>NC_028647.1:1068210-1299561 GCF_001406875.1 Solanum pennellii
CTCTTCGTTCCAATTTATTTGTTCTGTTTCGATTTGATACAAAATTTAAGAAAATAAAGATAATTTTCGTAATCTTAATCTTGTGATCTTAAATAAGTATAGAAAATTGAAATTAAAAAGTCGTAAAAAAAAAGACATATTTTTTAAATAGATTAAATAAGAATAAGACAAATAAATTAAAACGCACGAAATAAAACAAAGAATGTCAACTGCTTGCTAAGTGACTCGTCATCCAATTTTCTAGGTATTGAGCTAAACTCATAAAATAAATTTTTCGTACGAATTCATAGTACATCATCAACATAGGAGCAATTTATTAATTTTAATTAATAAAACTATTATTTTATGCTACTTGATTTTTAATTGAATTACTTAATCTATTTTTAATTGAATTACTTAATCTATAACTTGTCCTATTTTAATTTAATTAAGGAAAAATTACACGTATAAGTAAACATATATTAGTTATTTAATTAACATAGTTATAGTTTGCCCTAATTAAAATCCGCGACCTGCTTAATTTTATCTATAATTATGTGGCGCGACTTTTTAGTTTTGTATTATTCACATGTTTGTATAATTCAGAATTTGTATAATATAGTTTATATAACTTTTGTATAATATAGAATTTGTATAACTATTTACACTTGTGATGTCTGTGATAGTATAAATTCGTTAGTCGAACTTTTACAAAAATTGTTGAGTTACACAAATGTATCCGCACCTGTGAATTATACAAATCGACGAATTATACAAACGAAGTAGCTTCCGTAAATACACAAACTATATCTATGGAGCATAATTAAATTTTTTATAGTGACTATTTGTGAAAATTCCTCATTAATCAAATACCTTATATTAATCAGAATTTATGAAAGAAAAATAAAACAAATTTCTGACTTTTATCTGCAAACACTTGCAAAATTAAATATCTTTATTTCCTTTTCTCCTTGATGTAGAATTATATTTTGAATCATTCCAAAGGAAGAGGAAGAAAAGTATAATCAAAACAATTGAAAACCTTATGAAGTATTCCATATGTATATAAACTTGAAACATTCCAATAATATAAATTAGTAACTAATTTTTAATAAGTAAATTAAATAATTAGTTAATATTCCCGTGGATAGTCATTTAAGATTATTTAATGTATTATGGTACAGAGTTGAGCTCAAATACGAATATCAAAATAAAAATTTCTTTAAAAAAAATTAGAGTCGATTTGCGCTCAACTCGGCTCAAACATGATTAAGCTTGAGTTTAGATCGGTTTAACCCGGCCTTATCCACTTATGCTAAAATATTCGGGATGCCTCTAAATAAAGAGTTAATACAAGAGATAACACATAGATAAACATTTTAACTTGTCCTTAACTGAACAATTTAATTTTATGGATACACATATAGATATCTCAACTAGTTTTTTATGTGTTGATTGAACACTTTTATTTACAAAATAATCATTTATGTACTTCTAAAATTTATGTATCGCGTTGACATCGGGTTTCCACGAGATACTGTAAGGACAAGTTAAGATGTTTAGATATACATTCTCAAAGTTGAATTGTTTAGTTGTCGATCAGTTGCGAGATCACGTTAAAGTGTATATCTATATATTATATATCAATATAAATATTCAATCACTAACCGCTTAGATTAAAAATAGATAACATATGTATAATCATATATAATCTATGTATATCAACTACAAAAAAAAAGTAAACAGTAAACTCGACCTGTATTTAAACAATAATAATAGGCTCATAACAATTCTAATTATACTCATAAATTTATTTAAAACACAAAAGGTATTAAAGCCTTAACATTTCTAGGAAAATCTTCAAATTTGGAAATGTACCATTTCCTAGTAGCATAACTCCTTCCCATCAAATAAAATAATGTCCCTATGGTAGAAGAAAATGAAAACAAAGTTTGGCTAATAAGAGAAAAACCAAAAAATGTGACAATTTCAAAAAAGTAATGTGGACATATAACTAAGTTAAAAAGGCCACCTTTGGGAATTTTATATCCACTTTCACCTTTTTTTCTTATTTTAGAAAGGATAAAATGGTGATAAAAATTGCCAATAATTCCCACTAAAAATACAATAAATCCAAAATGCTTCAAGTCAATTGTTGGCTCTATTGATCCTTTAGTCAAGTGTTGAATATATATTATGCTTGAAAAGGCTATAAAATAGCTTGAAGAAATAGTAATTGCAGATTTCATAGCCATGGAACCACTGTATTTGTGCACAAACAAAACCTGCAAAATGTGTAAATTGTATGTTAATTGATGCTTAATTGCTAGTCTTAGACAGTAATTTTTCTATTTACCTAGTTAAACTATCGTCTTTTTCGCAAGTTTTATATTTCAATTATCACTCTTTTTGTATTAAAACACACCTTAACCTGTCAGTCATCAATTTAGAATAAATATTTGACCAACTCAGTATCGGACTATATTTTGATATAAAAAAGAGTAATAATTTAGATACATACATAAAACAACAAATTATGAAAATATGAAACCATGTATTTTTCATTATTAACTCTAAAATAAACAAACAAATAAATAAATGAAAGAATTGGGGTTGCACATTTTGTCACTGTATTTTAGTCTATTTTATTTTTAGTCCTTGCACAAGTCATATTTAACAAGTTTAATCACCATTTAAAAGTGTGGTGAATTGGTATTATGGTTACAATTTCTACATTTTTAACCAAATATATCGAATTCGAGACCTAAAATTTACACCCTCTTTAGTAAGAAGCAGAAAAAACTTTCATAGTAAACTTTTTATCATATAAATCTAAATAATCCAAAATATTAGACTGTAACATATAATCTATCTTATTTTCATAATTATAAATCTTTTCCTTTTCACCGTATCGATGCATATAAGTTAAACTGGAAAAAAAAGGAGTAACATGATTAATTACCTCAAGGAGTCTTTTGAAGAAATGAATGGTAATAGCAAAATTAAGTATGAAAAATCTGATTCCACCATTTGGAAATATCCAAAAGAAGCTTAAACATGTAATTAAACTAGGAGTATAAGCAATAATCATCCCAATTTTGCTTGGGATTTTAATTTTATCTTGAGATTTCAAATTCCAAAACTTTGAATATTCAAGATTTTGTTTGCCTGAGCCTTCTGAATAACCCAATATTGCTGAAAATATTAAATTTATCATTATCATGACTTTGATAAAGATTGAATTTGGTTCTTGAAATAATATTTCTCTAAATATTTGTGACATAATTGATTTCTTTGTTTATTGTTTAGGATGTGTGTGGATTGATTTTTATTGGATTAGGGGTAGAAAAGGACAAAATAAAAATATTTGAGGACTAAAGTGTTTAGAACAATAGCATCTTACAACTGGCTGGCTATAATAATAATAAGAAAATATGAAATACTATACTAGACCTACAAACCAAAATATAAATAGAAATATTTTTTTTGGTAAATATTTTTCAATTATTCATGTATATAATATTGATAAGAAAAGGCCAAAATTAAAAATGAGGATGGAAAAAAATAATTAAAATTGTAGTTATTTATTTGCCACGATTCATATCTATCAATCATTTAAATTAATATGTACTATTTATCAATAAAACATTTTGAATTTTATATGGTGATTAGTGATAGTGATAACTACCAGTAATGGTTATATTGTTAATTAGGGATGATGTTGACTAATGGTTGGATGTTGGTAGTAGCTAGTGGTTTGTGGTTGACGATGGTAGTAATCAGTGCTGGTAATAATTAATAATTATGGTGAACGATAGTGAAATTTAATAATAGTGGTGAATAATAACACTGATTAGCGATATATAATATGATGATTGATGATGATAATTGGTGATAGTTATGATGACTGTAGTTAGCGATAATGGTTATAAGTGGTGGCTAAGGATTATGACAAAAGAATGGTGGTTGTGGTGGTGAGTGGCGGCACACAATTGATAAAGGTGGATGAAGACGGTAACAATGAATGAATGAAATTGATGAACTACAAATTTTGTAGAAATCTTTAAATACTACAAATTTTATAGGTATCTTTAAATAAACACCTTAAGGATATGAAGATTTTATTATAAATTATAATTATTTAAATCTATTCATACTCATTAAGTATGATCGAAATCTTAATTATTAAGATCCATACATTGAACTTGTAATTTTTTTTTCACTTTATTTATAACTTTACCACACCTTTGAATGGTTAAATCTCTCGATAATATCACCCCACCCCCCTCAGGTTGCCTCTTTAGAGTGATTCATTTTTATTACGATTCAGAATCTTCAGAATGTTAAGCTCAGAATAAGTATATCGAAGACGAATATAAGTATGTACCCCTTACGAAACCGATTCACTTTTCGTTAAGATAAACATATTTTAAAGGATCTACACAAATAACACATAACTTATAATACTTGTTCAACAAAGTAACCTAAAATATGTAGGGAATAAGTGCTTTAATATCCTTTGGAAAATCATCAAACTTTGATTGGTACCATCTTCTTGTAGCAATGCTCCTTCCCATCAAGTAAAAAGTAGTTCCCAAAGTGAATGAAATTGCATATAATGTTTGAGAAGTGCATGAAATTCCTACAAATATAAGAATCTCAAAGAGATAATGTGGGCATATTGCAAAATCAAATAGGCCACCTTGAGGAATTTTGTACTCTTTTTCACCTTTTGTTCTCAATTTAGATAGCAAAATATGATGGTAAAAGTTGCCAATTATACCAACCAAAAATATTAGGTATCCACCATACTTGAGATCAATGGATGGCTCTAGCAAATCTTGAGAAAGGTGTTGACAATAAATCATGGTGATTGTGGAGAGGAAATAACTTAATGATATTGCAATTGCATCTTCAACATCCATTGAACCACTATATTTGTGAACAAATAGGACCTAGTATCAACAAAGCAAAAGAATTAGGATTGAGCCCGGCTAATTTAAATTTGTATTAAAAAAGTACACTTTGAGGATTGAGCCTTACAATCAAAGCTGACTTCATTTTTAAAGTCTGAATTCAATATATATATCGCTCAAACTATTCAAAAATATTGTCGAATCTTTAAAAATGCATTACTCTTTTAAAGAATTTGATCCATACACACTCAAAAGCAATTTAGAAGAGTCTAAACAATATAGCTTGAGGCTTTTGGCTAACAATAAAGAAGTACTTACATAAGCAAATGTAGAGTGTCAATATTAAATTCAATAGTAAAAATAAGTTTATTTGTAAATTACGCAAAAATTATAACAAATAATAGACATTAATTTATAATTTTATTTAAAAAATAAAATAAATTTAAATTTTGAATTAGTTCAAAATACCTACTTTCCACTACAATCTTTGATGGTATTTAAAAGGACACATCTATTCACAAGTACCAAACTACATAGTGGTGGACCATAAATTGCTTTTGAGTCATAAAATAGTCTGAAATTAGGACCACAGTTATGATTCACAATATTGGCCTAGCTTGAATTGTGTCCACTATAGAGGATAGGGTTGATTTTTAGGGTTTAATATAGAGAGATAGAAACTAGAATTTGAAGATTTCGGGTGTAGTTTAAGTTGGATTCGAATTCAAGTCTCACGGATAGTTTTTCTAGGTTTTATCTGTACTATAATGACACTTCTATGCTCCTCATGGATGCACAGTCAATTATATTACAATTTTTTTATCAGTGATTTGATTTTTTTCAAAGTTAACTGGTACACATGCAACCATCCATACGAGCTTGTCCGCCCGTTTTAATACCATTTCTCTAAAGTTAAATTTAATCTCGTATAGATTTGAATGTATGAAAATAGAACAATCATCATCTGAAGTAGTATAACTAATATATATTAATTATACATCATATTCAGTGTTATAAAGTGTATAAGCATAACCGATACATAATAATTCATGATATTAGTAATACTAATATTATTAATGCATGGACAAACATGTCTAAGAGATATAACTAGCCTTAAAATAAATCAAATCAGACGATGAATAAAAATAATTTTGATATTATCAATATACTAATTTTATACACTGTACCAAACAGTCGTATCGATATTAAAAAAAACAATCATAAAAGAAAGACTAGTTGAAGAGTAAAATTAGTATAGTACCTCAAACAGTCTCTTGAAGAAATGTATGGATAAAGCAGAACACACCAAAACAAACCTTAAATCACCATTTGGAAAAATTGCAAATGAAGAAATACCACCAAGAAATGAAGGACCATATAATAAAATCATCCCTAATTTACTCTCAATTTTTGCCTTTTTTTTCTTCTTCTTCTTCTCATCATTTTCATTTTTTATTGTTCCAAAAAATTTGGAATATTGCATATGCTTTCCTTTAATTTCTGAAAATCCACCACTTGCTAATGAAACAACACTTATAATAGACATTGTAGTAACAAACAAAGATGGTGGTGGAGGATATAGAAATTTCCACAATGTAGACATCACCATTTTTTTTCAATTCTTGAAAAATGTAAAAAAATAAAATAAAAATTATGTGTGTAGTATGTATATAGAAAAATAAAAATAAAATGTAAAAAGTTGAAAAAAGTAGAATTTTATGAGCCACACAATTAAGTAGGAGTAACAAATTAGGAGAAATAGAAGGAATGGGGATATATATATATATATATATTAGGAATAAAAGTTAGTGTCTTATTAAAGACCTACGTGGTCACAAATTTTGCCACTTAATTTTATAGGTGATCTAAGTGACAAGGGTCTACATTTACGATTCTTCGGTGCATTAAACTTCTGCTATGCTATATACGTAATGATCGAAAAAGTGTTTGAACACTTGTACGAAGTCTAGGTCCCAAAGTTTTACACATAACTAGTACTATATATATACATTGGTATAAGATATAACATCAAAACTAGATCAAGAACCCTAATTCAATCGATAGACAGATTGAAAACATATTTTTAAACAACAAATCGATCATACCAGTAACGATCGAAAAAGTGTTGAACACATATATGATGTCTAAGTCCCAAAGTTTTACACATAACTAGTACTATATATATATACATTAGTATAAGATATAACATTAAATCTAGAAAAAGAACCCTAGTTCAATCGATAGATAGATCGAAAACATATTTCTAGACAACAAACCGATCAAACCAGTAACCTAAGTTCATGATCATGTTAACAACTTCAATATGTCAAAAGATGATTTCTTAAGTTGTATCTCCTTGTAATTGACTTGTTTCCTACTAAATTCTCAGCAATTTCTACAGGATATACAAAATCAGGATCCTTCAACTTATCAACATCATCTGGTAATTCTTCTTCAATCCATGAAGACCAATCTACCTCATCGTCCGAATCGTCGTTCTCCATTTCCCATAACAAGTACTCCTTGTGTTTTTGAATTCCATTAACTTTTTCCATCAGTGTTTGTAACATCTTATGGTTCAACACTTCATAATCTCTGCAACAAAATGTCATGTTGTTATAATGTTAAAGAAAGAAAAAAAAGAAGCTTTTGAGGTTATGTTCTGTTTGTTCTGTTTGTTACCTGTATGTCCATATGGAATATAGAAGTTGGGTTGAGGCTAGTAACACAAATATTGACCTAACTATGCTTACAAACCATGCTTGATTCTCCATTTCGTATGATCCGTATCGAAGGATAGCTAGTTCAATCAAGAATGTGAGTACTAATCCTACAACAAATAGAGAAATGATACAAAAATGATAAGAATCAATATAGTTGTTTTCGCGTTGGAAGGGTGCCTCGGTGTGATGATACTTTACCTATGTATAACCTAGGTCTCACATCATACGTCTGCTTCGTGCTGGTGAACATGTAGAGAAGAAAGATCGATAACGAGTAAAGCAAGAAAGCTTTGATCACTCTTGATTCAAGAAGCATAGCATTGTGTAAGGTGAATAGTTTGTCTAAAGCAAGAAACATGCTTGCTTGTTTAGACTCAAAATTTTCCTGTTGACACAAATCACAATTTGATGAAATTATTGAAGAAGTAGAAGAAATTTAATAGAATATGATAGATTTGAGAATTTAACAAACCTGAGCAGCTAATATTGATTTTGATTTCTCAACTAGATGATCATGAGTTTGTTGTAGTTGTTTTTGCCTTCTAAGAAGCTCCTCTTGTTGCTCGTGTCCGAATTGAGTCAATTGTTTCAGAGTTCCCCTGTAGAAGTGTTAACATATTGCATTACGCGGAAACAGTTAACAATGCACTTACAGTATCAGGTTAAGTTGACCTACGACAACAAGGAAGGTATAAGAAGCACACGAGAAGTTATGGTTGACGATGTTTACCTGCTCTCTTCGAGTGCTTGAGACTGAAAATTATGAAGGAGTTGAAGGTTATCAAGAGCTTTAGATTGTTCATCTAAAAGTTGTTTCTGTTTACTCAAAGTGTGGCCTGCAATATTCCCAATATCATTAGCTTTATTCTGCAATTTATCCATTCTACAACTCATTTCATCTCCAACTTTCACAATCTCGTCTTCAATGTCCTCCGTTTTAGTCCTTAAACCATCGATCCCATGGTCTAGATTAGTATACGATTCATGAACTATCGCCATGTTTTCGTGTAAACTCTCCTTCATTTTCGCCTGGCCTTCGTTCAACTCTAGTTGGGAAGATGCTATCCCTTTAGAGTGCTCTAAAATTACTTCTGACTGACTCAACACAGCGTTCACACGGCCTTCAACGTTCTTTGAAGTCTCTGCTACTTGTTGAGTACGAACATCAATCGAGGCTAATGATTCTTGAACATGTTTCGAGTTTTGCAATAGCATATCCCCTACATTTAGTATGTTATCTAATTTTTCCTCAGCAAATTCTGCAGAATCCTTCAAACTATTCACCAACCTCTCTGTTACATGCTTCCATGCTTCTCTCCTGCAATAATTACAATGCAGGATGGTTGTTACCTAGTGTATAGTATCGTTAAATTCATCGTCATGTAACAACAAAGTCTCATTTTATGTAACGATTGTTTAGGTGTTCTTAGTAAACTTACATCACATCCAACTTTTCTATATAATATTGTAAGCTTATATTTCATACTTTTGATGAGTGGCAATATGTACAACAACAACAACACACCCCGTATAATCTCACAAGTGGAGTTCGAAAAGGATAGTGTGTACACAGACCTTACCCCCACCTTAGAAGGTAGAGAGGTTATTTCTCATACACCCTCGGCTCAAGAAAAAACATAGAAAAACAGTTCGGAAAAGAAATATAGAAGTGAAGAAACCACTCACAAAACAATCTGGAAAAAAACACAGTAACTACAACAAAATAATACTATAATCGAAGAGCAAGACAAAATTTGAAGTTACGACCTCTAGTATGACATTATATAACGACCATCCAAATACTGTATTCATCAAAACAATGTAGTTCAAACTAACCATATGTCAAAAACATCCAAACAAGTTATCAATTGAAGATCAAGAAACTACTTATTACGACCTCTAGTATGACATTATATAACGACCATCCAAATACCATATTCATCAAAACAATATAATTCAAACTAACCATGTGTGAACAAGTTATCAATTGAAGATCAAGAATCTACTTATCACGACCTCTAGTATGACATTATATAACGACCATCCAAATATTGTATTCATCAAAACAATATAGTTCAAACTAACCATATGTCAAAAACATTCAAACAAGTTATGAATTGAAGATCAAGAAATACTTACGAACTCTAGTATGACATTATATAACGACCATCCAAATACTGTATTCATCAAAACAATATACTTCAAAGTTCAAACTAACCATGTGTCAAAAACATCCAATAAACTACCTCAATACAATACATTATGAAACGATACGTAACAAAAAAAGGGAAAACTTACTGCAATTGTTGGCAAATGGCTGGGGTTTCAATATAGAAAGCCAGATAAATCTTATGAACATCATTATCCAATTTTTGTAAACATTTAGTCATTGATGATTTTGCATCACAATAAGGCAAAGGTGATCTTCCAGTATGTTGTTGAAAACAATCACATAAATTCCAAGAAAGTCTAGATTTCAATTCTTCATCAGGCAGAGCTTTTCTACATACACTAAACAAATTCTGATAACTTCTTTGCCAACATGAATCTGTAATCAACATCTTTTGCTCCGCGTTTTCGATTAATTCAATTCCCTTTTGTGAATTCTCAAAACCATCCATGGAGAAATCAGACATCAATTTAACAACTTTGTTGTTTGAAAATTTATGTTGTTCTTGTTTATAATCATTCTTGTTATTGTTCTTATTAGTAGAAAAGAACCAACCCCATGATGATGAACTTTGTAACAACAAAACTAACAACATAATCACTATCTTTTGTATATGAAATCGACCCATTTTTGTAATCAATCTACACAACAACTCTGCAATTTCAAAATCGAAAAATTAAAAAGCTTATAGTAAAAAAAAGTGATTTTTGAGTAATACATACACTAGAAAGTTAAAAAAAAATCAGTTTTTTGGCAAACTTGGGGAGAAAGTATCGTTGGAAGTAATTATGATAAGTATAAAAGAAAGAGACACAAATTCTAATTCCGACTCTGATGAAAATTCACTAAGCTCGTAAAGTAAAAATTTTGACTCTTATTTTGATACAAATTCTGACTCCGACTCTGATGAAAATTCACTAAGTAAAATTACTCATAAACTGAAAATTCTGATTCTGATTTTTAAGAGAAAACAACAATTTGGAATTGTTATGTTTTTTATTTAACATAACGTCAAAAACAAGAAATTTCCATGTTTAGATTATTTTATGTTTTTGATGTAACTTTTCAATAATTAAAGTATTTCCAAAAGTAAAAAAAAATTGTCTAGAGTTGGTAAAGATGGAGAAAAAAGAAATAAAACCATAAAAAATTGAAGAAAAAAGAAAATCATTGAATTATTTTAAAATTATAAAAGAGTACCTTAGACGATGAATCTAATTAATTATTAATTATTAAGTAATTAAGTGTGTGTGTTTTATATTAATCATAAAATAAAATAGATGAACGGTTATGAATTTCGCGCCCTTTCATTACCGGTTGTGTCCGTTCCTTTTATTTCCCTCTTTTCGAATATTAAGATATGAAAAATACAAATATTTTTTAATTATTTGTAAATGTGTTTAGTACAAACTCAACTTTTTCATATTCGATTGGTTAATTTTGTAACAAACAAATTTGTTAACAAAGGGAAAAATGATTAATTTTCTTCTTAAGGAAAAAAGAATAAGTTACATTGCATAATTATCGTGTCCTTCCCACGCTTCAACTAATTATATCCCGTATCTCCGATCATCCTCACTCTACCCCCTAGCCCAACAACCCTCACTTCTCATAGTATTTGATAGATCACTTATAGAGGGTCTCTCGAAAACAGTCTATTTATTTTCACGAATTAATAGTAAAATTTGCGTAAAGAGACTCCATCTATTCAGACCTCACTTATGAAATTTCACTAGATTTGTTGTTATTATTGTTTATTTAGAATGATATTTTTTTCACTGACATATTGAGAACAAGAAAATAAGAAAAAAAATCCACTTATTTTTCATAAAAAATAACATTGTTCTTCATGCCGAACACACCCATTATGCTTCTATTTTTCTTATCTGTTTTTTTTTAAAAAAAAATTCTAAACTTGTGATCAGTGTGAATATAAAATTATTTTATTAATGATAAAATAGAAAGTGTAAAGTTAAATCGTGTGAAGTTAAAACGCTTAATTAAAATGTTTCATTCTTTAGATCGATTAAAAAAATAATAATAAATCTATCGTAAAAAAGAAAAATATATACTCTGTAATAACATAATATATTATATGACAAGTGACAACTTAAGACTCCTGATGACCAAAACGTCACGGCAGCTCGAACCTTCTATATTCTTTTTTAATTAATACTACATAGGAAAGAAATAATGAAAAATATATATATATGAGTACACTATTAAAGAATAATTTGATCAAATATGAGTATCAAATATAGTTTCGAATTAGAAAATTTCTGGCATTTTTTTGATTTTCTTGGTGTGAACTAGCAAAATAATTAAAGAGAATATCATTTTAAACATCTTCCAAATAACCATTTACAGCAAGAAATAACATAACATCTAAATAATTCTGCCTCCATCCTTGGTTCCTTTTTCTATTTTGATAATTATAGTATTTTGAATCACTTAGCACACACCTCTAATACTATAGCATAACAAATACTGAACAGCTCTTTCCACCGAACTAAGACGGGTGACTCTATTTCATTCAAATTTAAATAGAAAATGATGAATCCAATTATTACGAGACGGACATTTTGCAAACAGAGACGCTAAAAACTGTGAGATATCCCTTTCAACTGTTCTACAACAATGTCACTATGGGATATCCCAGCCTTGTGTTCTTCTACATCATTAGTTTTCCAGAAAATATAATTATGAGACAACTGAGAATGCCAAAAGTGAGAAATAGGAAATGTCAAAATAAACATCTATACCCTCTATATACGTCCACCCAAAATCATTTGCGTTGCCTAAAATTACAATGGAATCAACGTTTTCAGCCACCTAAACCTTGCTTAAATAAAATACGGTGTTGCTTGCCGCGTTTGGAGGGCAAAAGTTATATTACCACCGAGACATCACTGCATTAACTGTTAGCTGCCATCTTCTGATGATCCTAGTGCCTGCTTCTTCGCGGGATTTTACATGCTCCATCCATGGTATTGATCAGTCATTTAGAAGACTAGTTGTAGATCCGAACAGGCTTGTCAAAAGTGGGTCGATTCTGCAGTACCAATATGAGCCAATTATACACCAACTAATATGAAGTATTATCACTTGTGAATTAGCAGTACTGCATTATTAAACTAGCTTTGGGTTAGCTTATTTAATAAAATGGTCTGATTTTTAACTTGAAAGGTAAGGCAAACAATACGTTCCTGAATTCTAAAAAGGTTAATCTCACTGTGGTAGGATTTCAATACAAAAGAGACTGAGCGCACAGGTAAAAGATCAAGAAAACCAATTTCAGGCAACCAAGAATCGCCACCCATGAAGTAGTCTTATAAAGTAAATATATATAACAATGTATTCAGGTTCATTAGCATGTTGAAAGCTAGAGCAAGGCTTGCGTTAAATTGACAGATGGGGCTGATTGTTGCTCAACTAGCGTCAAAAGATATCTCAGAAAAAAGGACCTCAAAAGAAAATTAGCTGTTATATTTTTGCATTTCAATGATTAAAGACTTGTTGGTCCACTTGGATGGTTGCCTTATACGCTAATCATCACCAGCATAACAGAAAAAGTAGCATACCTGGTTGGAAGCATATGACCTTTTAGGACCATTGTCAGCATGCTCTAATCCCAGATACTGCTCCCAAGCACCATAAACATCTCTCCTCTGGAAACCAATAAGAGAACAGAATAATCAAACATTATACAAGGACAATAGAGGGAGGATATGGACGGAAAAGGAGCAAATACCTGAAAACGAATAGATACAATATCTGAATCCCGGAGGTAGTCAGGACGGCCCATGGACACAAACGCAAACGCCCACTGCATAGTGAAAGTAGAACGTGTAAATAACTAGAATAGATAAAACACATGAACCCTCTATAATAATACTGAACGTGTAAATAACTAGAATAAATAGAACCCGAGAACCCTCTATACTAATACTGAACCTAGAAATTTTCCAAGATTACTCAGTATAGAAACAACGATGCAAAGAAGGAAGCTTGAATACCTTTGAAAACTCCTCATCTGGAACCTGCAATTTTCTCTGAATGCGCACTTTAACTTCAGCCAGTGTCTCACCCTCATGAATAACCAAAAAAAATGGTTCGCCAAAGTTTTGTACATGCTGCTAAGGGATGGAATCAAAAACAATTAACTGAGGATAGAACATCCACCATATACACTGATTGTAACTATAGCTATATATATCAGACACTTATCAATTTGGATAGATGTACTTACTGCTTGGTTTTGAGTTGTGTCCTTCGTAAAATGGTAAACATGAATCAAACGATCAAGAGGACCCAGGTTTTTCTCCTCTTCAGGGATCTGTAATGGAGAAAAGTTAAAGACATTAATTAGATAAACATCTAAGAAATGTCGACAATATTAAACTCTAACTGAAGGCTATAAACTTGAGTTGATTCATCTCTAGACATGTTTTTCTCTTTGTTGGTGAAGACTTTAGACCTTTTTCTTCCCTGATTTATTTGATGGGTCCAGGCCATAAGTATATACGTGGAGAAATAAACAGGACAACACCAATGACCTAAGCAAAACTCTTAGGATCAGCTGGACTGTAAAACACTAATGGCCTAAGCAGAACCCAAAGGACCAGCTGGACCGCAAAGACTCAATGCTGCCCGCACAGCAGCACCACAGCAGTAACGGAAAGTGCAGTCATCCACCACTACACACTTTATTTGCAAAATATGACAGCAACAACTAACACCAAAAATCTCATCATTCGTGTCAGTAAACTCAAAGTTAAGTGCATCAGAAGGACCCTTGCTTGGCTGCAGGTTGATATCGTCCACTAAAATGTTCAATTAGATTAATAAATTCAGCCATCCATTGAATTTCCCAGTCAATGGACTGCCATCTGAAGTTGAACCTCCACTCTTCTGATGACCATACCTCTGCTATGGTGCTATGTTGCTAATATGCTAAGGAGTGTATCTCTGAGAGCAGCCTTTCTAGGTTGTCTTCCTCATGTCAATCATCTTTCCAGAAACAGGTTTAACCCCATTGTTCACTTTGGTCTTTATAAAGCTTTTCAACTCATTACACAGGGCTCTTATGGACCTCCATAAATCGACTGAATATGGAGTTGTAACTTCTCCTCACACTTGGCTTCTATTAATTTCCATCACAGAGTTCGTTTATTTCGTTAGCATACTAGCATAAGGAATGGGTGGAGGATTCTAACTCTCAGTCACCGGAAAAGATGACACTCTCTCCGAAGAAGTAAGACAGAGAGTGTTTCTGGGGAATGTGTCAGAAGCATTCAAAGAGGAAATATCTTTTTACAGGAGCATTGAGACAATCACAAAGATTACAGCAAAACATTCAAATAGATGCACGATAACCCCTAATATTCCCAGCAAAACCTAGACCTGCTCTTCTGCATAAAATAAAGGGAACTAACAACAGAACATTCAGTGTACCTCTTCTGCACGCAAGGTCCAGTACTGATCATTTATGTTCTCAATCCTTTCAGTAGGTGGAAAAATCTGCAAAATAAATGAAGAGGATATGTTACAAATGCTACCAAGAAGCAAAGCTGAGAAGCATGATATTGCATGTCCTTTCATGAGTTCTTATCTACTTCAAAGTGCATCGAACTGTTTGTGTGTGTTAATGTGTATTGTCCTTCTGTCTATATGTAATGTATGTCAGGCATGGGCACACAGACATGCACACTCTATTGTTCAACACTTACGATTGAAAGATCATTTAGAAAACAAAGAAAGGGTAATCGTATAATACTCCCACAGCAACTCTATCTGTGCGCATTGAAGAATTTTCAGAAGATACTGATCTACAGCAGAAGGAAGTTATGCAACATAAATGGTACCTTATATATCTTGTGATAGAAAACTTCCAGCAACCTTAGTTCAGCATCTGGATGTGACAACTCAACCTATTCAATTCCATGAGACAAGATCAGCAAAAACATCTGACAGAAATAGATCTTAATGAAAAATGAACTTATACCAGTGTACTAATCAGTTATCAGAGAACCTTCCAATAAAATATAGGTTATCAGATAACATCTAAATGTGGACACCAGCTTGTTCTCTCTAAATTAAGACATAGCATGGCTGGGGCAAGACATGAAATGTTATTCTTACTTTCTTCCTATTTTCTACTTTCAGGTTTTACAGTTTAGGGTGGTAAAAACAATATGAAGAAGGCATCACTACTTTTATATCGAGGCATCACACTTTATAGCAATAGAAAATTCAAAAGTACCTTTGTCTTAAGATGATTAAGGACATCATCCACAGTACTTTGTTTTGGCAATCTAATAGTATGGATTGTCACCTGAAAATGAACATCCCAAGATTTTAGATATGAGTGTAGGAGACTGTACAAACCCTTATCAAACTCTACACAAAATGTATAAGTATGTGTAGCACTTACTTCATATTTTGCAGCATTATAAAAGGCGACTTTGAGAGTTTTTAAGCACTGTAGCTCTGGTAATGGAATATCAAGGACTTCATAATACAAAATGTCTGAAGTCTGTCCAAAGAGGAGGGAGAGTAAGCAAAATGTAGTCGCTGGTAAATACTAAGAGCCACAAGGTTATAAATACATTTTAAAAAAGTTTCAATTAGCCCTAACCAAAGTAGACTCTGTTCCTACATTACCTGATTATAGTGAACCAGCATTTCTGTAAGACGGTCCACTCCTCGATACTTTATTGGCTGAGGTTTTGGCTGCTGTGAGTAGCAGTTATGTGATGTAAGCCTTATTTTAGATGGGTCATCCAAGCGGAGATGGCGAGCCAAACTCTCTACTACTTCATCATAGGTGTTCAGCTTTGACCTAGAGTTTGTTAAACATCAATGAATTAAACAAGACTGGAAAAAGCTTCTCATTAACTTACTGAAACAGATACATACAACTCGAGACTAAAATCCTCCTCCTTGGGTTTTTCCAATGAGCGGAAGTGAACAACCTGGGAGCAATCACATGGAAAACTTTTATCTTAGCTATCAAGCCACACAAAATATTCAGAGCTCTTTTGAAACTTAATACAAATGAAACAGTGTCACATAAACTGAAAACAAAATTGCGTGCGATGGAGTCAAGGTAGGAGTACAACCAAAGGTACTGCCTTCATCAAAGGGGAACAATTCTATTTCATAAAGGTAACCACCAATCTAGCTCCAAGAGCCAAAAGGCAATAAGAAAAAACAAGGTGCAACACATACCTGGCGATTGTGCACATACTCTAAAAATGAAGGAACATCAGAAAATCGATATTGTTCACTAGTTTGACTCCGAACGGGTTTCTGGAAGCAAATAATGTCCCCATCTTCAAGCTGAAAAACCAAAGGAGTATCATACAACAAATCCACCAGAAGAAATGAAAATCAGAACAACTGAAAGCAACTGGCCACCCAGCGAACGTGTAACAGTATACAGATGGCAAGTAATAGCTCGTACCTGACTGCTACAAAATGTTAGATTGCAATCAATAGGTTCACACATCACATTGGGTTCAAATTTTATTTCCTGTCAATAGAACATGATATTAAGCTCAAGCCACCTATATAACTGCTGTGGGTTAACATACTGGTAGCGAGATAAGAAAAAAAAAATTAACCTCAAAGAGTTCAATCTCTTCATCAGGTGAAAATCCAGCCAACTCATTTAGCTTGGACAATATGTCCAATGGCTTGCCACTTCCTTTTACAAAGAGCCGCCCAACATACCTGATAAGTGATAACAAGAAGGAAAACCAAGTAAACAATAGACAAAGCCCCATTATTGCATGGCAACTTATATACAGACACCAAAGTACGTGAACAATGATATCACAAGTTTCAGGATATCAAATACGTCGTTAAAAATTTGAATTGTGCCCTATAACAGAATGTACAGATCGAGGTTTCAGCAATTAACTAATATTTCTCACGACTATAGACCTCTGACAAACTCTTAATGCCTACATCAAGTGCAAAAAATTGCATAGACTGCAATGAAACTGAAGTAGGTTTTTCCCCACAATAATCTCAGGTTATAAAACATCTGTGTTACAGGAGTAAGATGTCTACCATGTCGAACAGTCCAACATCAAATTGTTAGAACCTTAGTCACTATGTGAACACACTTAACACGAGACTAAAGCATTAGTGGTTTATGAACCAGTCATCAAAGATCTTAGCCAAACGGGATCTGCTGCATATGCCCGCAGGTTTTCTGAAAGGACTTGACAAATTGTCATTGTCACATTTCATATACCAGCCATGTCTGCAGGCTCTAATAATGAGAAGAAGATGCACTTTCCATTTTTTATTTTTAATAACCAATGATGCACTTTCCAATTAGAGATGATATCAGAGATCCCAAACTAGACAAGCATAACAACTCCTCTTATAAAGCACGGATTTCAACCTATAGAGGCAAGAAGAAATACCTAATCTCCTCTTTTAGAGGGTCATACAGTTTGAAAAATAGAAGAATATCTTCTTTGGTCTTCTCAGGCGGAGGACAAGGTTGCAAATCCTACAACAACACAAGATGCAAAAAGTGCAAAACATAAAACTTGATATACCCAAAAGTACAGCAACTGCCCCAACAAAAATTCAAAGTGTGAACCCTAAACTGGAAAATGAGTATGCAATATTCCATTACCAGGCCAACTTCAACTTCCAAATAAAGCTTTAGCTCCGCGTTACTTGTTTTATTAGAGACCTCTCTCAATTGTCCAACCTGAAATACATTGCGCAAGATCATTAGCACCAAGTCAATCAAGCACCAACCTTGGTAATTCGACAAACCAAATACACCAACAACAACAACATCCCAGTATGTTCCCACAAGTGGGGTTTGGGGACGGTAGAGTGCAAGTAGACCTTACCACTACCTTTGAGAAGGTAGAGAGGTTGTTTCCGAAAGACCCTCGGCTGAACAAACAACAGAAAAGTACCATTCATAGGAAAAAATACACCACTGAAACTAAGTGATTAAAATAACTGCAGCAGTTGTTAAGCAATTATCGATTTCATAAGGTGGGATGGTTCCTGCACGAAGCTATGATCCTGGATGATTAATACCTCTGGTTCACAATACTACATCTCTTACATTGGAATAAAAAAAGTCTTGGGATGTTCATCCTGACAATTTTTCAACATCCAAAGTGTCTTAGGATGCTCATCCTGGCAATTTTCCAACATCCAAGGAGGACTAATCACCTTATTAATACTCCCTCTATCCTATTTTATGTGGCACCCATTCCTTTGTAGTTTATCCCAAAAAGTTTGTCACCTTCCTATAATTAGAAACATTTAACTTAAAATTTCCCATTTACCCTTGATGAAATGATTTACATCCACGAAAATATCTAAGGATTGTTTCAGACCAAAAATTTCAGAAGTGTTCTTTTTTTCTTAACACCGTCCAAGTCAAATCTCACTCATTAAGTGTGCTTATTTTTCTTATTTTACCACCGCTTAATGGGTCTTAATAGGCCTAAAGATTAAGATCTGTATCAAAGACTTAATATCATTAAGATGTCTATTAAGAATTGCTACAATGACAATTCATCGCTATTTCATCTACTTTCACCCACCACTCACAACCACCATTTCAGCCACAATTACCACCATCTACCATCCACAACCACCATCACTAGCCCAGCCACAACCACCACTATTGCTAATCACCAAAATCAATCGTCATCGCCATAAGTTGTCATCTGCAATCATCACCACCAACCGTTATCACATCCACAAATCACTACTCATAATTATCATCATTAGTCAAAACATTATATATCACTAACCGCCATCAGTTGTCTAATATCATTCCACTACTATTTATCAGCTCCCACCAACAAAAACAACCACAGTTAATCACTACTGCAACAACTATATCATAAGATACTACCCACGACCACCTTCAATAGTCATCATCCCAAATCGACAGACACAATCACCATTAGGTCAATTTAGTATTTTATTTGAATTTTACATTTATTATTCTTATTACAAAAATTGTATACATTCAGGTATAGAGAAAACAAACAATCTTAACTATTTAGTATTCAGATTTTGAATACATATCTTAATATTCAAATGTGAATTCAGATCTCTAAATCATACTACACATCTTAATGTGAATTCAGATCTCTAAATCATAATACACATCTTAACATTCAGACATGCAGAGCTCTAAATCAATCAAGATGTCTCAATATTAATGAAAACAAAATAAGTATGGGTCAGCTTAATGCATCCCCATCTCACAACCTACGACATGATGAGATGATGATTCATTTTGATGTCTCATCCACACTCACATCACGCTAATTGTCAAGAAATGAACTTTAGGCTTAACTTAACAACAGAACTAGCTCATGAGAGGAGGATTGTTCTAAGAACATACAAAAAAACAAGTGTCCACACCCTCGACCAATGTAGGCACTTTGACACCCCCAAAAACACGTTGCTCAGAGCTAGAGAATTAAAGCATGAACAACATAACATTGAACAAACCCAACATTGAGTAAGCCAAAAATAAGGATGGGTCTAATAGCATGTAAAGAAAATGGAACTTGGATCTAACTTATGTCCAAAAGCCAGCTCATCGTTCTTGAATCTTTCCACATTCAAATAGGATGAGTTATCTTATTTATCAAAAAGAGAAAAGATAACTCATTTTGTTCACATCCAAAGACCGGATGATAAATGACTCATCATGATGTCTCTTCAACCCATCTCATCACACAAATCAAACATACTCTAAAAGGGAAGCTATAAAGTGAGAAGTTCCAAACACTGAATATCAACAAACGCATGTTTTTGTCTCTTTTTCCCAGGAGAGAAAGGACAGGGGAAGAGGGGGGAAATCAGATGTGGACAAAAACAAACCGCAAAGAGTATCCAAATAGTCAGCAATAAATTCTGTTTAGACGATCTATTTTGCAGAGCAAGACAAGATCTGGGGGAGAAGCTCATAATCAATTTTAGGATAACAGATTTAAGATTCACCACAAAAATACATCTGTTACTAACAGACTCGAGGAAGCATACTATGTTTTGTGTTACAAATTAAAGCAGTGCAAGATATGTGTACCAAAAAATCAATATGCAGAAGGAAGATAAGAAATGTCCCACATGAAAGATGTATTTTCACAAAGAAACAACGGAAGCAAAAAAAAAAGACAAGCATGGTTAGGTATAAATGATATAAAAAAGAAAGGTGCATGGACGCAAACAACTATCCTGTTTTCCTAGCCATATACACCTACAACAATGCAATAGATACAGATGACAAATCCCGTGAAATGCATGCTTGATCTTAGCATGATGTTTTTTTGCTTGTGTAATTACTGGACATTCCCTTGAATTATTTGCTGCAATGTCTATGAAAGTATTGATTCATTACTTCCCTGTTAGTCTATTGAAAAAAAATCCTTTTTTAGCCAAATTTTTGTTTCTACTAAATGTCAATCAAATTGTACTGATAGATAGCATAAAGAGCAAATATAATACTTGTCCCAGTTTTGATCAGTATGTTGATGCAAGCAGAATAGTAGAAGTGATTGGAAAGCTAGTAAGGTTTAAATACGCCAGTTGCTCAATACTTAAAAACAGAGGACACTTTCTAGAATATGGATACAACTGCAGTGCACTCCTAATTCAGCTCCACAAAACACAATAGAAAAGTAAACAGTCAGACAACTCACCGACTGAACTTCCTCTTGAGGTGTCAATGGCCGATTAGGCCGATATGTGTGATTTTGTCGTTTTGCCCATAGCCAATACCGCTGGAATTGCACGGGTATACCCAATACCTTAGCAACCTCCTCCTGAAAAAAGACTTACCATTAAATGATAGTATGATACAAACATAAGAGGTAAAAGGGCTGACAAAATACACAAATATTGGCTATAACTGTTTGACTTGGCAATTAGCATACAGCATACGAAAAGCTGAACCATCAGATTCCAATTTTTCAAGAATCATTCACCTAAATTTGCAATCAGAATCTGAAGGTTATCTTCTAACTCAAAGTTAGATATTAAAATCTCAACATCAAATTTACGTTCCATTACCCATATTTCAGAAGACATACACGTGGCACTTGAACCTCCATTGTTAGTACCTGCATTTTAAGAGTCTATATGTTCTTGTTGAATTATTTTTTATCACATCATCTAAAATCCCTATATAGTTTTAGAACTTGTATCCTATTGTTTTGTGCATGCAACACGCCCCTTCACCTGTGGACCTAATTCTTTTCTTAGAGCCAACTTTTTTCTTGAGCCAAGCACATGAGAATATTTTATTCAAGACTAAACTCAAAATCAGAACCTTTGCCATCTTTGATACTATATTTAATCATGCAACTACCCAATCTAAAAAATGAAGCTGTTCAAGAGGAGATATTTCTATTTATGTTAGAAATTCTGAGGCATATATATGCAGTATCTACATATTATGCTTCAGAAGAGCAACCTAAACAGCAACGACGATGTAAATTTTCAGTACAAAATTTTTTTCTACATAAATATGTACAAAAATAAATTGCAAAACCATACCTTGAATTGCGTAAATACCATCTGTTTCTGGATACGGAAACTACGGACTTTGTCATGATCCAAAAGATCAAAATAAATCTCCTTCCCAATTTGTTCACCAAGGTCTTCATCACGAGCAACCTAAGTATATAACAAGAGTAATTTTCAGTAAGATTTCCAAACACAAAAGATGCAGCGGGGAGGGATAAGACTAGGTCTTAAAGGAAACCTTGATGATAGTATAAAGGTGAGCCTCTGCTTTTTCCTTTCTCTTTTGCTCCTTTTCATCTTGCTCTTTCTTTAGCCTTACCTGCAATATAATGTTAGACAGAAGATGACACAACTCAACCATATTATCATCAATTAAATGGACAGAGTAATGTAGCACACACACCCTGAGATGCTCCGCAATGTCCTTTTCATCCACATTGCAGATAATCTTTTCTTTGTCACTTTCACGAATATAAACAAGCATATATGCATTTGAATATTTTGTGAATTTGAATGGTGAATTGTTGAACGCAGGGTTTGTATGAGGCAACTGTTGCAAGAAATGGAGAAGGAAAATGAATACAGGGCTATATAATACAAAAAAATAATGCACATGCATATAAGGACAGCAAGAATTGGAAACAGACCTCCTCCTCACCACCATACTGCTCTTCCAGAGCCCTCTTTGGATCTTCTTTTGTCACACGCTCATCATCAAATTTAAACCTAAAAGTAATAGGAAATAGTGAATCTTAAAAATCAAGACAGACAGCAGAAACCAGAAACGTTGTGCCAAGGAAGTGAAATAGCTATAAACAATGATCGAAGGGCAACTGCTGCCCAAAATTTACGATACATCTTTTATTTCGAAAAGAAAAAAGACAATATAATAAATGATATCGCCATAAAGATGATAAAATCATCCTTCTGATGGCCCAGAGTAGGTGAGAGAACACTAAAAATAACATAGCAGAGAAAACCAAAGAATTAAAGGATAAAGAAATGTGTCTACTGACTGCAATACAATACATACCATTGATCAGAGAGTGTTGGTCTGATATAAGCATAATAGTGTCCCCCATGGACCCCACCACTGTGAACCAAAACACTGAAAACAAAAATAGAAGGATCAAATAAAACTCATTACCTAGTCTTCCTGCTATTCAGAAGTCTGTGCCAAGTATACAAAGATAAAATCAAAAATAGCATAGTCTAGACTGAAAAAATAAACCCATGTAATCTTTTTTTCACAGCAGAAGCAGAAAATATCAAACTACAATGCAGAATAGAGGAAATTGCAAAAGCAGTAAATTGAGGCCGAGGAAAGGGAGAAAAGAAGTGGGGAAAGGGAGGCGAAAAGAAGGGTGCTAATTTCCATTTAGACAGGATCATTCAATTATTGAATGAATCCCTACTGCTCTAATAAAACATAAATCGTGAAATAATATTTAAAATCAGCCCTTACATGGATAGGACACCAAGAACTCCAGCTGTGTAATCTCCTATTACGAACACGGAAAAAATGGACTCACCTCTGAGCAATCATGCTACTAAGTTTCCAGGTGTAGCATAATATAGTAGCATGATGACATTCAATATTAAGCACCATTAAAAATAAAAAAGGTGTACAAGGAAATACATAAACAAATTGATCAAAACTAAACCATGAGGTAGAAGTGTTTGAAGTTCTATCATAAAGTTTTCCGGCATTAAAACAAGGTTAAAAATTTAGATAGATTACATCATAAATTCAATGCCAAGTTTTAAATCCTACTATTTTTCAGGAAAAAGCAATTCATGTCCACATTAGCATATCCCTTGCATGATGACCACTGAAAATAAAACAATAACTGTGCAGTTAATTAACTTGAAAGAAGATGCACAATAGGCCATACCTCATAACCAAAACTCAAAACTTGCTAAGGAGTTAAAAACATTGATTCACAGTGGAAGGATTCTATTTCCTAATTTACATGTTTACCCAAGAAACTATACTATCCTGTAAAATGTTCCGAGAGAAATCCAAAGTGATGGAATTCAGCAGTAAAAGTCTTTCTTATTGCTACCATAGCAGAATTGTTAAAGAGTTTTCAAATAGGAAAGTTCACAGAGAAGAAATAATATAATCCCAACTAACAAAGGGAATCAAGAAGAGAGTACATCTTCTGGACAGATGACTGATTTTACATCACCAAACCATGGGAAATCAAGTTGTTAGTACTTAGAAGCAATCTAACTATGTCTAAGAAAGTTAAAGAGTCTGTAGCATATTTAGTTTAAATGAGCCACATTGTCAAGTAAAAGTTAACTAGACAAGGAAAACAGCAAAGAATTATCCATGAAGAAGTAAACAGAATGATATAATGTGGCTCTTATGATTAGATGATTCAAATCTGTATGTAAAAATGGGTAGAACTGACCTACTCAACTAATCACAAGCATAAAGTTAGTAAAAGTTAACCAAAAGAGAAATTTGTCAACATGAATAATGCGAGATGATAAAGGAATTCTCTCAACGCAACCACATGACAAAGTAAGATCACATTGCCAAATGGCAAGAAAAGAAGCATTAAAAAATAGAAAATCATTTATGCTTCATTGGAGGAAAGAGATTGATACCTATGAAGAGTATAGAGATTCCGAACGCTTCGATCAGCATCTGGAGATAAATATTTTCCATTCTCTCTATCAAGGTCGAGTTGTAAAGGAAACTCATATCTGTCATTTATCTATTCAATCAATTCAAAAAGAGAATCAGAAATTACCATCATGTTGAAACATATTTTTTTGATTAGAGCTGGAGAAAGATACAAGTCATATCCTCATAAAGCAACTAAAAGAGTGATACTGAGATAAGTTGATTCCTTACCCTCAAAAATAATATCAAGGAAAGATAAAGTAAAAGACAAGACGGTTATAAACTGAAATTGTCGGCCTAATAAAAACAAGGCTCCAGATATTGTCCAACACTACTTTCAGCACCCATTCCAACTTTTTATTTCTTCATTTACAATCAGAGTTTTTTTATGAGTTCAAGTCTTCTCTCTAGTTTCTTTCTAAACAGAATTTGCTGAAAAGTTAAGAGCTAAGACTTAGTTTAGGACTGACAAGGGAGACTCCCACATTCATTTCTATCTCCTTTTTAAGCCTATTCGGAGATATTGGCATTAAGAGTTAATTAATTTAGTCTCATACACCCTTCTTTAGTCATTGACTGAGAATTCTGATTTGAGTAATGATTAAGGAAGCAATGAAATGGGAAGAACCACATAAGGTAGAATTACTGAAAACCCATGAGAAATTTCAGACATTCTCTAAGCACCCAAGGGTGTCTCCTAGAGGTCAATGAAGCTGGGATGCAGAATCTGAGAGATCAGTAGTCAAATCTCAGTACAGGCAGCAAGGAAAAAAAAACTAACTAATTTATTCTCATCTGTCTCTATCTTGTTAAACAGAGTTACCCGGTATTAATTAGTCAAGATTCGTGCACGTTGGACCAGACAACACCAGTATCACAAGAAAGAAATCATATGTTTTCTACCATAACTGGCTCGCATATGGGTTTGGAAAACACTAGACCCAGCATATAATAAAATAAACCATTTACTCCTCTTGGTTATGCCTATACAATCGTGTAAGGAGTCAGTTCTATACTCCCTTATTCATAGGCATGAGGAATCTATTTTATACATTAACCACATGAGAGTAATAAATGAAATACCTTGACCATAGTATCCCGTGCAAAATCATATTCAAAACGTTTTAACTGAAGCTGAAGAACAGGGGGGAAGTCAACAAAAAGGACACCTTTCCGAGCATCCTGAAAAATGGAAGTTCAGGTAAGTAGCAACAAAGATAACAGTCAACATATACAATTATTTTTAACAAAAAAAAACAGAGACCATAATACTAATAACCAACCAACTACAGCTTCATTCTGTTTCTTTTTTTTATTTTTATTTTTTTTTTGGATGAATACAAGAAGGTAAGGAAATGCTGCTTTCGGGACTTGAATCTGCATTGGCGGAGAGATTCTTCATAAAGGCGACTTAGAGCAATCGAGCTAATGCTGCCCCCAAATGTAGAACAAGATTCATTTATTTGATAGGGGGGAAAAAGAAAGTAAGAAACACAAAACACTTACCAGGTGCCTTTCCAAATTTCACCTACTTGATTTTTATTAGGCATAATACATGAACATGTCGTTTAACTTGACCTCAATTGGCATTTACGCCTTCTAACTTTGGGTGTGCACTAGACACTTAAAATTGTATAAAGTTGAAGGGCATAGATGCCAGACGAGGTCATTTTAAAGGGCATGTTTCTGTAAAATGCCTTTTTCTATTTTGTGAGAAACATTAATTAGTATCTTTTTGCCTCTCCATATACATTACACTTCAAATACCAATTATATCCTTCCTTTGGTGGCTCAAAATAATGGCACAAATTTAATATCTAACCAACTCTGCAAACCGTCATTCAAAAATCAGTGAAGGGATTTAACCTGTAAACCATATTTTTCTGCATGGTATTTATTGTCACCCTCAAGGCGTTCTACTTCAACATACTTGTCAAAAGAAGCGTAGATATCACGACACCCTTTGACGTCAAGCTGCAAGTCTGTCAAATGAAACATGATTGAAAGTTAAAACTCACAATGAGGCATTCTGTGTTTAACAAGAAAAAACATGAAAAAATATATATTGGTTCCATACATACCATAAAAAGATTCTTTTCTTGTTGATCTGTAATCCACATTGATACATTCAATATAATTCATATGATGCCCCTCGAACAGTTGTTGTATTGTTCCCTCTACAACGGTTCCCTGAGCCAAAGAAACCCATATACTAATCCATAAAAAATTGTCTCAAATCTAAATAAGCATACCATCTACGGTACAATTTATTTTAGGTTCACGTGTTACACAATTATAAATTACCTTCATTTTATCTTCAAGTTTTTCACAAAGAACCCTGTTAAGTTCTTGTACATCATGCTGCGTGAAAGAATCATTTGAGTCCCATCCAAAGGACTTCGTCAACTCTTTTGTTGCTACACTAGTGTCACTGTACTGTAGCTTATAGAACAGACTCTGCAAAGCCAAAGGGATGCTCCCAGATGGATTGTCATTCTCAGTTGTTGGCATATGATACACAGCCTGAAAAACGTGTGAATTAGTCACACCTCCAGGAAAATAATAACAACGAAATTACTCATGCTTTTCAAGGCTAACCTTTCTAAAGTAAGAAATATGATACAATGTTTGGAGGAGAGAGTTCATATAACAAGTGGCTCCCTGATTCTTAAGGCCAACACAACCAGTCTCCTTCTTAGAGTCATGGGACCAGTAATCAGCAACCTTACGAACAGAAACATCAGCTTCAACTATAACAGTATCATCCATAATAAAACCTCTGCTGGGATCATATAATTCACTTAAAGGCATGAAAGATGTGAAACCCCAGTCACTCTCCCTTGCATTAAACTGGTGCTGAGTGTCTGCCATGACAACCATTTTTTGAAGTAAGTTTCATAGATTGCCCCAAGAAGGTGTCAATATTTACAGCAAATGTTTGCCATATGGATCATAACATTAACTAAATTGTCAGCAGTCTACTTAGCAAATCATAATAATATTTTGCACAAATTAGTACCATCAAAAGGGAGAGAACATAAAAAGAAGCATCCATTAAGAATAAAAATCTTAAGAGCCATAAATCAGAGAATGCTCAGACTCACACTAGCTTATCTGAAAATGAAAATAAAGGAGATTAAAGATACTCTCAAGATAAGATGCCAATAGAACTAAGATTAGCCTTCAATGTATCCCCCAGCGCTCATCCTATCTTTCCGAAGCAAAGGTATGTCAATCCTGGCATCAGCTGAGTTTCTCTAATAAGCTGCTTCAAAATCCTTTATCAGAGCTTTAAAGATTCATTTCGAAGCTCGACAAACCTTTATAGCATTTATTCAACTTCAGCAAACATCACAGTCTTAAAATAAAGTCAAGAATATTCCCAGTCAGGTTATAGATATTTCCCCAGAAAAAAAAACATAGACCACCTACATAATTCCTGCAGTCATCCAAACGACAGTGGTAGTTTCAAGCATAAGGGGATATCTCCTTATCAAAAAGGAAATTAAGGGGATATTTAATCTGCTTTCCTGAAATGAATGAAAACTAAGATAATCAACTAAATTTCTGCACAAGCATGTACATCTGGCAGAAAACTATTTTTAAAAAAAAAACAGAAAATAGGTAAATCATAGAATATAATAATTTTGCTTATATTTTACTGGTTAAAGTAGCACTGTATTAATTTCAGCAACAAGTGTTCTAGAGATGATTACGGAAGGTTTATGCAAATGTACAGGTCAGTTTACAAAAAAACAGTTAACATAGCCCAAAAAAGTTTTACATCTGGAATAACCAAATAGTTGAAAAGAAGTGTAGTCTCTTCCAATATTAGTAACTTTTTAACTTTTTTCAGTTTTACTTTTGCACTTTCTGAGGATACACACACCTATTCCCCATGTAATACCTGTTTAACACCTTATATACAATGTTATACATAAATATACATTGTAGAAGAACCATATATAACTATTACTCCCTCCGTTTCAATTTGTTTGACTGATTTTGACTAGGTACGAAGTAAAGTAAAACGGACTTTTGAATCTTCATGATCTAAATTTTAAAATTCGAGGGTACGGATCCAAGTACGAATAAGGATGCGAGGATTCAACTTAAAAATATAATTAGAATATCTAAACATAGAGTTCTGTGTCAAAATTATGAGAAATTATGTGGAAAACTTACAAGGTACACTGAGGAGTAAATATTGATCAAGAGGAAAACCCCGTAAAGAGATATAAAGAGAAGTACCAACATAGAATTTCATTTTCTTCAACTTCGCCCTAGCCTTTGTTTTGATTACAATTATTGTATCAGCCCTAGATTTCTCTATACCCAAATCATTTGACCGAATACAGTACGGATCCCACACCACGTCATGTCGACACGGTGCAGCACTAAAAGTGAAAGTCCGAGCAACTTAGCTTAAATGTTAGGTGGAAAGATAATTATAGAGAGATGTCAAAAACAGAAAGAAGCATTCCTTTTTAATTGGACATAAAAGGAAAGACAAACAAATTGAAATAGAGGGAGTATATAACCGTGTATAAATATCACATTTCGGTAAACTCAAAAGGAAACATGCATTGGGTTGAATATATATTTCCATGTCCTGATGCATGAATGTTTTCCCAAGATCTAGCAACTCCGAATCCTATAGAACATAATTTCACTCCCCAACGCATACGACTTTAGGATAAACACCATCCGTTCCAATTTACATACCTTTCGGAAGCATTTTTCCATTTATAAACCAATAGAAGTGTTAAATTCATGCTTCTTCATTTATTTCGAAGTAACTTGTTGAAGCATATAAAAAACACCATTGGAGACCTTGAAAATACATGAAGAAATTCAAAATGGGTCTCTTTTATTTTGTTGATGTTAGCACAAACCAATATTTGGGGTTTGATCCTTATATTATTTGGAGCTCGTGGTTGAAATTTAAACACTTATGACTATAGAGTGAGAAAAGGCGGAGAATAGAAGAAGAGAATCAAGAAGTAGGCACATTTGAGCAGAAGGGGGGCCGGAGAAAGATTAAAAAATAGGGTTTTAATTAGGCTGAAAAAGTGCTTTCAAAATATACACTAATTGGGCTAAAACTGGTATATATAAAGAAGGTGGGCCTTTTTGGTAGACTACATAGATGACCGAAATGTTTTGGGCCCTAGTTATTTTAATTGCGAGATATGGAGGGATACATAATGAGTTATATACTACAATTGTTTAATGCAAGACTTACCTCTAAACATAAGAAGAAACAGTCATATCTCTTTGAACTAGTGAAGACTCAAATCCTTGCTTTTCTTATTCTTTTTTCTACTTTAAGTTTTTAGGGTAAGTAAAAATAAATTTCAGTACTTGGCACCAAGAAGGTGACACGTGCATAATCCTTGCTAATTATAAACGTAATACAAAGGAACAATGATTCCTTGAGCTAATACAGAGAACTGTTTAGAGCATCCAATAAGAAATTGCAGAACGAACAATCTCAAGTGAAAAAAATAATAATATTGCACGTATATAAGGAGTATCTTCTTGTGCACCACGAAAAAAATATCTTTGGAAACTCTATTAAATGACTGATTAAGAAAATTTAGTCAAGACCCTAAAATGACTAACACTGGGTGGACTAATAAATATAAATATATATTGTAAGAATTAATGAATCAACGTTTCATCAACGGCATCCCTACAAAGTTCCATGGTCCAATATTAAATAGGCCTTTCTACGAAATAGCAGAAGTGCAGATTTCGGTGATCTAGGTGAACCTGCCACTACATCTTCCGCCAATAAGATGTGGCACGCTTACAATTAGCATTCACACATCCCTATACCAACACGACAGCATATGCAGCCTCTCTTTCCCTTCACTTATTATTGTTGAAAGTGCATTTCGAAATATATTTTTTTAATTAGTCCAGAAAAATTTCAGGCCTCCACATTAACTATAGGGTAAGAGTTCCATTTACCCAGCTGTATATCTTGGCATGCCTTTGGGAGCCAAGAGCAAATCAAAGGGTATTTGGAATACTGTTCTGGAAAATGTGAGAAGAAGCTTGTCAATTGGAAAAGCCAATATTTGTCCTTGGGTGGTAGAGTCGCACTCATCAATAGTGTCTTAGATGTCTTACCTACTTACATGATGTCCGTGTTTCCTACAGCCAATGTAATGAACAGAATGGATGCTATTATAGCATGATTCACATGATTGTTTCCCAAACACGCCGCTCTGACTCAAGATAACCTAATGAAAAGGGGATTCAACTCTGCTCCAGATGTTTTTTTGTGAAAGTGAGGTATAAACAATAGATCACCTCTTTCTACATTTTGTGGAGATACTGTGAAATTGTGGCAGATTTTCATCAACCTAAGGGGCATTAGTTGGTCTACATGCCAAGAACATAAAGTACGCTTTAGCCTGCTGGAATACGGATGGAAATCAGTCGGGTCACAGGGAGAGATGGAAGATTGTCCCATCTTATATATGGTGGACTATCCAGAAAAGAGGAACCTGAGGTGTTTTGAGTATAGAAGTTGCTCCCTACAAAAAATGAAGATGAATTGTCCAGTTGTTTTTCTACTTTTGGTGTAAACATGAGTATACTCAAGAAGAAGAGGATACTCCTAGCATTTTAGATTACTTCTAGGAGGTTGTTAGTACTAATATGGTCTCTGGTTGTAATTAATATTGGATCATCTTGGGTGTATCCCTTTGTTTATAATATATATGTTACCTTTCTCAAAAAAAATTCATTCCAAAGGGCAGCAGAAGATGCTGAAACATGTACATCCATATTGAAAGAGGAGTTCCATTAATCTTGAGTGGAACATGACATCTGTCAAAGTTTCAGCCTCATATACATTTTCTATTCTACATCAAAAAACTAAGAAAAAATATAAAGTTAAGCTTGATCTGGTACATTAGACTTTTCCCTCAAAACACATTGGTTTCTCTCTTTCCACAATGTCCACCACATACAAGCTGGCAGAATGTCCCAGATTCTTCTCTGTTCTTCGCTCAACCTTTTCTTGTGCCAGCAGCTAGCACAATTAGTTGATAATAGAATTAACCTGATTATGGGATTTATCAACTTCTAATTAAGATAACTACATGTTGGAACGAAAGGAACCGTAGGTGATTTGATAGATTTTCTACTTCTAATATTGACCTTGAAGCTAAGTGCTTACTGAATGTATTTAGCTGGGCAATGCAGGCTCCTGTAACTAGTTGTGAACGTATTTTTGATGGGGTTTTCTCCTGAGTCTTGCAGATGTAGATTAAGCTAATTTTTGTAACTGAGCAAACTCCCTTGTTATTCCCCTTTGTAATTTTGTTGCGTCTTATTGATTCTTTCAATGGATCTCTTCTTACTTCATCAACAAAACAAAAAACTATATGTTGAATGAACATTCATAACACTCGGTTCTTTATGATAAAAAAATCTAACAATTATGCAAGTGACACCGCCTTAAATAAGTAAAACCTGGAGAATCTATTATTTCACAATCTCTCTGCAACTAACGAGCAATGTCTCAAAAGGCACAAACACATAACGTACTCAACCAACAGTAAATCTTCTATCAGCAGTTAAATATACACAACTTCATGTCTCTTATTCAATAAACAAAAATTCTGACCTTTCCTCACTGTAAACTTGGTATGAGCTTGGTTGAGCACACCTAAGCTAAAATGAGCATATCTACTCCATCCATAAGGCAATGACGGTGAATCGGCAACATCCAAATACAATGACAATTGGTCCGCATTGTTACCTTTAGGGAATATCAAGATCCTCCTGCCATACATAACGGACCACTAACGACGTCAAATCACTTACATATAAAAAACAATAAAACAATCCACCCAAAAAAAAAACACAAAATATTACCATTTATATCCTCCCACATTGAAAACTTCCGAGTATAGCTTCTTTACATTCAACCTCGAAAATTTCTCTATCGTCCACGCAAACCTACCAGATGGCGGATCATCCACTTGTGGACCCTCCACCGTACTAGCCGTATCCGCAGTCGCAACTAACAACAATTAAAAAAACCAACTTTAATTAAAAAAAAAATCTATAAATCCACAAAAGCAACAAAATAAACATTCAAGTAGCAGAAAACAAAAGCAAAAAGTGAACACCTATAACTACAATCCAGCAAAACAGCAATAACTTATCAGTGTGTGCATATATAAATATATATATAACTACTACAGAAGAAAGTAAAAGATTTACCTTCCATAGGCTGCGGACCTTCTACAGGAAAATCTGAATTAGGAACAAGCATCTCCTCGTCTTCAGGCTGCTAAAATAACAAAAACAAACCAAAATATTCGATCTCAAGTTACTCCACACTTCCGATTAACCTAATCCCTAGAATTTCACCATTGCCGCATTCAAATCAAAACTTTTACATGAAACTTCACTCCGACATCTCTTATTGATAAAAATTCACCACTTCTTCAATCCTATAACTATACGAACCTTACTTTCAACAAAAAAATAAAACTAAAAAATAAAACTCGACAAGTTGCGGTGTAAGAGAAGTGTAGAACAGGTATGAGAGATTACGTACTTCAACTGGAGGAGGAGTCATGAGAGTCATTGCCGGAAAACGGTTGACCGGAAAATCAGCAAATCGGCGACGAAGAATGCAACGTAGAAACGATCGAATCGATCCAAGGACTTTCTCTTCAGTTCGAGTCCTTGGGCTAGGCGACGAACAAAAGAAAATTTTTTAGTATAGTGAAAGAAGGAAAAATAAAGAGATTAAAAAGAGGGGTTTAAATTGCCAAAGGGTAGTTTAGGAATTTTAATGGAAATTTATTATTTTTATCTTCTTTTTTTTTTTTTGGTCACTTAATAAAAGAAAATAATTTTTTAGATTTTTATATGTAAAAAAATAATTATTATGTTTCCTATGAAAAAAAGAGTCATAAAATTATAAATAATCTATACATATTTGGAGATATACTTGCCTTGTAAATATTTGCAATTTGTTGCATGTATTTTATCTTGTCATGGTTGATCATTAGCTTTATTTTAATTATAACGAATTCTTTATTTATTTAAGTTTGGAAAGATAGCGATCGTTTGTAATTTGAATATTAAAAAAATTGTCTTTATAAATATTTTCTGTGTTAAAATTAAAGATTTTTCAAAGATAATTATGAATTTAAAAAAAAAGATATTAATAACTTATGAAATTATTTTTTCTTGATTTATGTGTATTTTGAAGTTTGCTTACCTTGTAATATTTGCAATATGATTTAGTTAGTTGAATATATTTTAATTTTATTATTAAATTAGTGGCTTACGAAATAAATTCTCTTCAATTTGATAGTAATTACTTGCAACTTGAATATATTAAAAGAAATAGTCTTTATAAATATTCTAAAGTTAAAACTAAAGATTTTTTAAAAAGGAAATTATGAAATTAAAGGGAAAAAGTGGATAACTTACGAAATATTTTGTTTGACTTACGTGTATTTTGAAATTTACTTACCTTGTAATGTGATTTAGTACGTTGACTATATTTTAATTTAACCGCGAAAATAATGACTTGCGAAATCAATTTTCTCCAATTTGATAGTAATTTTGCAACTTGAATATATAAAATAGTCTCTATAAATATTTTATGTGTTAGAATTAAAGATTTTTTATAAAGAAAATTATGAAATCAAAGAAAAAATGTAAATAACTTACGAGATACTTTTTTTTGACTTACGTGTTTTTTAAAATTTAATTACCTTGTAATATTTGCAATGTGATTAATTAGTTCGTTGACTATATTTTAATTTGACCGTAAAGTTAATGACTTAGAAAATCAATTTTCTCCAATATGATCGTAATCACTTGCAACTTGAATATATATATATATATATATATATATAGTCTTTATAAATATTTGCTGTGTTAAAATTAAAGAATTTTTATAAAGAAAAATATGAAATTAAAGAAAAAATGTAAATAACTTACGATTTTTTTGACTTACGTATTTTTTGAAATTTACTTACCTTGTATTATTTGCAATGTGATTAATTAGTTCGTTGACTAAATTTTAATTTCACCGTGAAATTAATGACTTAGGATGTAAATTTTTTCCAATTTGATAGTAATCACTAGCAACTTGAATATATACAAAAAATAGTCTTTTTAAATATTTTATGTTTAAAATTAAAAAAAAATTATAAAGAAAAATATGGAATTATAGAAAAAATGTAAATAACTTACGAAATATTTTTTTGTTCTTACGTGTTTTTTGATACTTACCTTGTAATATTTGCAATGTGATTAATTAGTTTGTTGACTGTATTTTAATTTTACCGTGAAATTAATGACTTAGGAAATCAATTTTCTTCAATTTCATAGTAATGACTTGCAACTTGAATATATAAAAAAAAATAGTCTTTATAAATATTTTGTGTGTTAAAATTAAAGATTTTTTTATAAAAAAAAATATATGAAATTATAGAAAAAATGTAAATAACTTACGAAATATTTTTTTGTTCTTACGTGTTTTTTGTTCTCCCACTCTTTGCCCTCTCTCGCTCACCTCTCTCCTCCCTCTCCCAATATCGCTTGTCTCTCTCCTTCCTATTCAATCTCGCTCGCCTCTCTCCTCCTTCTCCCAATCTCGCTTGCCATATATACAAATACATATGTATAATATACAATTATCTAACTGATATACATATATAATTCACCTTTCTCTCACTCTTTTCCCTCCTCTCTCACCTCTCTCTCCCAGTTTCACTCTCCTCTCTCATCCACATAACATATAGCTACGAATTGTAATTATCAAACTATAGCTATAAAAAAATAATTAAGCTATTTTTAAGTAGCTATATGTAAAAGTTATCATTAAAAAATATACGAAGCAAACTACCTACAAAACTAGATTCGATTTAATTAACTTATGTGTGTTTAGGCCTTAGGGAATTACTTACCTTCTAAACATGTGCAATGAGATTTATTTTGTTATCTGCATTTTAATTTAATCATTGAATTAAAAAATATTGTAACGGACCTACAAAATCAATTTTTTCTAATTCGATGTATTTTTTACCTTATAAATATTTGTAATATATTCTATGTTGTTGCATGCATTTTATCTTATCATGATTAATCACATTTACTTTACTTACAATATTGACAAATTATTAACTTCATTGCATTTTCATTTGCTACCCTATGTCATTTAGTTAGTTTGTTTTTTAAATAAAGATGAGACAAATTATATATATAATATATTTGTAAAATGGCTTAATTAGTCCCTTTATTTTAGGCAAGATTCAACCTTTATACTGATGCTTAACCTCTCACTTTATAAGATAATAATCTTCTATAAATATATTATTTGAGAAAAATATCATCTATTATGTATTTAAGTATTTGATTTTGAAAAATAGTATCTGTAGAAAAACTACTATAAAATTCCTTTTTAGACAATTATATATATTGTTCATCATAAATCGAATCACTCAATAATTTTTACGATAAATTGTCTTCTCAATCATTCTTACGATAAATTGTCTTTCAACAAAGAATATAAATAAAAATAAGTTATTTAATTATGATAGTATAGTCTAATAAGAGAAACACATGCTTTCTCAAACAGCTAATACAATAATCAATAGCTTTAAAATAAATTAAAGGACATCAATAAACTCCCACAAAAAAATAATTTCAATAAACACACGTATTTATCTCAAGTTCTTTAACATTATAGCTTATATATATGTAAGAGATATAATTGTTTTTCACTCAACTATTAGCAATAAAATAGAATAATTATAAATAATAATAACATTTCTAATGTAATTTTCTATATTAAATTATAAATACACAACATTTATAATTCAACTTTACAGATAATGTTTATTTTTTGGTCATATTTGTGATTTAATAAATAATAATAAATATTGTTCGAAATAGACATCAATTTTTTAATTAAAAAAATTACACTCTAATCTTTTTTTTATGAAAAATTTTCTTTAGATTATCAATTTCAAAAGTTTAATCTCATCACTCTTCTTTCGAAAGCTTAGTATTATTATAGATAAATTATTATATATATGAATTTTATATATTTTTATTTAGGGCAGTTTTTAATTTTCTCGCTCAAATAAATTTACTTTATGAAATGAATATTTGTGTGTGCATGATTTCTACGTATAAATTAAAGATTAAAAGTGTTTAATTTCGAAAATAAGGATATAATGGTAGCATTTTTTCAGTATAAATGAGATATGGATATGTGATTTTAAACATAAAAATGCATTTGCAATAAATCGAGTAATTTACTCAAAAAGTTATATGATAACAAAAATGTTAAAATTAATTTTGTTGAAGATATTCATTTTGTTCTCTTTTATTTGTTGATTTGTATTTTGTGCCCCCTCAAAAATCAATTAAAATATTATTTTAAAATGTAGATTTGATTCTCAGTACTTTAGTACATTTAGAAAATAATTATTTAATAATAAAAGTGAAATTGAAAGAGTAAAAAAAAGAATGTATAAAGTAGTAATTTAAGAAGAAATCAATATTACTGTGGGTATTATTTTTTCAGATTTTATTCTCTTTTTCACTTTTTTACTTTTGGGAATTTGTACTATTTTTAAGGAATAATTGTTGTCTATGTTAAGAGTAATTGAATGCATTTTGTTTCCAGGATAAGTCATGTCATATTCTCCCAAAAGTTAATTTGGTTAAAGTTTTTAATTAAACAATAACTTCTTTGGCCAAGATTTAAAATTCTTTATTTTTAAAATTATTTTTTTATTATAAATTGTTTATTTACCTTGGTAATAGATAATTGATGCGATATATTTAAGATGGTCTGTCATGAAATATATTATTCACACATGATATAGTATTGATTGACAAGATTCGTACAATGGAGTTGATTAGAGACTGGTGATTTAGCGTGACAGATCCTGAAATCTAAAAAATTCAGATTGAGCATGACCAAAATAGAATACTTTGAGCATAATTAGTTCAATATTGATACGACGCATGAGGTTGGTGTGAAAATGAGGTTTGATACTCATGTCATCTCCCAGAGAGATAATCCAAAATAATGGGAGATCGATGGTGATGTCACATGTCATTTGGTGCGGGATGGGCAAAATGAAAGTTCGCCTTTGAAGTCTTGTGTGATAAGAAGGCATCACCAAAACTCGAAGATAAATCTACATAGTGGTGGTTAGATTGACTGTGTTATATATAGGGTAGAGTGTTGGTTAGTTAAAAACTCGCATATTCAAAAGATTAAAGTTGTGGGAATAAGGATGTCGAAATAAATATGTGGACATACTATTATGAATGAAGATATTTGGAACAAGATGAGAGTGACATCTGTGGTGAAAAAGAGAAAAGTAAAACTGAGATGGTTTGGGCAGAGATGTGTAGATATCATAGTGAGAAAGTATAAGACGGTGGGTGTTAGAATAGATAGAGGTAGGCCAAAAACGTATTGAGGGGTGACAATAATTAGACAATATATAAAGCATCCAACTTGCATTCCGATTGGAGGTTTTGAACTTGCTTTTACGTGCGTTAGGCTTGGTGGTAGTTTGGAGCACCATATTCGTTATTACCTTCTTACAAGTAATATTAGCACTATTCTCGAAGTTTCTTATCCTTCTATTTATGTTATCACCTTAGTTGTGACGTGCGTCTAACTCACACATCATATGTGACACTTGTGACGTCTTCTTTTTCATTTTATACATTTGAGCAACGAGTATGGAGTAAGACTTATATTTGAAATAAAGGGTTAACGATCAAAGTGATCTTTTATCCCTTTGTATTTTTCATCAACATGCTCTTTAGGACTTTTTCCGATCTGCTTTGATATGTTTTTCTTTGAATTTATGGTTTATCGAAACAATCTCTCTACCAAGTTAGGGGTAACGTTTGCCTGTACTCTGCCTTTTCATACCCACTTATGAGATTACACTGCGTATCTTGTTACTCTTTAGGACTTCTATATCTGTTGCCTTCTCTGTGTTGAAGCATATATTTGTTGCATTTTTTTTCTTTCACAGGATTGACACTCAATAATCAGCAATCACCATCAGATACTGTAGAGTAAACGTTAGATCATATCGATCTTTCTAGGAAGTGTGGTGTTTTTTATATGCTGGCTAAATTAAGATGATGGTTGACTAGAACATAACAGATTCCGCGTTGTTGTTTCTATGATAATTATACTCATTAGCCGGCTGTTGTCTCTTTTTTGCGTTAAATTCTGAACTGCTCCTGAATTTTTCTACTCTACATATTGCTGCAGGCATGAAGTCCTTTAATCTTTGCCTTTGTGTTATGTTTTCTTACTTATTACGCGTTCTTTCTGTAGATGCATCTTTCAGACTTTCTGAAAATGAAACGAATCGCTTAGCCCTCCTCAGAATCAAAACACAGATAACATATGATCCTTCTGGTGTTACGAATTCTTGGAATGATCCATTCCATCATTGTAGTTGGCAAGGCGTTACATGTAGTGCTCGACATCTAAGGTTGACAATGCTGGATTTAAGCTCTAAGCAGGTTGTTGGGACATTAGTTCCTCAGATAGGAAATATGAGTTTTCTTAAAGAACTATTTCTTCAAAATAACACCTTTAACAGTAAGGTACCACATGAATCGGAAGGCTATTCAGGTTGAAGAATTTAGTGCTTAATTAGGACAACTCATTTACTAGTGAAATTCCAGTTAAGTGGATCACTTCCCCTTGAAGTAGGAAGTTTAGTCAATCTCGGATACTTGATATCTCCGAGAACAAGTTATCTGGAAAGCTTCCGAGTACTTTAAGAAAGTTGCATCAGGTTGAAAAACCTCTATGTTCAGGGTGTGATCCCATCATCTTTCAGTTCTTTGAGAGGGATGGAGTATTTGGACTTGTCGCGTAATAAGTTCTCTGGTCTTATTCCAAAGTACTTTGAAACTTTCATATCATTGAAAAGCTTATACCTGTCATTTAACAATTTTGAGGGTGAAGTACCTCGAGTAGGAGTTTTCAGTAATGCAAGTGCAGCAATAGTCAACGAAAACAGAAATCTTTGTGGCGGTGCTCAAATGCTAAAGCTACCACAATGTAAGTTCCCTATGCCGAAAAAAGAGAGAATTGTCATCAACCTTGAAGATAACTAACTATATCTGTTGCTATAGTGCATTATTTGGAGCAACACTTGTTCTGGTGCTCCTGATTTTGTGTTTCTTAAAGAGGAAACGTAGCCCTTCAATCGATTAAGCAGATGATTCGTCTTGAAACTGTCACAATCAAAATACTCGATTTGCAGCATAAAGGAGCTTTGAAAAGCTTCATTGCAGAATGTGAAGTCTTAAAGAACCTCATGCATAGAAATCTTGTCAAGTTAGTAACTGCATGCTCAGGTACTAACTTTCAAGGAAATGATTTTAAGGCCCTCATTTACGAGTTCATGGTTAACGGTAGCCTAGACGATTGGCTACATTTTCATTTTCTAATAATGGAAGTCTGCACTTTCGATATCTAGATCTTTATCAGAGAGTAAACATTGCATCAGACATTGCTTTCGCGCTAGATTATCTTCATCATGGAACCTAAACACCAGTTGTTCATTGTGATTTGAAGCCAAACAATGTCCTTCTAGACAAGAGCATGACTGCCCGCGTTTAGCAACTCTCTAACTTTTCGCTTGACATGTTTAAAGTCACAAGATTAAAGGACATCTACTTTATCTCTAGTCTAAGACCGTAATATTCAAAAGTCTTACATACTTTCTTGAACTTTCGTGACAAGTACTCCAAAACAGACAAACATAAAACGAAGTGATTTTGATACCTACTAATGCATTTTTTTTGCAAAATATGGAATGGTAAGTGAAGTATCAACTTATGGTGACATATACAGCTATGGAATCATCATACTGGAGATGTTAATGTTATATCCTGTATCATTAAAATATTGTATTTTTGAAGAATCCGACATAGGTATGGCATCAAAATTGAAGAGTCTCCGCAACTTAGGATTAACACTATGATATTAGAAGTAAATCATAAAACATTAATCTTTTTTGTTCTATATATTGTGAGTTGATCCAATTTTTTGTGATATTGATCAAGTAGCAAATTTCCTACCACAAGAAAAAATTACAAAAATTCTTATTTACTTTCATTCTCGTATATATCATTTTACGCGATATATTAATGATGTAATCAAAACGAGATGCATATCTGAAATTGAGACGTGATGTATGAGTATATTTTGAAATGTACCTGAATCAACCAAATTTTAAAATTTTTCGTAATTTAGAAAAAAAAGAATAGGAATATGATACTACATTTTTTTTTCAATAATTGATTTTTTGTTTTATTTTTTATAAAAAAAATATTATAAAAAAAAAGTTTTAAACCGGGAAAACCTACTGGTAAATACGCTCTGCTCTTAGCCCAACTTCTTCGACCGCCGTAATATAACCGGTCGGCTCTCCCGTAAACTTTTCCGACCGCCGTAATATAACCGGTCGGCTCTCCCGTAAACTTTTTCGACCGCCGTATACCACTGGTTTCCTCATCCCCAACTTCTCCGGCCGCCGGCCGACCGGTAGGCTCTTCCGCAGCTTCTCAGTTGGTGGAAAAAAAAGAAGAAGAGAAAGGACAATGTTGAGCTTAAACAACACTCTCCCAACTATTTCTGTACATCAAAGAATCTCTTTCGTTTCTACAATTTTTGCTCAAAAGAGGGTTATTTTTCGTACAATGGACAAAAATCAGCGTGTTTCGTTGTCATCATCGCAGCAAACTGAGAATAGCTCTTCTATATTGTCTTGTAAAGCTTCATTGGAAGTTGTACATGACTCACCCAGGTAGTTAAATTTTTGATATGGGGTTGCTCAAGTATCTTTAAAGTTTGTATTTTTAATATGTTAGTGATTAGTTCTTGGTGAAAAATGGAGATAATCCTTTTTGCTAATTGATTCTTGTGTTTTTTTTGGTGGGGTGGAGCTAATTTGATGCTTTTATTTGCTAGTTTTTCCTTGGGGTTTATTGAAATTTTGATGTGTTCTTCTTTTGCTTTTGAGATTTTATTCATATTCTGGCCACTTCTTGCAGTTTGTAGTTCATATGTTACTGTGCTCTTCATCAACGTTGCTAAGAGAAAGCCGTTTCAATTTATGTGTTTTACTTCCCTTTTTGGTCTGCGGAAGAACTTTATACAACTCTTTAGTTCCAATTTTCCACCTAACATGATTAAGACACATTTTGGTTATGTCTACATATGTTTAGTTTAGGACTACAAAATTGAAAAGTCTTTCTGTGCTCTTTTAAACTTTGCAAGTTAATTAAACAAAAAAATTGAAACATAGTGAGTACTTTTATATGGTTATTGTTGATGGTGCCTTGGAGTGTGTCTAACTGTCAAATTTGATGCAGTGGTTCAGCAGTCCATGGACTATCGGAAACGGTTGTGGGTGTTTTGGGAGGAGGGCAGCTGGGTCGTATGCTGTGTGAAGCAGCATCCCAAATGGCAATTAAAGTGATTGTCTTGGATCCAATGGAGAATTGTCCTGCTAGTGCACTAGCACATCAACATGTGGTGGGAAGCTATGATGACAGTGCCACGGTTGAAGAATTTGGGAAAAGGTTTGGTATTTACTAATCATATGTTTATGGATTTTGGTTTTTGAAATTAGCTAATTTGGATGTCATAGCAGGTGTGGAGTACTAACGGTTGAGATTGAGCATGTTGACGTTGCCACACTTGAGAAGCTTGAGCAACAAGGTGTGGATTGTCAACCCAAGGCGTCGACTATTCGCATAATACAGGTTAGTCTTTTAATATGCCTTAGTTTGGATGAAAGAATGTTAATTGCTCTGCAATGCTAAGATTATTTCGTTGGTTACTCATACAAACACCAATTCTTTGCTTCGTTCATTTGTGCTTTCTTGTAACAGGATAAATATCTTCAGAAGGTCCACTTTTCCCGCCACGATATCCCACTTCCTAAGTTTATGCAGGTTTGCATGTGGTGGCAAGGATTGCCATTTTTATTTATCCTCCCCCTGTCATATAAATTTGATAATTTTTACTCATCTGGGAAATACAACACAAACAGATTGATAACCTTGAAAGTGCTAGACGAGCAGGGGACATGTTTGGTTATCCTCTTATGATAAAGAGCAGGAGGTTGGCATATGATGGGCGTGGCAATGCTGTTGCTAAAAGTGAGGAACAGCTCTCCTCTGCTGTTAATGGTAATATACTAATCTGAACAAATTTGCTATGTACTTCCTTTGCTTCTTAAATTTTTATCCAAGTGCGAAAATAATGCTCTGGGAGAAGAAATGACTAGATAAGTAGTTTCCGTGAGTTTCTAATTTAATCCATGTTCGAAATAGTGAAGAAGTCAATGGAAATTCGTTAACACATTTATGGGCTTTATATTGAATGATACTATCTCAGGGGAACACTATCTGCTAACAATAGTTGTAAAGCTTCTTTGGTTAAGAATCAAAATTTCCACTTTTTCTCTCTTTAGGGATGTATGACACTTCGTTAATTTGTTTGTCCTGGATCGAAGCTTAATCAAGCTGTAATAATCTGTTCAATTATATTTCAGCACTTGGAGGATATGATCGTGGTTTATATGTTGAACAATGGGCTCCATTTGTGAAGGTTAGAATTTGCTTCATTTTTAAGCGGGTTTTTATTTATGCATTTACGGATCATTTTCTACAAAACATAATATAACTAAATTTGTCTTTGCTTTATGCAATTATACAAGGAATCATATTCATCCACTGATATTTATACCAAGACATTATGTTAGTCAGATCTCCAACACGATTATTTTGAAGCTCAAAGTCAACGAGACAACCACTCTCTCTTCTTTATTTCAGAAGGCATCATTAGCTTTACATAGATTTGAAGCAGGTTTTGCCTAACTTGTAATTCTGGATGGGAAACCTACCTTCTTGAAATGAGCAGTGTCCAAGCCAAACCAAAAGTTCACATAAAATCAACAAAAAAACATCGACTTGTAGCTTGATTTGATTTTGTTTGGTATATTCATACAAAAAGTCATCTGGGGAATTATTTTTCGGTTTGTCATTGAGGATTAATACATGTTTAAAAGGGGCCCTTCAATCTTTAGATATATCTTCAAAGTGAATTTGAAAGTTATCCATGTTGATGGAGTATTTGTCATTAATCTAATGCTGGAAAGCTTTGAGATTAATAAGGAGTTAAAGAATATAAGTTTGCAAATGCTCCTGTTTTAGCAATCTTTTTTTGAGGAAGGTGACAGTATAGTGAAACATCAGGTCAAAGTTTAACTTATTTACTCCTGTTTTAGCAATCTTTGGACTTATTAGTATTTAACCAGAAGTTCTCGTTATACCTCGGAGGTCATTTCAAATTTTATATTCATGTGAAGAAATCAACACCTTCCGCTACTTCTTAGGCAGGGATTGGCCTGTCTTTTCTAACAACCTCATTTCTTTGTATTTCAGGAGCTCTCAGTGATTGTGGCTAGGGGAAGGGATAATTCGATCGCATGTTATCCTGCTGTAGAAACTATTCACAGGTTTGATTGTCCTTATTTTTCCTTCATATTCACTATTTCTTGTATCCTTTGTGTTAGCATGGACGTAGTTTGACTGTGCTATCATTTCCTGATTACTGGATCTTTTGTTTTGACAGGGATAACATTTGTCATATCGTAAAGTCACCTGCTAATGTATCTTGGAAGATTATGAAACTTGCAACAGATGTTGCAGACAGAGCTGTTAGTTCGTTAGAAGGTGCAGGAGTCTTCGCTGTTGAGTTGTTTCTGACAGAGGATGGTCAGGTTGTCTGGCATTTTCCACGTATTTGATATATTGTTGTTTTATAGAAGGAACTATATCAGTTTGTGTATTTATAGATCTCTTCAAAAGCATTCATGGTTTTTAAAACTTAACATGTTTGTAATTGTTAACTTCTTGCAGATTTTACTAAATGAAGTAGCTCCGAGACCTCACAATAGTGGGCATCACACCATTGAGGCTTGCTTCACTTCACAATATGAGCAGCATTTGCGAGCTGTTGTTGGCCTTCCACTTGGTGATCCATCAATGAAAACTCCTGCTGCAGTCATGTATAACATATTGGGGGAAGACAATGTAAGCTTCCTTAGTAATTTTTCTTTCCCACAATTTTGATGAGTTCAGTAAATGCTAATTATTGAGTCACTGTTGGAGTGCTTAAGGAAATTTTGTACACATGAGGCATTCTGTCTTTTTCAATATGCATTTTCACATGAATGTGTTAAAGGAAAATTGCTTTTACCATCTGTCTCCCTAATACAACACATCACGATTGGTGTTTAAATGCTGCATCTTTAAAAAATTGTTTCCATGCATTTTTGAAGTTTGTATTTGTTGTTTGCATTTATACTAGTTGCATGAGCAGCAGCTATCATATGCTTGTCTAACATTGTATTTTATTTTTGCTCCTAGGGGGAACCTGGATTTCTTTTGGCTAATCAACTTATTGGAAGGGCATTGGGAATTCCAGGGGCATCTATTCATTGGTATGACAAGCCAGGTTGGTGGATTTAACCTCTTTTTTGGTGGTCTTTGTCTCTTTACGTCCTCATATACAGTTTTGGACATAACCTTATCTGCTCTCTTTCCCATTAAAAAACAAAAGCATGTGAGTATGCCACCAACTAGTGAAACTGTATGCTTCAATGACTTGTAGAGATGCGAAGGCAACGGAAGATGGGACACATCACAATAGTTGGCTCTTCTATGGGTGTTGTGGAAGCGCAGCTAAAAGTGATGCTAAATGAAGACAGTGTAAATGACCAGCCTGCAGGTTAGTTGTCAAAATGCTTCATAAACATATTGAAGTTCTCTGTGTGTAGATATTGCACTCTGGTAGGATATTCAGGAGTTGTTACAACCTTGATTTTTGTTTTCATCCAAAATGCAGTTGCACCACGTGTTGGAATCATAATGGGGTCTGATTCAGATCTTCCTGTTATGAAGGATGCTGCTAAGATTTTAAAAGAGTTTGATGTGCATGCTGAAGTATTCACCATTAACTATCCGTTTCATTTGGCAGCTTGCCAATTGTGTTTACCATAAAATATTTACCCAAGAACCTTGTAATGATGCAGGTAAAAATTGTTTCAGCCCACCGTACACCTGAGATGATGTTTTCTTATGCATTGTCTGCACGAGAACGTGGTATCCAAGTAATAATTGCCGGGGCTGGTGGTGCCGCCCACTTACCTGGTCGGTTGTCTTACCCTACAAAATAACTTATTCTGTTGTAGGTCTTCTAGCATACATTAAATGTGGCTTTTTGGTTGAGCAGGAATGGTTGCTGCATTGACTCCACTACCTGTTATTGGTGTTCCCGTACGGGCTTCCACATTAGATGGACTTGATTCCCTATTATCCATTGTTCAGGTACTTCTGTTGCTTTAGATTATTCAGTTATGTCAAGTCAGTAGTTATGGGGGGGTTTGATATCTTTTTTAAGTTCAACGATCTTTGTGAGTGTGCTAGCTGGAAGAGATAATTAAAAAAGTTCATTATAGCAGTTGAAAGATCATGGTTTCTCATTTATGTAGATGCCAAGAGGAGTCCCAGTTGCAACCGTTGCGATCAACAACGCCACAAATGCTGGTCTGCTGGCAGTAAGATTGTTAGGAATCAGCGACGTTAACTTGCAAGCTAGGTATAAAACTTTCCTCTCATCTTTCTCTTTAGAAACTTCTTCCCTTCCCCTTTTCTCACCACATACTTAAAGTCATCAGAAGTAAACTCGAAGAAAGTATATATTTTTTTCTTGAAAAGAGCAACGAGATGTCAGTAAACGGAAAAATGAAAAACTTCAAGATACTTTTTCCGATGGAAGTAATAACATTACTATGTTCTAATGCTATTACCTCATTTTCTCACACACAGCACCTCAAAAAATGACATTTTTGTTTTTGCTCGACACGGTTGATTATGAGAATGACTTGGAACATAATGACCATCTTGTAGGATGGCCCAGTATCAAGAGGACAGAAGAGATGAGGTTTTGGTAAAAGGAGAAAGACTAGAACAAGTTGGCTATGAAGAGTATCTCAACTCTTAAAACCATTTCAGCACCAGCTGTTTCTAACATTCACTAAAGTTACAGTAACACAGTGTCACCTGCATTGTACAATAGTCAAATATATTAGATAGCATGAGCTGCTCAAGCACAGGTTAACAGCAAGTTATATTGGCGCTGTTTCGGGAGCAAATTTATCGCGAGGCAGATGAAAGGAAATACCATGAAACAAGATTACTGTGAACAAGCTTTCTACATGGAATTTAGTTAAAGATTTGTTGTTCACTTTTTAGTTTGGATTTCAGTGGGGGTCTTGAGACTAATTGTTCAAAATTAAGCTACTTCCCTGTTCTACAGACCATTTTAATCTGCTTTCAAATTTGAAAGTATGACAATTACCATTTCTGATATATATGAGATTAAGAATATTGTATTTTTGCTGCTCTCTTACATGCTTCCTGCAAGTTAATTTTTAACAATCCTAGTCCCAGGGATAGAAAAGCAAAGATCATATCTTAATGCATGTATCGTATTGCTATCCCTATTGATAGAGGAAGTTGATATGCGAGATGGACTTAGTCGGCTTCATCTAATGCTTATATTAAGTGATTTGGGCTCAGCTCGAATCATGCCCACCAACTATATTTGTTTAGTTTGTTTTATAAAATCAAATCAATAATTAAGTTGATGTGGAAGATAATTTTCAACATTTCCCATCCATTTAAGGACAAATTAAATTACACTCATAATAGCTAACATATATTCCGTGCACCACATAATTTTCCAGTAAAGAATCAACACTTAACCGTTCTCTGTCTCTATTGGCAGAAAATTACATTCTTTATACATGGTATTTAGTGAATGTTGATCTCCCCTTTGACAAATATATGGTTAAAATTTATTTTTTTAATGTATACATAGTAGATCTTGTCCTCCTTGACTAGTTCGTATATTTACTTCTTCGTAATTTGACTCCCTTAACGAAAATTGTGGCCTTGCCACTTCTCCATATATTGTTACTTTTGCCTCTGTATATATATATATATATATATATATGTATATATTTATATATATATAATATGAAGTACAGAAAGCCCCCAACAATTTGGGCGCTAATTACCTCTTATCCCAAAAAAAAACTCAAATTACAATAATTTTAATTTTTTCAAAACTCACGAATATATTGCTCCTTTACTCGATACATAGCAAATGATACATAATTTCTCCTTTTTAACTTCTCGTGACTTGAGACCCAAAAGCAACTTGGTTCCAAATCTCAAAGTTAAAAGACACATTAAGACCACCAGCCCTTTTAGGCAAACATATTTTATTGGCATCGAACTTTATTTATCTATGTTCTTAAAAATCTTGTATGCCCATTATTTGCATCAAATTTTATTAATGGAAAAAGGATCAAGTGTATCTTCGTTATACTAAGATGTGTATGATGTGGAAAAATCATCAGGATGATCGTAAATGAAGAAGGATATTTTTGAACCATTAGATAATGACTAGGATTGTTTTTGTTTGGATAGTATAGCTATGGGCAAATGTAGACTTTTTGGAATAGTAGAAGACCATCGTGTTACATCCCTCCTTTTGTGTTCGTAGAAACGAGAGGTGGTTAGCATCTCTCTCGATAGAGACCTGTTATTAGACACATCCGATTAAGGCTACCCCACTTCGGTGAATCTTACCCAATTTTTCACTACCAAAGGGTGTGATACAGTAGATGGGGCTACTAAAATCCAAGGTAGGACGTAGGGAGTACTTCACCCGAATGGGGTCGTACACGACAAGAATCTGAATTAGTCAGAGTACTCCAACTCTTTTTCAAAGTTTTCAAAATGAATATATAGAATGTACTATTTTGTGAACAAAGAAAGAGATTCAATTTTCTTTTATGCTAAAACAAGTTAACTAAATCTAGAATTCAACAACAGCAGAATCCAGACAACAAGCAGCACGATTTCGCTACATAAAAAGTTCGCGTCTTTCACCAACCAAGGAGTAGAAGCTTCAAAAGCGCCATCCGAATGTAAAGACCATTCTTAGCTTGTCTGAAATAAGCAGCCCTCGGATCACCATCGACATCAACCGTTATCTCATCAAGTCTTGGCAAAGGATGCATCACTACAGCATGTTTCTGCATAGCATTTACGACACTCATATCAACGATATACTTCCCTCGAGCTTCTTCATACAAATCAACCCTCTCTCCAAATCTCTCTCGTTGAATCCGAGTTTGATACACCACGTCACATTTAGAAGCCACCTCGATCAAATCAGCACTTTCCTCCCATCGAACCCCCATTGATGTCAAGTAATCCTTTATGTCATCCTTCATTTTAACAACATCAGGGGATACAAAGTAAATCTTCACATCTTTATACAGCGCAAGCAAATGAGCAAGTGAACGAACTGTCCTCCCGTATGCTAAATCACCAACAAGAGCAATGTTTATACCATCGAGTTTCCCTATTTCTCGTTCAATCGTATACACATCTAGAAGAGCCTGAGTCGGGTGTTGTCCCGGACCATCTCCTGCATTTATAATCGGAATAGATGCAGTCAATGCAGCTCGTCGAGCAGCACCACTTTCGAAATGCCTCATAACAATGATATCAGAGTAACCTTCAACAGTTCTAATTGTATCTTCTAGTGTTTCACCTTTCGCCGCAGACGAAAATTCACGAGCATTTTCAGTTGTTAGTACTTCTCCTCCTAAACGCTTCATAGCAGATTCAAATGAAAGCCTAGTTCTAGTTGAAGGTTCATAAAACAGAGTAGCCATAAGATAACCCTTAAGAATCTCACTTCTTCTTCCACCAATCGAATTCTTCTCGATTTTCTCCATCTCCTGTGCTACTTCAAATATCGCACTAAGAGTTTCTCTATCAAATTGTTGAGATTCAATTACATCATCAAGGTGAAACTTAGTTGAAGATTTATTTTCGATCTCCAATGCACGGCATTGGAATTTGTTGCTATTTGTTGACATACGGTATTCATTTCGTCCATTTTTAAACAATTCAACAGATTTACAGAGCACAGGTTGATTTGCCCATTCACTCTTTCTAAGTGGTGACATGAGTATTTTTCCATGGGAAGAAAGTGTTGCAGAAATAGTCATATTGAAATCACTCACCGGAGAGAGGAAGAACGGCGGCAGTGCGGCGGAGATCGTCAAGAGTTCTCCGATGAACGTTTGGTTCTGCCGGAGATTGGAGCTGCTCGAGGAGAGGAGGCACCAGTGGCTGTGAAGAGGTAACAAGGGGTTTTAGGGTTTTTGGTACAGGGTATCTTTGGTTTTATTAGAGCTGTCAATACAGGCTAACTCATCCATTAGGGTTAATTTATATAGGCTTTGATATTTTACGAGTTAGGTTGGGCTAGCTTATTTTTTGTGTGAGTTAAAAAATGATGGGCTCAATCCACAAGTACGTGGGCTACAGGCTGACCGAGTCAGCCCACTTTTTTAAAAATATAGGTTAAATGATTGTATATTATATATATGTATTTGTATATCTTGGCGAATTATACATATAAAAAAATAAATAATTATACAAATTTGAAGTCAGCCCACATAATTAATATATAATATTAGTCACGAGTGGTAATTATAGCAACTATAGTTATGATGAGTAATTAAATAGTATAAGTTTGCTTTGTTGCGTAATTTTTCCTTCTTTTTCAAATGGAGGGAGTAGAAAAAAGTATTGAAAACACCCCTGAACTTGGTGTAAATTATCAATTTCATTCCTGAACTATTGACAATCTCAAAGACACTCATGTACTTGCCTAACTAAACTTAGATACACCGTCAATCTATCACATACATAACAAGTGGTCTCAAACTATTGTAGGGCCATTTAACTCTTAATAAAAAGTCGAGAGAAGTTTTGAGCACACCCCTAAACTAGACGATATCTCACTCATGTTGCAACTTGCAAAATCTATGTATTTAAGTTTAGTTAGTCAAGTAAAAAGATGTTTTCCAAGTTGTCAATAATTTGAGCTAAAATTAATAATTCACATCTAATTTAGAGATAGTTTCAATATAGAAAGGCGAAAAGTCAAAAGTTGAGAAATTTCCAACTTATAACTTCAACTCATAAATCACTTAAAAAAAAAAAAAACTACGTGATTCTAATTTATTACACGGATGACATATACGTAACTTCACAAAATAATGATCATGGAGATTACACTATTTATTATGGAATATCAGAACTCACGATCTTAACGTTGAAAATGAGAGAGTTTTTACCATTCACGCAACCATCTTTTGGCTATTCTATAAGATGATAGTATTTATTTTGAGCAAGATACTCCCTCTGTCCCTATTTAGTTGTCCACTTTAGAAATGATACACATATTAAGGCACCAATGATTATCATAGGTTAGTTACAATTTTACCCTTATAGTACAACTCCCCAAGTATAATAAATGTATTTTTTTATTCCAAAAAAAAAGCATGCATTACAACTTGGTAGTACTAAAATTTTTCTAGAATTAAATAAGGACATATTAGGAATAAATTATTGTACTTTCTTGATTTGTTAAAATGGACAAGTAAATAACGACAGATATAAAAGAAAATATGGACAGACGGAGTATATAATACATCAGCTCATATGCATGTTTCATTAGATTTGTCACCTTGTTTCAATGATTTGTTTTGTGTAAAATCTTAACAATTAATAGATAACCGAAATCATAACAATAAATAATCAATATAATAATGATTTTACAACAGATTAACATATCTACAAATCAATAAACCTCAAAATTAAACAGCTAAAATCCAAAATCAAAATGAACAAATCAATACACAATCCTATTAAATTTCATTACGAATACTAAACATCCAACTTAAACCAAATTCTAGACATTTAGTTTAAACGAAAAATAAATAAAAGATAAGATATGGATAAGTACCTATCGAATCCTTTATTTAGAGAATTCAACACGAGTACGAGATCAAACCAACTTAAACTAAATCATTAAGACATTTATTTTTTTACCTAACTAGACCCAAATTAAGAATGCCCCAAGAATTTTGTGGCCAAGTTTTCTCTTTTGCCTTCATCAACAAAACTCTTGTCCAAGCAACCCAACCTTCCCAAGACATTCTTTTGTCCCATGGACTCCCCCATTCCAAGATCAATCTTAGCCCCTTTTCAGCCTCTTTTTCAGCCTCTTCAAACTCCCCTTTGCTCAAATAAATTTGCCCCAACACCACATGAGGCTCACCTACAAAAGGGTTCTTGTCAATACTCATCACTAACTTCTCTTTAGCCCAATCTAAACCTCTCTTAGACCCTTCACAAACACCTTCCCAATACAATTCTATTGCCATTTTTTGCTCTTCTGCATCTAAAACTCTTGTGCAATTGTCGAAAACCGGTGGAATAACAAGCTCAATCTCTTCGTCCCTCCCGGATACAACAACCCTTTCGCCATTACGCTTTCTTTGTTCAATAATTATCTCTTCTTCTCTTAATATCAGAGTATAAATTGCACCCATTCTTGACGCTGAATTCATCCATAGCCCGGGCTTTCCATCACCGGGCCATAGAGTTGTTTGCGAATTGTTTCCAGTGAATTCCAATCTTCCGTTAGAATTCTCAAACAACAAATCCTGAAAATTAAACAACTGATCACTGAAATCCGCCATTGTCATTAGTAGAAACACAGCTACTAATCTCCTCGAAACCAAAACATCTTCGCCCGTCTTAATATGCTTCACAATTACACCATCAACAGGCAAAATCGACCCCAATTTCTTCCTCCACGCTTCGTTTTCATTAAACAAACCCTTCTCCTTCGCATTACTCAACGACGCCATTGAAAACTCGAGATGCTCAACAAGCTCTGAATCAGTATATCGAAACAACAAATCGTCATGAATTAACGACTGACGAGGCACAATACAGAACAGATGAATCAATCTCTCAGCAGCTTCACCGACGTGACGACGTACAGTTTCCCGTCCGGTGGACGGATCGAATATAGCTAGATTCACATACGAATTTGAATAAGCTGAATGGAAAAGACCACAGAGACAAACGGAATTTGGGGCTTTCCAGATTTTGAGAATTTTGTAAATATCGATTAAGTGATCGAGAAAACTGCCGTGTTTATGCCAACATTCGCCGGCGCCGACGGAACGTAAAACGGCGATAAGGTTAGGGAGATCTTTGTCGATTGATTCGAATTCTCCGCGGAGAAAAGGACGGCATGATTCTAAAAGGGAATGGAGATTAGTAGGAGAAAGAGAACTCAGTGATGATGGCATTTTTTTTTTGCTTGGTTGAGAAACAATGGCGGATGCAATTATGGAGGAAGAAGAAGATAGGATTATGATGAGACGTATAAGAGTAGGAGTTGATCACTTGTTTGTTGTCACCTTATGGGTTCGGGTTCGGTGATCTTTATTAGGGAGCGTTTTATTTTTAACGTGAAATTGTCTAGCACGACTTTGAATTCAATTGGGTTTTAATGTACGATTTTATGACATGATTTGAATTTAACTGAATTTCAATAAGGTACTCTCTTTGTACATTTTTATTTGTCATGTTATTAGAGAATATTTTACCTTTACCAGGAAATTGTCTAGCGCGAATTTGAATTCACTTGGATTTTAATATACGACTTTATGGCACGTCTTCGAATTTAACTTGATTTCAATAAGGTACTTTCTTCGTCGATTTTTATTTGTTATGTTCATTTTTTAAAAGTTAATTGGATTAATTTATAAAATTAAATTAAATTATATTAATTTATAAAATTAATTAAATTATATTAATTTAATATTTTAAATTAAAAAATTAAATATTCAAAACTAATGTTAGTATTAAAGATTATAAATTTTTGATTTTATCATATTACATCTTCAAATTGCATCATATCCTATTATGTTTTATCATATTACATATTCTTGTAAGATGTTATTATATTATCCAAAATATTTTTTATTTTTTTGTTAAACAAATTATTTTTATACATAAATTCAAAACGATATGTTTATTAGTTTCGACGTATTCATCAGATTCATCTTTGGCAATTCTGAATAATATTATAAGCAGCTTTTCTAACAAAAGTAGCTCTTTTTCAATGTGTAATTTTATTTTTAAAAATTGTTTAAAGATAAAATTGTTTATCATTGGAATTGAAAAACTAAAATTTATTAAAAATTTAAAAAATTTCAAAGTTATTTTCATACCAAAATAATACAAAATAATTTCAATTTATATTTATATTTATATTTCAACACAGTTTATTTCTGAGTACTATTTTCACTTGATTTTTCAAAACTTTTTTATGATTTTATGTTTAAATGCCTTAAATTATTTTCGATTATTATTGTTAAGGATAAAGATAAATAGAGATAAGGATAGAAGTGAGAGAGTTGAGTACAATAATATACAAATTGACAAGATCGAGGAGTACAATCAATTTTATTTCTTGCGTTCGTAATTCATAAAATTTTTAGCATAACGAAAAATTAGGCGGTTAAATAAATTTATACTATTTAAAATTATTTATTATAGTTATAATCTATTATAATTATTACTCAAGAATAATATTATACACTAATTATGTAGGTTGAGTTTGAGATTGTATAATAAGTCATGTTTGTATGTGATTAATTCGTCATAATATACAAATACATATGTATAATATACAATTATCCAACCGATATACATATACAATTCACCCCTCTCTCACTCTCTGCCCTCTCTCGCTCGTCTTTCTCCTCCCTCTCCCAATCTCGCTTGCCATATATACAGATACATATTTTAATATTCAATTATCTAACCAATATACATTTATAATTCACCTTTCTCCCATTCTCTCGCTTGCCTTTCTCCTCCCTCTCCCAAACTCACTCGCCTCTCTCCTTCCTCTTCTAATCTCGCTCGGCTCTCTCCTCCCTCTCCCAATCTCGCTTGCCATATATACAGATACATATTGTAATATTCAATTATCTAACCAATATACATTTACAATTCACCTTTCTCACATTCTCTCGCTTGCCTTTCTCCTCCCTCTCCCAAACTCACTCGCCTCTCTCCTTCCTCTTCTAATCTCGCTCGGCTCTCTCCTCCATCTCCCAATCTCACTTGTCATATATACAAATACATATGTATAAAATACAATTATCTTAACCAATATACATATACAGTTCACCTCTCTCCCACTCTTTTCCTCTCCCGCTCGCCTCTCTCCTCTCTCTCCCATTCTCGCTCGTCTCTCTCATCTCGATAACATGTAGCTACAAATTGTAATTATCAAACTATAAGTATGAAGAATAAATAAGCTATTTTTGAGTGTCTATATGTGAAAGTTTCTCTTTTTTAATTTTGACACATCTTTTAAATAAAAAAAATTATAATTATTTATTATAGAGTCGATATTGTAAAAAGAATTTCATAATTAACAGTAAAATTAGAATTGCTGATAAATAATTTTTAATTTTTTTAACTTAAATTAGTAGAAGTATACATCTATTTTTAATATAAAACAAGTACAAGTAAATATAATATATAATATTTCAATTTTGAGTGTGCATAAATAAACACTTAAACTTGTACAAAATTGAATAAATAGACATATTCGTCCTACGTGATGTCTTACATTTTAATTTTGTGTTCTATGTGACATCATGTGTATATTATGTCACGTATGACATGTGTTTTGTTTAATTTTATATAAATTTAAATGTGTACTTGCGTATATCTAAAATTAAAAGATATAAATATCAATTAAAATAAAATTAAATAATATATTCATGTATTATACCCACTTTCTTCCTGTATTCCATATTTGCAATTTGTAGTATTTTGTCCCTATTTCTGTCTGATAAATTGTAAAAGAGGAAATTAGTTCATCTATTAAAAAAAATTATCAAAGTTTAATTAGGTAAAATTTTAAATTTTTCTTTTTATAGTAAATCATGAGATTTGATAAATTAATCAAACACTTGGTTCTCTGATTACAAAATATTCAATCAATACAAAGAATCTCATTAAATTGAATCAAACCTAACAAAATACACTAATACATCTTTTAATTGTTACAAGTTTGATTCAATAGAAATATTTTCTCTTCGAAAAAGTTATTTTAGCCAAAAAATTTAATTAGAATTTGATCAAAATAATAAATTAACATATCTTACATTATATTATTTTATCTTTTTGAATATTTTTATTATTTTAACTTTAATAAAAAATCAATTTACCTTTTGCTTAATAGATTACCATTTCCATTTTCTCTTCCCAATAAATGTTGCATGTTATTTTCACCTAACTCAACAAGAAGTCACCGAATAATAGAAGTTACTTTTAAGATACGTCATTTATCTCATAAATTATTGATATCAATCGTGATAGAATGATTATATTTTAATATTATTATACTTAGTTATAAGTTTTAAATTCAAATTCTGTTAAAAATATTTTTTCATTAAAGGAGTGTAATCTAATATAAATTTTTATATTTAATCAGTACTCAAAATGGAAAAAAAAAAACTTAAAAAGAAAAAATCATCAATTATTTGGGGAAGTTGTTGGTCGAGTATTTAATGATTCGATATAAACCTTCACTAAATAAGTCTTTTTTTTCTTCTAAATGTTGGATTCATTTCCATTTATTATATTAAATAAAAAATATCTAAGTTTGCATATATATATATATATATATATATTTATTAAAGTTGAGATCGAAATAATCAAAATGTATTATGCGGAAGTTAATAGTGTAAACAATTTATGGTCTAATTTAAAATAAATTAAAATGATAAAATAATATATTTTATTCTTGAGAGAAATATTGGGAACAACTCTAAACTTGACATAAATAATTAATTTCATTTTCAAACTATTGAAATTATTGCCAACCTTAAAAATACATATGCTTGACTAACTAAATTTAGATATATCTTCGATCGATCTACTACATGACCTAGCAAATTGTCTCAAACTCTAGTGGAAACATAAGACTCTTAATAAAAAGTCGAAAAAATATTAAAAACACATCTGAAATTGACGAGAATTGAGAGATGTATTTCATTCATGTCACAAGATAAAAATATATTGAAGTTCAATTTATTAAATTAAAAAGTAGTTTTAAGACGATAAATAGTTCAATAACAAAAATAACTCTTATACCTTTTGGAATCGTTCGATTGAAAACAAGTTATCCAACAGGTATATAAGACAACTTATCCATCACTATAATATAAATGATAGAATAACTTATTCCAAGTGTAAGAACCAAACAAAATATTAAAATTTAATTCAATATTTTTTTTTTCGTGTTATTTTTATCTCTCACGCCAAATGAGTCAATAGTAAAAACCTTAGGCTTATTTGGACTAATCCGACCAAGACGCGTTTTTCTTGGCTATATTGTCTGAATTTTATAGTTTACATGTGCATTCTCACACATATATAGCAATTTCTCACCAAAATTTACGGCCAAAATGCATGTAAAATATAGTAATCTATCAAATTTTAGAGACCATTTCTCACTTTGTTGAAGTTTTGGTAGTTGTCACTTTGTTTTTCTAATCAAGATCTCAACTTTTTCCCCTTTTTTGTTCCTTTGACCTTCCCATGTCTTAGCAGTAGTTTCTCTTTTTGGGTTAATTAGCTTTTTCATTGTTTGCTTGTAATTTATAATCACTTGCTATGTTTATGTATGTTTCTGATCCTTTGATTCTGTTGTGTTAGCATAGCCTATATACTTGTCATATTGTTTTTGTTGAATCTTGATTTGGTGGGGTTGGATTTGAATGCTTGTTGACTTGTTTTTGGTAGTTGATTGGTTGATTGAAGTATCAAGATCTTATTTTTATTTGTGAAAAGAAAGTTTTTGATGTTGGAAGGAAGGATTTAGGGGGTTTAATAGAGGAAACAAAATGGGGAACACTTGTGTAGGACCAAGTATATCTAAAAATGGAATCTTTCAATCAGTTTCAGCAGCAATGTGGCGATCCCGGTCACCGGATGATACTGCTTCCACTGTCACCAATGGTGAAAGTGTTAGGGTTGAAACACCAACTTCTGCTAAAGAAACTGAATCACCTTTGCCAGTTCAAGATAAGCCACCAGAACAAATGACAATGCCTAAGTTAGAAGAGAAAGAGGAAGAAAAACCGAAAAAGCCCAAAAAGCCGGCTGAAATGAAGAGGGTGTCTAGTGCTGGACTTAGGACTGATTCTGTGTTACAGAAGAAAACTGGGAATTTAAAGGAGTTTTTTAGTATAGGAAAGAAATTAGGACAAGGGCAATTTGGAACTACATTTCTTTGTACTGAAAAAGCAACGGGGAAACGATATGCTTGCAAATCGATTGCTAAGAGGAAGTTGTTAACTGATGATGATGTGGAAGATGTTAGAAGGGAAGTTCAGATAATGCATCACTTGGCAGGACATCCTCATGTTATATCGATAAAAGGGGCTTATGAGGATGCTGTAGCTGTTCACCTTGTTATGGAGTATTGTGCCGGGGGTGAGCTTTTCGATCGGATTATTCAACGAGGACACTATACAGAAAGAAAAGCAGCTGAGCTCACCCGGACTATTGTTGGAGTTGTAGAAGCTTGTCATTCTCTTGGTGTCATGCATCGTGATCTTAAGCCTGAGAATTTTCTTTTTGTTGATCAGAAGGAGGAGTCACTTCTCAAAACAATTGACTTTGGGTTATCAATATTCTTCAAACCAGGTAGTTTTGTATGATATGTACTTTCCCTTCTTTTAAACTGCTTTGAGACACTGTGTCAATTAATGGGTACACAATTAGCTTGGAATCTAGTAGAAAGAGTAAGCATGAAAATTAAATGAGTTCCTCGTGATATTGTTGCTAAAAAACAAGATATAAACTCTGTTTCTTTCGGTGAAATAGCGAAAGATGAGTTTAAATAGAGTAACATGAGGAGTGAGGATTCATGTAGTCAACTCCAACTTGCTTGAGAATGAGGCGTACAAGTAGTATAAGAAGTTGTAGTTGCTACCATTGTTTCTTTTAGTGAAGTACAAAAAGCATATCCAATAACAATGGTTTTAAAGAAAGAATTCTCGAATGGCCCACCATCCTCTACTCCAATCCTTTCCCTTTATTCTTTTTGTTGACAAGGGAACCCGTAGCTACTACCTTTCAGGTGCATATACAAGGTAAACCCAACTCCAGTGTAATAGCGCACAAACCACCCAAGAGAAGTAAACAACAATAGGCAAGCCTCATGCGACCAGCTTAACCAAGAAAACATGCAGGGTGTTTCGGACCTGAGACCCCCCTTTTGGATATCCAATCCTTTTCCTTCATAGGACGCATTGATAGAATAGATTGACATCGTCTTTTTCTGTTAAAGTGCCTCTTTGTGTACGATGATTTTTCTGCACTATGAACAATTTGAAGTTATCAAGTATTTCGGTTTGGGTGCCTTCAACATGTTGTGTCACTAATGCTGACTCATAATGATATTGGGATTTTAATCAGGTTCTACACTTAATTATACAAGCAGTCTATCAACTTGAGTTATATGCATAAACTACTTATCTTTTTAGTCACTGTGATTCGGATTGTGTGAATTCTTTGGCTTCTTCATAAAACTTACTGGACAACTATTTGATCTATTTTAACATTTTCTTTCTTCTTTCTTCTATGTTGTCCTAATTTATTCTTTTCCAAACTGCTTATTAATTGATATTTTTCTCTTTTCAGGCGACAAATTTACTGATGTTGTTGGCAGTCCGTATTATGTTGCACCAGAAGTTCTCCGAAAACGTTATGGTCCTGAAGCTGATGTCTGGAGTGCTGGTGTAATTATCTACATCTTATTAAGTGGAGTACCTCCTTTCTGGGCTGGTAAGCATTCCCAAGTCATCAGAATTGGCATTTATTGGATACTTTTAGGCTTTCGCTCCCGTATTTGGCTCTTCTACATTTAGTTCACTAAAAGTTGTCTACTTTTCCACTTCTAAGTTCTACTTACATTTTGAGAAACCTAAAATGTGCATTTGTTATCGGAAGAATTGATGTCTTGTTGTTCATGTTTGCCGAGATTGACTTATTTTGGAATATAGACATTGCAGCACCTCTATCAGACATTTCTTTCACTATTACTCCCTCTGTCCCAAATTGTTTGGCACACTTTCTTTAATTATGTCTCTAAAAAATGTCACCTTTCTATAATAAGAAAGAATTAACTTCAAAAGAAATTCTCTTTTACCCTTACTGAAATGACCTATAGCCACACAAATGTCCCATATTTGTTTTAGACCAGAAATTTCAAAAGTTATCCTTTTTTTCTTATAGGAGGTCAGTGGTTTTTTTCTTCTCAAGGATGACGAAATCAATGTAAATCCAATTAGAATATTCTTTCTTCAGTAAATAATTCATTAGATTCTTAAATAGGCAATGTTATTACTTCACTTAAGATTTCCTTCTGAATTGTTTTGGAATCGGATTCGAATCTGTGTTGTTCGGACGCTTCAAAATCCCTGTCGCACCAGGATTTATCCGACAAGATTTGGATGTGGGTTTGGTATCCATGCTTAATTTGGTCTTGGGTTGCTTTGACTATATCTATGAACAAGAAATATTGATTTATTGGGTATTTGGTTTGATATATATACACTTTGCTATTACACGAAAGATCTTATGAACAAAATTTTGGCGTTTATAAAGAATTAAATGTTATGAAATTTTATTCAATAACTCTAATTACTCGAAATCCATACTTATACATGCCATACTATACAGTTAGTGGAGGGTCTCACTACCTGCATCCATACTCTCCAAATGCTAAAATTATGTGATGATGAATTGGCCTCTAGATCAGCACCAGAGTTCGTGCAACGTAGGTTCTGATTGTGTTCTGGTACTTAAAGTTACTTAGTTAATGTCAAGATTTAAGGTGCGAGAACATATAAAGAAATGATTCAGAGATTTTCAGTTTGTTGAAATAATAGTGCATGTATGGAAAGGGGCATTGGAAAATTTTACAAGGCTAAGATGGATGGTGTGATGGCTGATGGAGGTTGAAATGGTCTTTTGGTTAATCCATTAGTAGAGAAGTGGATGGTTATAGAAAGATGACCGATGTAATGGTTGGTTTAAACAACAAAACATGAAAAAGACCTTCTCTTTTTACTTGATTTATGTTTGTAAGGAGAAAATACCGTGTTGTACTGTATAAATAGTTGGTCAAACTTGGTATATTACTATGGATGATTCCGGCAGATTCCTTACATGTTTGCCTGTTCTCTCTATATTCAAAGAAAGTCGGTCAACTACTGAACATAAGGGAAAATCGAGTCATAATTATGTTCATGGACAGGAACATGGAAAGGTTTTCTGGAATCAAATACTGCCCTTCTAACCACATATCGTCTTTTTGTATCGTTTTCCGGAACTAATTTTTTCTATCATACAGAAAATGAACAAGGAATATTTGAACAAGTCCTGCACGGTGATCTTGACTTCACGACAGACCCATGGCCAAGTATTTCAGAAGATGCAAAAGACTTGATGAGGAGAATGCTTATTCGAGATCCAAGGAAACGTTTAACTGCACATGAAGTTTTATGTAAGTAGCGTCTTCTTCTGATTTCTGGATTTTAACTTGTAAATAACAACTGAGCTAATGGGGTGAATTCAACAATATTTGGTTCTTTGAAAGATTATCATCTTCTCAATGCAGGGGAAAGGTGTGCGTACACGCTACCTCCCCAGACACCACTTGTGGGATTACACTGAGTTTGTTGTTGGTTCTGATTATTTCGTATCCTGTTAACGAACCATACTTTTCTTTTGAGATGAGAAACTTTGATAGTCACTGAGGGTGATATTATAACTTTTGTAGGCCATCCTTGGGTTCAAGTTGATGGTGTGGCGCCTGATAAGCCTCTGGATTCAGCAGTTCTGAGTAGAATGAAGCAATTTTCTGCAATGAACAAGCTCAAGAAAATGGCTTTGAGAGTGAGTCTATCAATCTGCAAGATAACGATTGACCAAAAAAAATCTATTTAGGTTGAAACTAGTCTGTAAATATCACGTTCTACGTGCTACAGGTCATTGCTGAAAGCCTATCTGAAGAAGAAATTGCTGGTCTTAAAGAAATGTTCAGGATGATAGACACGGACAATAGCGGTCAAATAACTTTTGAGGAGCTCAAAGATGGATTAAAAAGATTTGGCTCTAATCTGAAGGAGTCTGAGATCTATGATCTTATGCAAGCAGTAAGTATCATATTAGTCCTTGATCCATTTTTTTAAAAATCTATGATTTTCGAGCAGTATGTCTGAGATGGATGAATGTAGACACTTATTTCACTCTTTCACACTAGTGTTCGTTATTAAAAGTACTGAAAATTGTTTATCTGAAGATACGTAAACTTACCGTGAAACAATCTCTCTTTTTCTTTTATGCTAATCTTGTATTAATCCAAATGATATATAGCATAATCTCTAGACTTCTTTTCTTTTTTATTAACCTCCCTCTTCCAGTGGGAGTACTTATGATCTATTCATTGTTCGGTGAAGAGAGGAAATAATTAAGAGAAGAAAAGTTATTTTATCGTTCTCATTCTGTAATCATTTATAACTTCTAACTGTATCATCAGCTTGTGATCAAAAGCTTAGCTTGGCTTAGCTTCATGCCATTGTTAGATCTTTCATTCAACCAATATCAAAGATGACGGTGCACTCGAGTAACTTCTTACATTCTCCGAAATTGCAGGCTGATGTTGATAACAGTGGAACAATTGATTATGGTGAATTTATAGCTGCGACATTACATCTTAACAAAATTGAACGAGACGATCATCTTTTTGCTGCATTCTCTTACTTTGATAAAGATGGAAGTGGCTACATCACTGCAGACGAGCTTCAACATGCTTGTGAAGAATTTGGCATTGGAGATGTTCGAATGGAAGAAATGATCAGAGAAGCTGACCAGGACAATGTAAGTTCTTTTTTCTTAGCTTTGACGTCTTGATCCTTGTAGTAGTTAACATTTGTCAAAGAACTAAAGACGTATTTCACTCGAACATGGAAGATATCCAACATGTGTTGCTTGTATTATGGTCTCAGTCATGGAAAATTTTCGTACTTTCTCAGGACGGACGTATTGATTACAATGAGTTTGTTGCTATGATGCAAAAGGGAAATCCAGTGCTTGGTGGTGGCAAAAAAGGTCTAGAGCAAAGTTTCAGCATTGGATTCAGAGAAGCACTAAAACTATAGGTCTTTGAAGAGTATTTTTTGTTCCTTTAGGGTCGTTTCGTACGCGAGATACTGTTTGTCTATTAGTTTCTTCATTTGAATATTTGTGTTTTTAAAGAGTGTATAGTATTTAAACTAGTTTTGCTAAACAGCATTGCTATTCTCCAGTGCAATTTTCAGTTCATTCCAAATTTTGCACAATTTTTCCCTTTAGTTTTCAGTGATCCTATTGAGTAATTGTATAACATGGGATGTAACAATATTATACTGCAGTTTTTAATCATGCTGTCAATTGAAATCTTATTTTACTAGTATTATTTCATAAGGTTATCGTATTTATATTGTATCGTAGAGTATTGTTTTGATGAATACAATATTTAGATAGATTGTATCGAATCCCTCGTTATGTAGTGTCATATATCAATAATTGAAATGATAAATCTACGAAAAATGTATTTATCATTGTATTCTATGTTCTTCAATTCTAGATCTCCACAAATAGATACTTAAACTTGTTTGAAACTGAACAAGTATATGCATACGTGGCATAATAAACGTAGATTTCAATTAAAGTATGAATTGCCACGAAGGACGCATGCGTCTAGTTATTCAACTTTATATAAGTTTCAACATCTATTTGTGCATAATAAAAGTTAGAGGTTAGAGATGACACGTGACACCGAGCTTAAAAATATGTTTATGTATTATGTCGAATGTAAAGAACTATTAAAACGAACATTGTATCTAGGGAAAAAGTATAAATATACCCCAAACTATCGTAAATGGTATGCGAATACCCTCCATCATATCTTTGGGACGTTGGTGCCCCTGTCGTTCAAAAACTATAGTATATATACTCTTTACACTAACAGACATACACGTGTCATAATCTTATCCACCGATCCGACATTTATCGACGAATAAGATTGCGCGACGCGTCCTATTTAGTCTTCCGTTAGAGTGAATGGCACATATGCTCTAGTTTATGGACGGCAGGGGCACCAGTGTCCCAAAAGTATGACGGAGGGTATCTGTATACCATTTACGATAGTTCGGGGGTATACTTGTCATTTTCGCTTGTATCTAAAGTAACAACACAATACGATGTTGGGCTTCTATATGGGCCAAGTCTAAACCGATTACACTTTCATAAGCCCATTACCCGTTTTCACACTCTTCTTCCTCAGCTTGGCTAGGGTTTTTTTTTTTACCTGAAACTAAAACCCCCAAATCTCAGTGTAAGAAGGAAACCATTACAATGGCGTCGTTTATGCAGAAACTCGCGAGAACGAAGAACATTGGGAAAAGGTCTAAAAAAAAGTATTTGGAAGAAGCACTTTACAAAAATCTGTTCAAAGAAGGAGGCGAAGAGAATCATGTTAGGAAAAATCTGAATCAATTTTTGAAATCACACAAAAGTGCTTTCAAATGGGAAGTTGGAAAATCCATCAAAGTGTTACGCCAACGCAAGCTTTACGCTCCAGCACTCAAGGTCTCTCATTTTCTCAGTTTTTTTTTTGAAATTGTATGGATTTAACTGTTAGAACTTTGCATTTCTGTATGTTTTTGATGATTGGACTTGAAAATACTAAACATTTCTGTATAATGTTCTTGCTTTTAAGTAGATTTGCATGATTTGGCCTCAGAATAAGTTTGGGATTTTGTCATTTTGGGATTGTGTCTGTTAAACCTTGTTGTATATTGATCTTTGACCTGAAAATAAATTTGGGTTTCGAATTTGCTTCTCAAGGAAGGAGATCGTATCCCCTGATTTGCTTGTCATGGTCTCTCCGCCAAATTGGATGTTTTATATACATATTTTCTTGAATTGATTTAATGTTATCTGTGCTAGCACCAATACTCCAAAAGGCTGAACGGTGCACTTGGTTTGACAACTAAGTTATTTACCTAATCAAGTAGAATCAATTCCGACTTGATACTTCTTTGCATCTCTTCAAGGTGCACCGATGTAATAGGAATCCTAAATCCGCGTCAAGCTTACAATGATGCTGTTGGTCTCATGCGTATTCTAGCTTAGCTTGATGTTGGAAATTCAAAGGGTGGTTCTTGCCATTTAGCAATATTCCCTTTTGATTAGATTAATCTTTGACCGTTCTCCTGCATGCTTCCAGACATGTTGAATAACTTTTATGACAAAAGATTTCTCCTTGCTATGATTTTGACCGGCTTATTTTCCTTATTTAGTTTAAAGAAAATTTTGAATCAGCAAGGGAAGGACTGCTGGATTTTTACTTAATTCTTATGTTAGTTTTTGGTGGAAGCTTTGTACAAAAAAAAGTGAATAGCTGCTTAAGGGATGCTACATTAATGCAGTGCCTGTAAACCACTATCTATGAAACCCAAAAGTGGGTTCATTTTATCTCTTAGATCTCTGTACGCCAACGTAGAGTTTGAAGTAGAACTGTTATGTACTTAGCACAATAACGTGTGACTTGTAAGCAATTAATTTTTATGGTTCCTTGGTTTTCTTTTAGCGAAATGAAATGTTTTGATTTGCTATTTGCTATGATCAGTTATCAGAAACAATGGAAAAAAGGGGCATGAACAGGACCATAAGTGATCAAGCTATACATATAGATATTGTTGCCAAGAGTAAAGGGATTGAAGCAGCAGAGAGCTATTTTTTGAATCTCCCAGAGACATCGAAAGATCTTCTTACTTATTGTGCCCTTTTGAACTGCTACTGCAAAGAATTAATGACTGAAAAAGCTGAGGCTTTGATGGAGAAAGTGAAAGAACTTAACTTAAGTTTAAGCTCCATGCCTTACAACAGCTTGATGACTCTTTACACAAAAACTGGGCACCCAGAAAAAATCCCAGCCATTATTCAAGAAATGAAGGCCAATGATGTTATGCCAGATTCTTATACCTACAACGTCTGGATGAGGGCTCTTTCTTCTATGAATGATATTTCTGGGGTTGAGAGGGTTATTGATGAAATGAAGAGGGATGGCCGTGTTGCTGAAGATTGGACTACATATAGTAATTTGGCATCGATCTATGCAGATGCTGGCTTAACTGATAAAGCAGTGAAGGCACTCAAGGAATTGGAGAAGAAAAATGCATGTCGCAATATTACTGCATACCAGTTTCTGATCACATTGTATGGTCGTGTTGGAACTTTGCTTGAAGTATATCGTGTATGGCGTTCTTTGAGGCTTGCTTTTCCCAGAACAGCAAACATAAGCTATCTTAACATGATCCAAGTTTTAGTAAACTTGAATGACTTACCAGGTGCTGAGAAATGTTTCAAGGAATGGGAGTCTGGATGCCCAACTTATGACATACGTATAGCAAATGTTCTTATAGGAGCTTACACTAAACAAAGTTTCCTGGAGAAAGCTGAACAGCTCAAGGAACGGGCACGAAGGAGTGGAGCTAAGCCCAATGCTAAGACATGGGAGATCTTCATGGACTATTATCTGCAAAGCGGGGATATCAAATCAGCAATTGATTGTGTGGACAAAGCAGTTTCAATTGGAAGGGGTGATGGTAGCAAGTGGTTTCCATCATCTGCCATTGTAACAAAATTCATGAGTCATTTTAAACAAAATAAAGATGTCGCTGGTGCAGAACACTTTGTGGAAATTTTGAAGAAGGCTAAGGATGAGTTGGGGGTTGACATATTTGAATCTTTATTACGAACTTATATAGCTTCTGAAAAAACAAGTCCTATCATGCGTCGGCGTATTAAAATGGAAAACATAGAGCTGACGGATGAAGGTAAAAGATTGCTGGATGCTGTTTCTGCGGAGTGAGATCATTTATAAAGTAATTGACATGCCTTGAGCTTTCACAAACTGAATCGCAGAGATGTGAGTTTTCAGCATGTTGTTGCAATTGAGATTTTTTAGTTTACTACTCTTTTGAATGGTTTCTTGGATTGTTCATATCTGATTAGCACATGCATGGTTGAAAATTTCCTGTATCAGTGTAAACACGCTCTGGGCACATATAGGATTCCATCTAGATCAAAAATAGTGAATAAACAGACAAGAGCTTTGTTGCTGCCTGAGGTGCTTGACAGAATGCCCTAAACAACTCAATTCTGGTGTTTCTGGAGAGTTGAATTTGACGTTTAATGGATTTTTGTTTCCTACTGAAAGCTCTTTTTCTTTTTGGAAAAAATGTACTGTTTGAGTTTTTCGTAGATTACTACAATTTGTTCGCTAATATCTATACGTTTTTTCCTTTTTTTTTTGAAATAGGTAACTTGTCTACACTTCTTCTCCATTTGTATGTGAATTTCTGACTTACTACTTAGTTTCCTACTGTTCTGACTCTTATTTCTTTTTAGAGATCATCGATTCAGAACCTTCATTTGGCATATGAAAGTCTTTTTACACTTGTTCTTTATTTTCTTTTTAGTCTGGTTCGTTTGGTTTCTTTCAATTGTTTTTGCAGACCTGTTTGTGTAAATTAGATATCATTACAGGTAGATTTACTTTTCCCTTACTTTCTTTCTTCTTTCACCGAGTGTTTTTTCACCTTTCTTACATGCTTTTCCCTGTTTCTATTCTTGCTTCCAATGTGTTGGATGCGTGTTCCCTTTTCAGTTAACTTTCCCAATATCTTCTTCTCTTTTGCTTTTTGGGTACTCGAATAAGGTTAAGTTGTTGCTTTCTGTGGTTCATCACTTTTCTTCCTATCTCCGCTTTGGTTAGTCTCCACTGTTTTGCTTTTGATGGATCTTTATGGGGATCATTTGCTTTTGTTTACGTATTCTGTATGTTTCTTTAGACTTCTATGGACTATGTCTGGGTTTTGTTACTCTATTTTCATTGTTGATTGTGGTATGATCAATCCTTTCATTCTTCTAGGACATCCTAACGTCGAAATCACTATACAAATCCTTTCACTTATCCCCTCTTTCATTGGAGTCCATTGCCATTCTCACACAACTAAATTTTGATGTTTGCTAATGTTAGGTTTCTGTTTTAGCCAACTGGGTAGGGGTTTCTCTGATTTCTCTGCTGTGAACCAAACACAGCCTTCCTGCTTACAGTATTCATTTCTTTGGAATGAGATTTTTCATCAATGATCTTCTTTCAGTCAAGTTTCTGCCTATGAACTCTACTCTCTGGTTTAGGTGAGATTTTGTAGTTTGAGTTTGAATCAAACCAAAAGGGGTTTCTTAGAACACATTGTTGTCACTTGTCAAGTCCCCAGCTTAACTTAAAGCGAGGTTCAAAACATGTTAAAGCACATCACTTTACACGACATACGTGATTTCGATTGATACGTAGTTATTGTTGTATAACGGTCAACAATTTTGAAGACTGAAAAATTGTACAAATAATTTGCAAGTGTAGTGTACTTTTGAGGCTAAGTACTGTACTAATCTAAAAAACTAATCACAATTAGACATAATAAGCTGAGTAATACTAAAGTCACAGTCACAGGCGCCAATAATTTGGTCCCCCAAACTGGCCCGCCAACTTTAACAACGTTCAAATAATCGAAAAAAGAAACACACAACAAATCGGAGCAATAATAATAATTAATTATACTCACGCTCCTCATCATATTTTTATTTTAAGAGGAGTAGATTGAAAATATTTTTTTTTGTGTTTACGAAGTGTGAATAAGGTTGTACATATTTGTCTTCTTTTCAATCTCTTATGCGACTATATTAGGTATATTCTTATTGTATTTTAACATATAAAGATTTGTATGATTTTTTTTATTTCGTTTTTATTTTAAGAGATTCAAATTATGTAAATATAATTAATTTTTCATAATTAAATATGAGATATTATATGCATTTGATATAATCTAGTTTAAAACATTAATCAATCATAAATTATAGAAAGTTTTTTTTACTATTTTATTTTTACATGTGTTTTAAGATAAAGTCTTTTTATATGAAAATAATTAATTTTGTTTTGAATTTTGAATAAATAATTTAATATAACTATTTTTAGAAAATGAGAGGAATAATATTTTTGGTACTATTTTATCGAAATAATAATGGGCATAGCCTTTTCTGTTTGTCCAACAAAATAAAACCCTAATTTCCCTCTCTCCATTTCTCTTTCTCTCTCTTCAATTTTGGTACTTTGGTGCGGTGTTCTCTCTCTTCTCTGTTTTTCTCGAAGCTTTCAGTAAAATGTCGACGGCGGGTGATGGGACGGCGGCGTCAGGGTCGGCGGGAGCATATGAAGGAGGAGGAGGAGCCGGAGGGAAGTTTAGGAAGAGACCGTTACGACGGAACCAGACGACTCCGTATGATCGTCCACCGACGGCCCTCCGAAACCCTAGTTGGCTGACAAAGCTTGTGGTTGATCCGGCGTCAAAGCTCATAACTTCCGGTGCTCACCGCTTCTTTTCCTCCATATTCAGTAAACGCCTTCCTCCTCCTCCTCCTCCCACGCCATTACCTCCACCTCCACCTCCAGGTTTGTTTTCAGTTCTGTAACGTCTATTTATTGATAAAGTTGTGAGATTTATCATTTTGTTAAAGGAAATGATGTAATTTTGGTGTTGTTTTCGATGTGAGACGTAGTTATGCGATTTTTGAACTTGTGTAGTGTGAAAAATTGGATGTATTTTGGAGGAAAGAGTTCGTTTTGCTTTTGTTGGAGGAACAAAGGATGAGCTTTATCTTGACGATTGGATCTGAGTGCATGTAGGTTGTTCAATGATAAATATATTAATGTGTAGGAGGGAAAAGAGTTTTTGTTCTTTCATTGCTGAAGTTTGGTGCTGTAAATTTGGGTTCTTTGGGTATATAGCTGGAGTTATAAGTTGGTAATTTTGCTTTGTCTGATCCTGAAACTTGAGAAACCAGTAGTTGTGTTCATTTAGGTTTATAGCAGAGCATTTGCTTACTGATTTGGGCCGCTACTTGAGCTTTTATAGTTAACAAGATGGAGTGTTTACCATGTTTGACATTGTTATGAGGTTTGACATGTTAATATGCTATATTGTTCTACTTGCTACTTGAGCTTATATAGTTAGGAGGTGAAGTTCTTTTTCCTTTTTTGGAATATCCCAGGGGCTCAAATTTAATGAACAGTCTGACATGTTTTTACCTGAACTTATATAGTCACTGAGAATGCATTGAACTGTTTTCTTAAAATTATCTGATTTTTGACTTTGTTGATATGATAGACATACTATCTTGGTTAATTTCCATTATCCCCATCCTTCTGCTCATTGTTATCAGCCGAGAAACCCACTGGCTATTTAGTTATTTTGGTTGTAAGTAGCAATAATTTCTGTTAGAATGCTACCCTTTGGTTGACACCAACTCACCAATTAGATTGGAATTAAGGCGCAGCTGATTGATTGGTATTATTGATAAGGAATTGATCTGCCAATGGTGTACTAGTAGCATTCTCTTTCTATTCTGCTTTTAGCAATGGTTTTGTTGAGACATGTTTTTTTTTTCTTGTTATAAACAGGACCAAGCCAAGAATCACAGAAACTGCCTCAGGAGTCACATCCCAATGTAAGTTTATTATACTTGAACTGTGTTCGCAATGGTATGATGCCTTTATAACCAAATCTTAGTTGATTATGTGATTATATGTCTTCCAAGACATTGCATCTTGTGTATTGTTTTTTGCTGCTAGAATCATAATCTTTTAAAGAATTGTATGTTTCACTTCAAATTCCTGGTGAAAGCTGATAACACACCATGCAAATCTTGTAGGAGGAATGTGCTGATTTACTAAATTTTGATTATGTGGATAACCTGTCTTCCACATAATCAAAATTTAGTAATATTGGTATTACTGTGTATGGAATAATGAAATTAGTTATTTTAGTTACAAGTTGATTACTGTAGTACTAAACTCATGCATGTTAATTAGTATTTTTTTGTAAATTATGCGTTTCACTTTTCACCTCTAGCCCCATGAATCTTGTCTCACCTTGCACTTTTTAGTTCTAAGAGCACTGCTATTAAGAAAATATTATCTACCTTAAATGTATATATATGGTTAATGCTGATAAAAAGTGGCCCCCATGTGGAATAATTCTCTCTATCTATGAAGGAGTATGCTGGAGCGCTGGTGGTGGCAGGACAAGGAGGTGATAATGATGCATGCAGTTCTGGGGATGGCGCATTCTCAGAGCTTGAGCAGCTCTTGAAGCAGAAGACATTTACAAAGTAAGATTTGTGGTAATTGATTGGGTGCCTAAAAAAGAAACTTTATGATAATTCCTTACTGGAAAAATGTGATAACTGGTTGCTGTAGAAGCAGGCCTGTGCATTACAAAGTAACAAAAAACCAGTTTGCTACTGCACGTTCATTGAATTTAGAGATTCTATCATTTCATCTGCGTCATGTACATCTACCTCCTTCCAAAAAACTAAAAGAAAATATTCTGAATAGAGCAGTGTTATCAAAGGCGCGCTTTAAGAGCGCTTAAGCCCTGAAGCGAGGCTCAAAACGTGTTGAGCGCTTCGCCTCAATTTATTTGCGCTTTAGTGTGGTCATCAGGGTTCTAAGGCAAACTTTTCCTTGCCAATGATCCTCTTAGCAAGAAATGTTGCTAAACAATTGATATTTCACTAATCGTAATTTTTTTTTTCAATTTCTTTGGTCATATATTTGTCATTCATGTTTATGATTATTAGTCTTGGCCTAAACATATATATTTCTATTTTTTTCTCCCTTTGCGCCTTTTTCATCAAAGCCGCACTTAAAGCCCCCACGGGCCATAGAGCCTTTTTGCGGTTTTCGCTTTTGATAACACTGGAATGGAGAAAATGCCCTCTTTCCATCATAACTTCTATAGTCCTCTTCCCACATCACCCCAATGGTCCTCGGCTCTCCCCTTCCCCTCCCCCAAAAAATTGTTACAACTTACAAGGATGATGTTTCACGTTTTCCTATTTTTCTTTTTTTTTCTTTTACCTCCATTGCAACAAATCTTTGGTAGCTCTTTGCATGCACCCCTGAAGTTCCAGCAAGTTCAGTATTGTGTCCCATAGTTGCTTTGTCATTCCAGTTTACAAGTACACAACATGTATCCTCATGCTCTTCACAAAGCACACAATTGTCGCATCTAATCATTCTTCTCGGTAAATTACGCTGTGTTAGACATCATTTGTTCTCATTAACGTTAAGACGTCTATATCTGAATAATTGGGATGTGGTTTAACACATCCCTGAACTATGATTCAAACCTAAAGTACATCCTTGTGTTATATTATAGTATACAAAAAACATCCCTAAACTAATTCAAAAGTTGCAACAATCATCCTTCTAATTAGTTTCTGTCAAAAACTAACCGCCCCCACCTCAAATATCCCTATTCTATTCTCCCTTTCGTCTTCAACTATCTTTTCTTTCTGATAAAGAATAGTTATCCCTTTAAAACCAGCAGAATTAGGGGGTATTTTCGAAAGTAGTTTATACGCGAAAAGCTGAAAGCCATAACTTTGGGGGTAACGGACTTATGGCTTTTAGCTTATTTTTGTACTTTTTATACTAAAGAAGTGCTTAAAAGCATTTTTTGGGGTCTTCCCCAAACACCTCCAAAAAAAACCTCAAATACCAAAAGCTACTTAAAACAAGCCAACCCAAACACCCTCTTTACCCAAAAATCTTATCTGCTCTTCTTGCTCTCTAAGACGGGTGTCGTCATTGTCAGAAATGTATAACAATTCCTCTTGCTCTCTAGCTCCTGTCGTCATTGTAAATGTATAACAATTCCTCTTGCGCTCTAGCTCCTGTAGTGAAGCCCTTAAGCCAGTTTCTTTCAACATCAACTTTTTAACATTTTGCTTAAGACTATAACCAATATATATTAGAAGAGAGATAATGGATCACCTTGGCTCAAGCCCCTACTGGAGGAAAAGAAACCCACTGATTCTCACCATGCACAGCTCTGAGAGCTTCACAGCTGATATGCATTTTCCAGTCCAAATGCTCCATACTGTCTCAAATCCATATTTCTGATTAAGTTAATCAAAACTCCTAAATGACATGATCATACACTTCTTCTAAATTTAGCTTGCAGTACTTGAGGAAGCATTTATTTCACATTGTGTTGGTGTCAGTATCACTGATGTGTATTCAAGAAGAACATAGTGTTACAACTACCTTCTTCTGTTGGTAATTTTCCTTCTCCAGTTTCTTCTGCTCTCTGTCTTGTTGTCTCTATGTACAACTTCACAGTAACAATTAAACAAGGGAATGCCACATAATCTTATTCTTGATGTGACACCATTTATGTGCAGTTTCATAATATTACTTGCAAATAGAGAATGGGGAATCAACTGAATTTAATTATTGATGGAGCATTTTCTCAAGTGTCTGCTCTTTTAGCTTTTGGCATTTTGAGCAATTCTATATCGGAACTATCTGATTGAGCTTTCTTTTGTACTTGATCTTACTGAGCTTTTTTTTTTTTTAAAAGTAGTAATAGGTACACACACTTGTTAGTGGTAGAAGTGAAAGTTATAGGTTCAAGCACTTGGAAAATACTCTTTATTGAAATCTTCTATTGCTTGATTTTAAGGAAGATATGATTTACACATATGGAATGTTCTCTGTGCAGAACTGAGATTGATCGCTTGACGGAACTTTTGCACTCGAAAGCTGTTGACATCCCTATGGGAGAAGAGGAGAAAAGAGCCGAGGCGATTCAATCAAGACCTGCGTTGGATTCTTCCAGCAGCTTGCTGGAAGTAAATAGGTCTCTGAAGGTTACACCCGGTGGATATGTCCCAACTCCTGTCATGAATTCCAGGGTTAGATCATATTCCCCAGTGTTCCTTTCTGACTATTTTTTTATTGATACTCAATTCTGTTGACCTTGCAAGAGTCTAATAAATTCTTGGTAGCCTGACATATTTATGGTTCTTTCTTACAGATTCTTGAAGATGATATTGCATCTCCCGCAGAGCTTGCAAAAGCCTACATGGGGAGTAGGCCATCAAAGGTGTCTCCATCAATGCTGAGCACGCGAAGTCTAGTTGTGAGAGAAGATACACCACTGCTAACAAATGTACATGTCCAAAGATCACCCATTCCATCAGTGACGACCAGGACTGCTGGTTTTCCCGGGATTCGAGAAAATGGGTTTGCCACTCCAAAATCTCATGGAAGATCTGCTATATATAGCATGGCTCGTACGCCATACTCTAGAATTCGTCAAACTGATGTTCAGAAGGTCTGTTTGCGTTCTGTTTACTTTGATGTTGGAAATCCTTTATTTTTGTCCTAAAATTGATCTACTTTCCAGGCTACCAGCTCAGGAAATTATGTCTGCGGTGGGTCTTCATCATCTAAGGCAGTGTCGGAGCACGATGTACTTTTTGGTTCTAAACAGGTGTTCATTACAGACTACTATTTTGTTGTTCTGAGCTCATTTGCATTGCGAACCTGTGTGATTGTCAAATAAGCTTATCCTTTTCACTTCTTTCTTTTCCTTATTTCTTTATTTAATTTTTAACTCTTTTAGGCCCTCAAAAGAAGGAGTTATGTCCTGGATGATGATCTTGGATCTGTTGGTCCCATGCGTAGGATTAGGCAGAGACCAAATGCCCTATCGTTTGGAACTTCACGTGGCAGCTCTAGAGTTGCTTCTGCAGTTAACCTGCGTCAAGAGGTATCAAAAGTTGTTGGAGATGTCGAAGATGCCAAAATCACGCCTGCAAGGCATGTAGCCATCCCTCCTAAGTCCAGTGAGACTGCTGCAAAGATATTGGAGCAACTTGAAAAGCTAACTCCAAAGGGAAAATCATCAGAATCCAAACTAGCTGCAGGGAAAGAGAATAAATTGACACAGAACATGCTTCATGGGCGAGCTCTTAGAAGTTTGGAGGATTTGGATTCACCCAAACTGCTGCAGAGCGGACAGGATAGCTATAAGCTGGAGAATTGGTCTAAAGTTCTCTCTCCCAATCCCAGAGAATCAAAGCAAAGTGAAATTAAACAAAATGGACATGCGAGCGAGTCAACTGCTATAGCAAACAAGGATACAATCTTTTCATTTAAAGATACTCAACCTAATGTTGAAACCAATTCTCTGGAAAAGAATAAGTCTGCAGCTCAACATCCTTACAAGAAACGAGCTTTTAAGATGAGTGCATATGAGGTGCGCATCCTTTGTCTCAAGTGCATTGGATTCTTTGGTTTGCAATAACAAGTTTTGAATTGACATTGGTTGTGCCTTTTTTGTGCATAATGTTTAACAGCTTTCTTTCGGTATTTTTTGAAAAAAAGAGAGGCCTTTGTTTATTGTTATTTTTCTGTTGATAAAGTTCCTTCCCATTGTAGAGATCCATGTGACCATTTGGTTAGGTGCTTAATTCTGCTCTATACTTGTTTCCTCCGGTTATTTTGGTATTAGCATATTTTGTGTGACTTGTGCTGCTTCACTGGCCAATATGAATTCAATTTGCAGAGTACTTTGCTATTTTGTTCTAAGTCACATTCTTTACAGTTCTTTTGAGGTTGATATTGTCTCTGGTCATTACAAATTAAGATGATAGTCATTCTTTTTGACGTATTTTTGTTTTGGTGTGTTTATAGGATTCTTTTGAGCTAGAAGAGAATGGGCTTTCAGCTCAGTTAGCTGACGGGAGAGGGAAGCTGGAACTTTCTGCTGCTGACCAGAAGCCCCTATGTGCTGAACCCACAAGCGAACCAGCTGATTTGCTGGAAGCAAAGACCCCTTCAGGGGTTTTAGGCAAAAATTCTGATGTGGAGACTCCTGATACTGGCGCAGCAGCTGTCAACAACACCATATTCCTGTCAAGTGCAGGTTCCCAATCACTAAACTCTAACCTACTAGCAACTGCATCTAACAAATCAAAGGAGACAAATGTTGACAAGGTTCCACCATTCCTATTTTCCCCGTCAACCCCCGTCACAGGGTCAAAGCCAGTAAGCAGGTGATCCTACTATAGTATACTCCTGTATGATTAATTGACTCTTATTATTTTTTCATCTGAATGGTTCTTTGTTCTGATGATGATGTTCGTGGCTATCTGTGTCCTTTTTGTTGCAAATATCTTGCTTCAACAACCTTATTCTTAGTGAAATGCTAGTTGTACTTCTCAATATGTATGGGTTTGGGACACTAGTGGTGGCTCTTTTCCCCTTCTCTTAGTTAATTTAAATCTACTAACTAAAAATTCGAAATAGAGATTGGTATGTTGATTAATTTCTCAATAGAACTGTGAAAATGCCATGGCTGACTAAAAAGTCAGTAGTCAACCAAAACGATGAGCAATCAAATGATCTACAGATTTGTAAGCATTTGAAGAATTCCAAGGTAGATCTGAGCTTGTATATGTTCAAATTTACTCTAAGTGATGAAACATGCTCAGTTTTTTGAGTTTGTGTTGTGATTTTGGGATTATTTCAAGCTTCTGGGACCCTAAATTTGCTGTGCCGAAAGACGAAGAAAACTATTACCGAGTATCATGGTGACATTTACAATTTGTTCCTTGCATGCCTGGTATCTTTATGTCTTTGAAATTTAATTGAAAAATAACATCCCAGGTCTCTTACATGATCTAAATATATGATATTTTTCTTATTATCACTCATCCACTCTCAATTCATCTAAGTGTAGCAGTTTTGTTTTCCGATGTAATTGCGAGTTAAGGAAACCTAAGAGCAAATCTTTCTTGTGATTAGCAAAAAAATGAGGACTCCAAGAGTTAATAGGGAGAGAAGATGAAAGACTTCAGAAAGTTAACTATCTGTAGAAGTTAGTTGGGAAATATGCATGATGAATAAAGAAATGAGTAGGGTTCTTGTGTGTTTTATGCACCCTTTTAAAGATTACCTGAAAGTGCATCTGATATTTGTTCAAATGTGTGCAGCCTGTCCAGTCTAGCGTCCAGCCCAACTGATGGTCGGCCTAATCCTTTTCAGTGGAATAGCTCACAGAAGGCTGTGGACAGCAATGGCAAATTAGAAGCAGTATCAACAAGTGGTATTTTCTCATTTGGTGCTCCACCTAGCACTTCAAGTAATGGACTGTTTGCTACCAGTCCTGCATTCGCAGCCACCTCTGCCTTGACATTGGGTAATTTTACAAATGATGTTTCGACTAGCAGCTCAAATATTGCTGTCTCTTTGACAAGCGCTTCTAGTACGATTGGTGCTACTGCTGCTACAGCAGGTAGCAGTAATGCCTCTGCTATCAGTCTCTTTGGTTCCAGTGCAACATCCTTAGTTCCGAAGGAACCTCCTACCAAATTCGGTTTCCCCACGATTCCACCAAAAGCAGTTTCAGCACCAGCAACAACTTCCGCTGCAGAAAGTACAGATGTGAAAGCCAAATCTGAGACTGGACCTACTTTTGGCAACTTGAAGAGTTCACCTTTTGGGGGTGCATCTTTTTCAGCTACAGGCTCAGGAAATAGTATTTTTCGCTTTAGTTCATCAGTAATGTCCACAGCTACTACAGGTAGTACACAGTCTCAGGGTTCTGTTTCTAGTACAGGAGGTGAATCACTTGCTAGTGCAGAGACTTCTGTTGGTGGATCTGGCATTTCTGCTTTCTCAGGGAGCATGCCTGCTCTTTTCAGTTCGTCAGCTTCATTGCCATCCACAGCAAACTTTCCGGTGTTTGGTTCTGCGCCTGGTACTTCTGGTCAAGTTTCTGCCTCACCTTCAAAAAGTGACATAGTTAGCTCCAGCAGTGCTGCTTCCGGAATATTTACTTTTGGTGCTAGTTCATCAGCTTCCAGTGCAGCAGGCAGTTCAAGTGTACCTACAAATGGAACGGCCATATTTACTTTTGGTGCCAGTGCTGCAGCTCCTCCTTCAAAGAACAGTGGATCTCCTATCTCCAGCAGCGCTGCTCCTGGGATGTTCACCTTTAGTGGTAGTTCTTCAGCTTTCTCAACAAATTCTGTTGCAATTTCCAGCAGCACTACCCCCAGTATATTTAATTTTGGTGGTAATTCGTCATCTTCCTCTTCGAGTGCTGTCAATACTTCAGCTACTCCTGGCATATTTAATGTTGGTGGTAGTTCTTCGACTTCCCCTGCAAATGCCGGCAACACCTCCACTATTGCTACACCTGGCATCTTCAGTTTTGGTGCCAGTTCTTCAGCTTCTTTGACAAATGCTGGTAGCATAGTTAATCCTAGTCCATTCAACTTTGGTGCTAGTTCGGCCTCTTCACAAGCCTCTAGCACTGTTGGAACTTTTGGGTCTAGTTGGCAGCTCCCCAAGTCTACTGGCTTTACTTCCTCATTTAGTTCTTCTACTCCCTCTGGGTTTACATTTGGAGCATCTTCATCTTCTTTTGCTACTCCAAGCACGTCACCAGTAGTCTTTGGGTCAACACCCAGCGCTGCAAGCGGTTCTCCTTTTTCATTTGGTGCAGTTTCCTCCACAAATTCACCTTCACAGCCCATGTTTGGTAATTCTGCGTTTGCTGCATCCCCTGGAAACAATGATAACATGGAAGACAGCATGGCCGAGGATCTTGTGCAGGCTCCTGCACCTGCAGTTTCTTTTGGGCAACCTTCTGTCTCGCCTTCTCCAGGTGGTTTTGCATTTGGTTCAGCACCAAATTCATTCCAGTTTGGCAGCCAGCAGAGTCACGCTGCTCCCCAGAATCCATCTCCATTTGCAGCATCAAGCAATCTAGTGCAGGCAGCACCTCAAAACTCTTCTCTGTTTGCAGCATCAAACGGTCAAGAATTTGGCGGTGGAGGGAGCTTCTCTTTGGGTAGCGGTGGTCCTGACAAATCAGGTCGGAAGATTGTGAAAGTTAATAGAAGCAAACACAGAAGGAAATGAGAAATCTAAACAAAGATCTTCGATTTGTTGATAGATATCAAGTGGCAAGAGAATGAATGATTAGCACAGCAATCAAAGGTCACAATTTTGTCTACAGTTTTTACAAGACATGAATGATTGTATTGTATTTGTAGGGGAGATGAAGGGTGTCTTGGTTCACCATATTGTTTAGTCAACTTCACTTTCTGTACTACTTCTACATGTATAATAGGAAGGAAAATGTTCTCTCTAAATATATCTTTTGATGAATCTACAAGTAAATTGATCAAAATTTCTGTCTTGAGATTAATAATACATAAAAAGCTATACATTCTGAAGCAATATGTATATCATGTGCTAATACATTACCAATTAATATTTTAAAAAAAATCAACCCCCTCTCAATTTTCATTTCTATTTTCCCATAAAATATTGTTTTTAAAACTAATTGACCTAACCAAACTTGAATAGGAATTCCAATAGGGTGAATTAGGCTAGAGCAAGCTTTTTAATAATATGACTCACTAAGTCGTGTTTAGGGGAAGGTACTTATATACGATCTTATTACTATTTCGGACGAGTTAAAATGAGTTTTCTAAAAACCTTGACTAAAGTGCATCAAATTCAAGTTAAAAAGTACAAACAACATTCGACAAAAGAAAGAATTACAAGTGTATGACCAGTGCTACGATAAACACTAACAAGTCTAAACTTTTACAAGGCATGACTATACTTTGTCTCTATTAACTTTCTATGGTAATACACAACATCCACTCTTCTCTATCTAGAGTAATATTTTCGATCATATAAAGTTATATTATTAAATTATTATTGCACATCTTTACGATACACACCAACTTTTGCTTTTCCGAGAATCCATTAGGTTTTCTTCTATACCAAAAATGAACTAATACTTTTCTTTCAGATATATATCTAAGTCCAAATTTATGCTGTCATTGGCAAAACATTTGTGAGTAGTTTGGCAGACACGCGATCTAAACTATTTAATTAGACGGGAAGATGATAAATTTATATCGTATCTTATTTAATCGCCTCTTTTTAATATTTTTCGATAATCGCCTCTTTTTAATATTTTTCAAAATTTTGACCCGTTAAATCCTTAACCCGCCCCACTGTTGCCCCCATTGCCATCCCTAACTTTAAAAAAGTACTAAAACAGAGTAACAAAGAACTGTTTATTGAGAGTGTGGGGAAAATGCTACGGAAGGCTCTAGCATTGGCCGGAAGCGCACTGCAGCAACAACATCAGCCATGGCGGACGATAGCCTGCCGGCGGTCGTCGGGTGTTTCATCAGCCGTGAACAGTATAATCCTTCGGTCACTTAAAGATCACTATCTTGAAGTCTCCAAAATGACTCCTCCTCCGGTAACCCTCTTTATCTTCTTTTACCCTTACTAGGTTCATATGGGGTGTGCTTATTTAGCTGAAATTCGATTAAAGTCTGAATCTTTTTTTTTTGTATGTGTTGAGGGTTTAGTACGTAGTTTCATAAAAAAAATGATTTTAGCTGTGTATAGATAGTGTAATTTTCTGCTGAACCTACCAGAAGCCCAAATAGTGTCTCTTTCTATTTAGCTACATTGAGCAACTCGAATACTCAACGTTAGGATTTGAAGGTGGAGGGTTCTTTTACCATTTGGATATCCTTTCCCAATGGGGATTTCTATTGAGAGATTTGAGTTAGTTTGGTATGTTCATGATACAAGAAACTGATTTCTTGCGTTGTAGGAGTAGTTGAATGTATGCTATAAAGTTAAAGTGGTGGTTAAGAGAGATAGAGAGAGTTGAGGATGATAGCTCAAAGGAGGGTTTAGTGTCTTCGTAATTTTTGTTCTTTTTGCGGATGGGGTCTCTAGATGTTTTAGTAATCCTTGAGGGAATGGAGAAAGTGAAAAGCACAATGGTGCAGCAAGGGTTAAGGACACGTGGAATTATGAGAAGTGACATTTCACACAATGGAAGTGTGTAAAATTGCCCTTGTGGGCTAACATAATACGCATGCTGAGTGAATGCACTTTGACAATAGCATTCTCCTTCTTACAACTAGGTTGTATACACCCAGGTGAAATATCTGTGGGTAATATAATTAATTGTTTTGAATTGTAAGAGCTTGAGGTGGAATAGTCACTCGGTGCAGTGAATATCAAACTAAGCGGCTGAAGAGAGATCTATAATAAAGAGCATTTACCATCTAGCCTCAAGCTACTAAAGCGTGATGGTTACACAAGCCTACATGTTTTCGGAAAACAAATGATATTGGATTGTTTGAAAATTGTCCTACATGAGTTTTTTTCAAACTTTATTTCATGTCATAGTTAATATTGGTTTTGATGGCATTGAAATAAGAGACATGGAAGTCGCGATAGGTTTAGGGAGCACGGTATGTAAATTGTTCATTTTGAGACTTTTATGCTGGTCTCTATATGTTTGAGTGCTTCTCTAAGAAAAACTTTTATGTGTCTAGTTGTTAGACTTACTGCAAAATACCCAAAACAGAAGAACGAAAAGGAACAATCGATTAAACTTGGGAATATCAATTTTGTGACTGTTCAAAGTGATAGCTTCTGCAGATGATGACACCCATCCTATAATGGAAGTCTGATACTTGAATCTGAATCAGTATCTTGTCATTTAATATGGAATTTACAAAATTGAAATTAATATTTATTTAATCTTCAATGCCTAGAAATGAATTGTTGTTAGTTTTGACAACTCCTGTTTATGTGATTTTTTATTTTATTTTTGCATCTCTTTGGGTGTTCGGTAGAAAGTTAGTCCTCCTTCTCCATTCACTGTCCTCAAGGGTGCACTTGATCATGGTGGTCCTGTGCTAAGACGAACACATGGAAATGAGGAAATCAGTATCTCCGTTATGCGGTTGGCCAACATTATTGCTGGAGGTATTGCAGACGAAGAGGAGGATGGTATTAATCAGCTTTTTCTACACGTTGACATTTCAAAGCCAGGGCAGAAGGAATCGCTGCATTTTCTTTGTGGGCTATATCCAGATGCTTTGGGAATACACTCAGTCTCATTGAGATCAAAGACTGAGTCTAGTGGGTTTCTTTCTGTTCCAACCAATTACGGTGGGCCAGTTTTTCAGTAAGTCCTTCTCTGATGTGCCAACGTGTTTGACTGTCTGCTATATTTCGACCCTTGAGAGATCATGTTCTTCTGTATGAAAGATGTTTGGATTTATGCCGTGTTTCTACCCATTCTGATAGCATGACCTAGTTGTTTATTTTTTACTTCTGTATAAATTATGATTGGATTTGGATGGTAGTTAGTTTAAGCTTCTTGGTTTAATGAGACATCACTTGATACAAAAGCGAGTAGCATTTTATTTGAGTTCAATATTTGATAGTATAAAAGAAATATTAATGGCACATTTTATTTGGTAGGCTCAGAGATTGACTTGCTATGCATCTGGAGGAACCTTTACAATATATAACTATTGATTTATGTTGTCATTATTCCGCGGATAAACCATCTTGCCTCACCCATGTATTCATTTATTTAGGTAAATAGTTTCCCTTTCCTTTTAAACTGCCTGAATTGACCTACAGGTTATGAAGAACATACATATTCTGAAATTAGGGCTGTTAAATATTCCTCAAACTTTTCCACCATTTGTCTCTAGTATAACAATGACATATCAAGTTTGCAAATGAAATTTGTAACCTTATGAGCCCATATTTTTCCATCAGTATAATGAGAAAAATATGGACAAGTAGCATGTAGAGATATGTGATGGAACTATACACCATCTATTCATAGCATTTAGATCATGAAAGTGTAATTCAAAAATCTTTTCATCTGGGCATGGGGGCAGAGTTTAATCGCCTAAATTACTTATTTTTCCTTATCTAGATAATGTTTTGTTGGATTGATAATTTGGATGAACCATCATCTTTGCTTGTTTATTTCTCAAAAGTTCTTTTGGGTGGAAATAAATAATGGAAATAGTAACTCAAGGGTTTCTTCGCCTTGAAAATATCTCCGAGGCAGAAACCTGAGCACCGGAGGCTCCTTAATATACGTGTGACCCAAAAAGAAGATAGGCAAAAAGACTATCCTGGCAAAGTACCTTATCCATAAAAAAAATTATTCTTCACCAAGCTGTATCCGTCTTAGTCCTGGCACAGAGTTAGTCTTAAGTTGATTGGATTTTAGCAACCCTGAATTCTAATTAATCCACTTAGGACTATGACCTGAGCAAATAGTGAACCATTTTGATGATATGAAATTCGAGCTGCTTATGAGCTACTGTCGGATACTCAGTTTGCAAAAGTTAACTAGATGAACAGGAAGAAAACAAATTTTTTTTGGCTAGTGATGAAGCAAAACGTCACTCTTATGTTGTTTTTGGTATCTCTTCCTTCTGGCTGTTCTGGGGTTTTTCTGGTGAATGTGCCATTCACGGGAGACATGTTCAAATGTAGATAATTTCACATTCAAGGTCCTTTTTTTAAACTTGTTTACTGGCTGTGTGAGTGTGGGATGCTTTGTGCACCAAGTTGCCCTTTGTTTTAATTGGCTATGATGATTTGAAAGATCAAAGTTATAAGCCATGCATGATGCTGATATCTTGATCAAGTTCTAATTGAGTTAGGGAGAGAATAAGTTAGAGTAAAGAGTTAACTGTGTAAGACGGTAACCACTTTGACTTCTGTAGGAGGAGTGATATATCTATCAACCTAGGATCGGAATTTATTTCATGTGTTTTTAGGGTGGGTACACACAATTATGTTAAATTAACTATTTACTTCTCTTGAGGTTCTTTGTTGAGCAATGGAATCAATAGTTTGTAAACAAGAATCTTACAGACACCTGCTGAAGCTGCTTTTATTGAGAGGTTTTGGTAGTCTATCAGCTGAAAATCTTGTTTGCGAAAAGTCATTCTCTTCAGTCTGCGCATTTTTATGTCGTCAACAAAGGATACCTGTTTTTCCTTCCCTCTTTTAAGTGAACAGTTAGATTCTCAGGTGAACCGGAATGGGAATTAAATAATCTTGCTGTTCTAATGCTTATCTCCAGTTCCTAATGTCTCATATTATTCTAGTTACTGATTTATCAAAAGATACTATTATTCCAGTTCCGACGAGGGGTAGTTTCTGTTTGCATATTGTTTCTTTGTTCTTAGACCAGCTGACTCTATTCTGTGATGTATTTGTTTCTGCATGTCATTATTCATTTATAAAAACGATCAATGGATGAAGGCCTTTTATTGTGAACGGAGGATTTTATGTGGCGACCGAGACTTATAAACTTTTTAAAGTAGAATGACATCTGATTTGTCTTTTTGCAAATGCAGAGATATTGATGAGAAAATGAGAGATGCTCTACACAGTTTCATTGAAGAGCGAGGAATTAACGAAAGCCTCTTTCCATTTCTACAAGCTTGGCTCTATGTGAAGGACCATCGGAATCTTATGCGTTGGTTTAAAACAATTGGTTCGCTCGTTAATGACAGAAAACAAGGAGCTTCTCATGCCTAATCTTTCATACAAGGTTCTTTAAAGTGGTTTGTGTACCTTAGAGAATGCTGGACTTCTATAAATTGTTAAGAGTGTACTCAAGAGTCGGAGACTTATTGGAAAGTAAAAAAACTTCAGGTTAAACGGAATGAATGTGCCTGCTAGGTCTCAGTGAATGTATAGTTTGCTTGTGAGTTGTAACAACTTACAATTGTCTTGATCGCGGAATATCATTGAGACATAAGGATCCTTCTAATGTTTTAAGAGAACAATGTCATATTTCCTTGTTTTATCCAAGCTGTGCTTTCTACTTTTCAATTCATGGATTTTGTTTTTTTTCCATCTTTTTGAGGTGAAGTACACCTCACTTTACAGTTTGATCAATGACATGATATTGAGGTATCTGTTATTCTTGTTATTGTAATAAATAAAATAGGGTTTAACTATATCATTTCTACGCGGTAAGTGTGTGTTCGATAGGAAGGAAAATGTTTTCCATGGAACATAACTGTGTTTTCTCTTTATTTTCTTCTGTTCGATACGTAAGTGAAAAGAAAACATTAGAGCCCTCTACTTTGTCAAGGGCTCTCTACATGGATCAGTAAAGGGCTTTGATTACTGCATTGGTTCCATTTTATTTCTACACTTGGGCCTATGGATAAGCCAGCAATCATCATACTGTAAACTTGTAAGCAATAGGGCCATTGACACTTGTGCTCTTATTTTATGTTGGTTTTCTTTTTATGCCCCTCGAAACAAAAAAAATTATATCGCGGGGTGTAAGTATATATTTTTGTATCATAATATCCCTTAAGTTATGTCTCGTATGATTTTAATTTCCGATGGCCTACTAGACACAAGTTAAGTTGTTGAAGGGAAGAAAATTTCAAATAAATTTTTCATTGACTAAAGTTCCTTCATCAATTATGAAAAGTTAGTAAGTTCTTTCTATATAGCTTATAGTTTTTTCTATTTAGTTATTAAATACATAGCTTTTATTTTAAAAATTTGTAAAAAAAATTGATATTTGAACATATAAGAGGTGATTCAATCTTTATGTTTAGAATATGCCATTCTTTTCAATTTCATGTAGTAATGAGTGTTAGGTGTGAAGTCAACCAAATAATTTCTAAGTGGGAGGACAAAATTTTCAATACAACAAAGCAATGGGCCAGGCCATCAAATGTTCCATTTCTTGATTCAATCCCCCCCCCCCCAAACAACCACCATCACCACCACAAAAGAAAAAAATGTTACTAAAAAGTTGTTATCATGATGTCAACCCAACATAGTGGTGTGGTGAAAAAAGAAGTTATTGCAAAAGGATAGGTGTTGTAATATGAATTTGTCAATTGTTGTGTGTCTCTCACAAGCTATACTAGTTAGTTTCGTAGTGGTGTATGATTTGATTTATCAAATGGGACCTCTCTATGTGATGTGGTTTTGACTAACTCTTAACATTTTGTTTCATGAAATTTCAAGTGGCCTTTTTAGGAGTTTTGACTAACTCTTTAACATTATGTGTCATGAAATTAAAGAGATCTAAGTGGCTTTTTTAGGTCAAAACATTAACAAACAATCGTACGCATAACTGATTAAACTAAAAATAGTCAGCAAATTTATAACATGTATATGATCGTATATAACCAATGTATAACATACGTATCAAATAAAAAAGTAAACAATAAATTTGTCCAGCTTTTTGGTCAAGGACTTGGGAATGGAAGGGATTTTAAACATGAAAGATAGTGTAAGACATGTGTGTGTTTTACTTTGCATGTGTTTTAATCAGAAAGTATTTTGTAGTTGATTGGTCGAATCGACTGATTCATATTTCATGTTGCATACAGTTTACTTAAAAGAGAAACTCTTTCATCGAAAATTTCTTTTATCCTCGAGACTTGAACACGATATATCTGCTTAAGAATGAAAGGATTTTATTCATTTCATCACTTTCCCTCGATAAAAGCGTATGGTTGTTTAACTTTCTTTGGCTTAGATATTTGTTTTTATATTTTTAGGACCATTAGAGATTTCGGACAGCTAATGAAGAAAAAAATATTAAATTGGGCTTACTCTACCATTTTGTAGTCATGAAAAAACTATAGTGTAAAACTACAATAATAAAAATAAAAACTGAAATTAGGTATGAATTTCGTTGCTAATATGACGTTAGATTATTCGTAGCTAATGTTTTATTTTTGATAATCTGTTGCAGAATAAATTATCTACGAATTTCTTACTGTTTAGCTACAAAATTGTTCTATCGTTATTCCGTTCTTTGTTTTTAAGTAGGGTAATATCAAGTGAGAATAATCAAATGTTTTACTTTGCTTGTGGTAGTTTGATTTCTTTTTCTTTATATCTCTTTTTGGGACCTAAAAATGTATAGGGTTGTTGAAGAAAAAGAAAACAATAAAGAGTACTTGTATTAGAGGCTAGAACATTGAAATTCATATTTTCAACAGTCAAATGTAAATTAATTAGGCCAAATATGTGAAAATATCTTTGCTAATAAGTGATATCTGGTGAGACTCGAACTTAAAAGAGGACTATTTTAATATTATTATAAAGTGAGAATCTTTCAAAAACAATATTTTTATTTTTATAAAATAGGAATAAAATCGATGATATCACTCTTTTCACACTCCATTCATGAATTTATACATTATTATTGATTGTTTCTTTTCACACTCCATTCATAAATTTATACATTATTATTGATTGTTTTATTTATGAACCAAATTTGAAAAATTCAATTTTAATATGGTTTGATTATTCAAAACCCTTCCAACACTTTCTAAGTTTCTATCATGAAGGCATAGAATTTGACAAAATTTCAATTCTACTCTTTTTTTTTTCAAGAAAAGTCTGTCGTTGTTATTCTTTAAATGCGTATTAAGGGAGTCTGTTTATATGTAATAGTTTATAAATTACATAAAAGATATAAAACGCACTATACAAGTTCGATGTAATGAGGTCTTGTAACACCAACTCAATCATTCAAATCAAAATTCCACCTTATATTATTAACTAAATTGAATTAATTGTGCCGTTGTCTACAAAACTTCTTTTAATAATATATAGTATAATACCTAGGTCGTCACCAAAAAGAATGGTCTACATTTTGATTTTTTTTTTTAAAAAAATAATAATACAAGAATGATGTAAATTTTGGCATGAAATATGTCATAATTTGTTATTTGAATTTGCCAGGAAAAAATAAAACACAATGATAGATTTTATTGATCTTCTCTTAATTTGGATGTGTTGAGAAGCAAACAAAATAATCCATGTTTTGTTTTTTCATACGTGACTTTAGACAAAATTATTTTGTAACACATAATATGATTTGTCCCCCCACCCCATCTTTATTTAAAGTCATGTTTTTTTATGTGTACATTGGTAATGAGGTTTATTAACAATCACATTTAAAATTTATGAATTTAAAGTTTTAATATATTATAATTATTAAATTATAATTTATACATATAGAATAGAGTATAGACATTAATGTACAAAAGACACAAATGAATAAAAAAAATTACATTAAAAGACTACCATATATAATTATATATTTGCGTTGAATAAATTCACTTCTCACAAATTAGATAAAAAATATAACTTATATTAGACAAATCTGGTGTAATAAACTTGACTCAAACAGTAGTAACTAAAAAAATATATATGTTGATTTTAAACATTTTTTATGAAATATCATTTTTTATATCAATCCTAATCAGTATTCCCACCATTTTCTCATTTAGGCAAAAGTCAATTTCACATTGTCTCAGAAATATTGTTTTTATTTTGTCATTAACTTTTGTTTTTTTCTTCCTTTTATTCATTATTTAAAAATACCATGAAGTATGATAAAATCCAGTATTGTGCCCTGAAATTTAATTAGACAAAAATAATAGAGGCGAAGTTAAAATTTTAAATTTTCAAAAAATATAATTTATTAAGTTTAGTATCGTCACAAGTATTTCGATCAAATATATACCTTTAAACTATACCATTAAATAATGCAGGGTAAAAAGTCCTTCATAAAATGATATCATAACAATAATTTCGACCAAATTGAAGTATTTTTCAGATCCTTTTTCTAAAGCAAACATGATTACTCGCCTTTGTTTCAAATTTTCGTCATACTCTTTTATTTTGGCTTTTTTGAAAAATGATTTTTTAAAATAAATTTTTAATCATTTTTTCACACAATATATAAATACCACAAGATGAAAGTATACTTTAGAATATTTTACAATCTGCTTAACTTTAATTTAATACTATAAAATTTAAATATTTTTTTAAATTTTTTTAAATTTTGTATCAAATCAAATCACCAAACAAATTAAAATTGAGGTACTGTACTACAAGAAGTCGAGAATAAATACTAATGAAGCAAAGCTATGATATGTATATTTATTTTGATAATTTTCCAACTATTCTTCCAATTATGAGATAATTGTTTAAGAAATATAAATACCATAGAAATTTATAATAATAAGATTTTTCTTCGGTATATTAGAAATAAGATAAAATATTTAGTTTTCTATGGAGGCATATTCAGTTTGATATTAGATTTTCTACTTAACTAAGTTTCGTAAAATCTATTATATCATGTTTTATTGTTTTTCATTAAAAATACTTTTGATTATTTTAGTTCTCAATCTTTTTATTCATAAACTATCTTTTATTTCTAATGGTATTGTTAGATAGTTAATATTATTAATAGGAAAAAAATAACTATTATTATACTTAACAAAAACTAAAATACCATAAATAAAAATTACAAACCTAATATTTATTAATCACTGTAGAGTGGAGATATATGTTATAACTTTGATATTTTATAATCAAAATTGAAGAATTAACTTTAATACGTGACTTTGTATACTTTTAGTTATTTTATTAAAATATAGAGAGTTTGGGGTGGAGGTGGGGGTGGGGTTGTATAAAATGTTGAATATATATCTTTCAATATTTTTATTCAAATAATTAAGTTTGCTTTTTAGATAGTCTTTACCTAATGTTGAACAAGTGGACTTATATTGTGATGTGACAAAGGGACAAATGCAAAAAAAAAATTTTAATTAAAAATTATGATTTTGTGATTTATGTATTCCATTTTTACTTTAATCAATTTGTTTTTCACCTTTGGCGAAATATAATAGATACATCATGCATGTGAATGTACAGCAACTATACCTGAAATAGTCACAAAGAAATCATTTATTTAGACCAATTAATTATAAGGTAAATTATATGTGTATTTATAGGATATAAATTAAACGTAGTTATTGATAATCTGATAAAGTAAAAAACATGTTATTATTACATTTTGACAAACAAATTTCATTAATAATTTTAGTTATACGGTTAGTTAGTGTATATGAATCATCAATACTAATGAGAGGTTCGAAGCAAGTATATTTTTACCAATGTGTATGTTTTATTTTAAGAGTATTTTTAGAATTTCAAATTTCTTGCTGACGTATCTACTTCATTACGAAGGTTTTTTTAGAATTTTAATTTCTTTATTGTAAAGGCGTTCTAGATATGCATTTCTGTTAATAGTTTGATTCCATGTCAATAAAACTAAAAAATATTACCAAATAAATGAAATTTAAACCAAATAGTATTGTTAAAAAATCACTTATTCAATTTATAATAAATAAAATAAAAATGAAGCAACCATTTGGCGCATGAATGATTGGTGGAATTTTAATTTCAAAAAATTGAATTCAATTGATACCAAGTTTAAATAAATATTACGTCATCATTTTAATTTATACATTTAATTTTCACTTGGTATATAATTAAAGTAAATATTGGATATATTTTACCTGCCACCGAAAGTACCTAAAAATCAATTGTAGAATAAATTCATATAGTATCAGTCACAATCGATACTTTAGTGGTCACATTTGCAAATTGTATATATGGAATCAATTGTATGACTTCCAAAACATTATGAACTGTGATATGATGGTTCATAATCGGAATTCTTCACTTTTAATTAGATATTTTAAGTTTGATTTCTTAATATATTACGTTGGAAGTGATGCTTTCAAAATGAATCTAAAATATGAGGTTTGAATTTAAACGAACTCTGATACGAAATTCGAATATTAGGTGGAAAAATAGAAAATCACTTCTACAATTTGTGGAAATATAATTGTTAGGCTAACATCTACAAATGGCCACAAACGTGATTCATCTTTCTTTTTTGACCAAAGTTGTCAATTTAAATGGTATATATGACTTACATAAATCTTTTGTATTCAAAGTTGGTATTGGATTAACTTATTTAAAGTAGCTAACAAATACTAAGTACTGAAAAAAAAATTAGTGTATATAAAACAATTAAAATGAATTTTTTTTATTTTTGGTCTAAAAATTGAAGAATATATCCATTTTCGACTTGAGTTGTCTATGACTAATAGTTAAAAATAAATAATTTTTTTAATATAAAAGAAAAAAATAACTACGTTTAACCAATTGACTCACATACTTACTTACATTTTCAAATAGAATAAGCTATTATAGTCTTCTTTATCGTCAAAGAAAAATAGAATCATACTTTAGTTTAGAATCTCTATAGTCGTATGTAGGAGAAGTTATTGGCTTCCTTCTACTTGATTCAAAAAAAAAAAAGGAATATATTCTTAATTAAAAAATCAAGGAATTGCCTCCGTAATCAATATTTATATCATTTAAATATGCGTCATATGTACTTATATGGGTCTGATACAAAAATTATTGCATATACTTAACTATGATGACATAATATATATTTTTATCCCAAATATACTACTTTAACTTTCATTAACTAATATCATTTGGTATAAATAAGGTGTGTTGGTAGTTTTTCCTTAATTTTTAAACTTACAAGTTATGATGAAATAATAAAAGATTAGTTTGCTTTTTTTATTTTAATAAGAAAAATGATATTTTAATTGAATTTTTTTTTAAAGCCCCCTAAAAACTGGGAAGAGGGGTTGATTTAGGATAGAGGGAGGAATTTAGTCTCTAGGCATACATGAAAGGACAATGAAAAAAATAATATATATATATATATATATATATATAAAATAAATTGAAAAAAAAATTAAAAAGAAGACAGCAGTCAGTTTGATTTTGATTTAATATTCATATATTATACGACGATAAATTGATAAATTCTTTTAATAGCTATCGATCCATTATTACGCTTGTTTTTCTTTTTTGAATTTGAGATAGATGATATAACATGCTAATATACATAAAGCTTTTTTATGTTTTATTTTATTTGACATGAAAATAATATAAAATAATCTTAAATGAAGCTGTGAGATTTATATTTAACCAATTCTAATTTATTTGGGATGAATTATAGTTATTATTGTTATTGGGGTGCATGAGCCAAAAGTTGGATTTATTAATTAAAATTGAAGAATAATTTTATTTTATTTTATACTATGGTGTAGTCTTGGGATCTGTGCAGACATATATATGTATCTACTTTATATAATTGTGTGGGGAATGGAGATAAAATGTCGGCAATATTTTACTAGAATAAATATGTCGATAAATATTTATTTCTGTTTGGTATTATATATTTAAAATGAATAAATGTATATATCTTTTTATTTAAATTCTCACTTGTAATTTATTTGATCAAATTTTTAGAAAATCAAAAATAATTTTTATTAATAGAAATACTTATTTAGAAAGTTAAGGTGTTTAATTATTTGAAATAAATAAATATTTTTGAGTACTAATCGATATCGTCTTTCGAAAGCTATAATAAAATGATATAATTGTATAAGCATTTTCCGACTTGACAAAACGCAAATTTCTGTAATAAATGACTATATAATTTTGTATAAACACGAGTGTAAATAAATCTTTATCAAATATTATATATAGTGGTTTGGTATTCTTTCCATTTACAGTCTTTACCTAATCTTTTACCTTTTTCTGAAAATTTCTAAAATAATATACTACATTTTAATTTTTTTAATTTTTTTTTTGGTTTTTAACTAAATAATGCATGTGAATGCAATTGCAAGAATCCAAATATACTAGAAAACCAATATATCATTTTCACATCCTACACATATAATAAATCTTCCCTAGTTGCAACCAAATTGATAAGAGGTGTTTATGGTTTGATTTGAGTAAATTTAATCAACTCGATTTTTTATTAGTTCGATTTTTATTAATTTATCGATTTTTATAAAATATGTGATATCTGATGATATAAATAAACAAATAATTTAATGTTTATATTTCAATATAACACTATCAAGCAATTACTCTTTAAAAACATTATTGTTATCTTCCAAGGTATTTTAATGATAATTGAATATAATATCAACTAAAATATTTTTTAAAAAATATTGTGACTTTAAATTAGGCATGTGTAATATATCAAGTGGCTTTTAAATCATATAATTATCTTAATTGAATGTGTCAAATGAGAAATATGAAATTAAAGATAAAATATTTTTAAAAATCTTGAGATATTTTCAAAATGGTCAACAAATAGGTGAGATATTATTTCACCTATTGTCATAAATATTTATGAATTTTATCGTCAAAAATCATATTCATCGACAATTTTAGCAACCAACATTGTTTTTTCTAGATAACAAACCAAAGAAATTGTTTAATTTTGACTTTTGAGTATTACATATTAATATTTATTTCATGGCAAGATTAATTATGTGTTTTTTTTCATTTTTATTAATTCAATTGATTTTTGTACGCCTATTTTAAAGTAATGATTGATCTGAGTATTATAATTATATTCATATTAATTAATGTGTATTTTTCGCAAAGGTAAAGTTAGAATTTAAAGTTTATAAATTCAAAATTCTAATTATTTTTAGTTATTGAGTTCTATATTAATAATTTGCACATAATCAATGAATTTCTTTCTACAAATCCAGTGTTTGAATAAAGTTATTGAATTTGACGGATCCCACGTGACAATAAACATATTGGCTCCACCCTTATGTCTTTAAGTCTTGAGAGATAATTTAAGCGAATAACCTAATAAATATTGAGTGTAAAACATGAATATTTTTGTCTTTCTCAGGTATTTGAAGAAATAATTTGAGACATATATTTTTATAAGCGTATATAAGGGTGTGCGAAAATCGAACCGGTCAATAAAACGCACCAAAAAAGTGTGATTGGTTTATTGTTATTGAGTTATTGCATTAATGAATTTTTAGTTGTTTTATAAAAAAAATTATTGGGTTATCAGTTCGATATTGATTTTTAATACTGAGTTATTCGGTGAAACCGATAACCCAATAAGACTATTAATTTAATACTTTTACTTGTACCTAAATATTAAATATTAATCTCAATACCTTACTAGTTATTGTCTTCTTCACAATCACTTTGAGTTCGCAACTTCACATTATACAAAATGTCAAAACCTTAAGAAGCATATTCCTCTTAATATCTCTTTGTGTTACACTTGTATAATTTTTTCATATTTTTTTTTAATCATTATTTCTCTTTTATGATCATTTGTAAAGTTACATTATTGTGTTGTCGAGTCAAATTTATTAGATCAATCATATATTTGTTTTATAAATATTTTCTTATTGGTTAAAATCGAAACTCAAACCGTTAAAGACCAAATCGATAAGAAATATCTTAGTTGTTTTGGTTTAATGTATTTAAAAATCAAGGACGTTCCCAAAATGGGGGCTCGGATAAATTCAATATAATAGACGTCTGTTGGCATTCATTCCAGCCTTCCCTTTCCTGCGTATTCATACAAGATCCGCGTAGGCGGTCGATGTCCTATGATTACCCACTACTCGAATTATCCTTTCAAAAGGAAAAAGATGTGTATGTTCAAACGTTTTTCATAATAGGTACACGAGAAATGTCTGAATTTTTTTCTGTGGAAATGTCATAAAGCGTGAACCAAGATCTGTGATACCTTACTCGTCTTTCACCAACCTATTTGTACCCAACTACAATCTCTTCCCATATAAAAGAATAAATCAATAAATCGAATCGATAATACATAAAATCAAATCGAACAGCCGATACACAACGTAGACGAGTAGTATGAGATAGATTGATGATCATTAACGAAAGATATAGCGATAATTTGCTAATAAATTCGTATCACACTTATTAATTACCCATCTAGAATAATTGTTATTTTCTTTATTGTATTATTATTTATTTATATTAACATAAATGATAGTTGACATTTGATTTGATGTTATATTAGTATTGTCCCAAACCTATGATATTAGCTGTTCTTTTTATTTTTAAGTTTGACTTTGGAAATATCCCATAATATAAATGAATAAAATCATCAAAAGTCTCTCACTAATTAATTATCTATTTAAAGTCGTTTTCCAATTGGAAAATGGCCTCACGTAGATGTTTTTTTAAAATATATTTTAATATTATAAAGTATGATTATTTGCACTGAAAATTAATTGGATAGTTAAAGATCTGCGTGATATATATATATATTGACATTTATCGTGTTGATATAGAGTCCCTTTTGTTAAGAAAAAAAGTATTTACTATATGAAAAGAATCAAATTCGATCTCGAATTAAATGTGAATGTCAACTATTAAATGAAAAAATATTATTTGACTGTTATTATTTATTTATTTTTATTATAAAAGGATAAGGGGAAAACGATGGAAAAAATTAAATGTAACTATATGGTAGAAAATATCTCATTTGTTTCCTTCTAAAAAATAATTGATTTTCATGATATTCAATAAAATTAATTAAAGATTATTTTGTTACGAAAATTAATCTAGTAACTTTGGTGCATTAAAACAATTAATTATCGAGTTACCTATATAAAATTAATTGACAAGATAAAATTAGGATAATTCTTAATTTTTTTTATCTTCTTTTATTTGTGCATTTACATTTGGCTTATATTGCTTGACGGATTGCAATAGCATGGAAAACTTTTGCTTTTTGACATATTCAATTGTTAAACGTAAGTGTGAAGGGACACTAACGTTGTGACGGAGTCGCAAGTATATTTTTTAAATCTTAAATTATTGTCTGGGTTTGAGTTTGAATATAAAATCATTTTTATTAGACAATATTTTATCCTTTAATAAGAAATTTTTTTACGAAAATATAAATTTAATTAAACTTTAATACAGATATCGAACATAAAGTGAGTATCGGTGAAAGGGCAGTACAACCTAATAAATAAAGCAAAACTCACATTGAAGTTACAATACGTTTTATTTTCTTCTTACGTAGACAATGTACCAATTCTTTTTATTATTTTTTTTTAATTTTTGAAATGGACAAATTAATGTTAACATACCATAAAATTAAACAAATTTGAGTTGTTCATTTATTTTAAAATTAAGTGATGGACTTTACCTAAACCACCATCTAATTTTTGTGTGGTCATATCACTGCTTCAATTTTATCCACTAAAATAGAAGAAAAAATAAAATAAAACATTCTACATTTATACAAAATTAGAAGATCTAACAATTAACATATAATTTATTTTTGAAATGGCCAAATTAATGTTAACATACCATAAGAATGTTTATTGCCTAATAAATTAGGAATAAATTAGCATGTTTGGTCCTACTAATAAATTCTTAAATTTTAGTTTTTATGACATATGATTCAATATATTTAATATTTAATTAAATAAATGTGTATTTTTTATTTCTTTATACATATAAGAAATATGTTATATTTAGACTATTTAGAACTATATACTGTCCCAAAATTTGAAATACTCGATGCAAGTTTAACATAACATATAAATAATTAAACGATAAACTAATTGATAATTTAGATAAACTTGTAAATATTAAAAGTGAAAAAAAAGCGCATATGCGGCAACAACAATATTATCAACACATTTATTTAATTTTACAAGCAACCCTACAACAAATTGATTAACTTTTGATTTTAAATATGTAACCATTAAATAATAAAATAAAGAGTTAATGACAAAAAAAATATCTAAAGTATATATATCTTTTTCATGTTTCACATGTGAATTATTAGGCGTGAGATAATTTTTTAATTATTTATGACAACACATTTCAATTAATAATTGTTCTTTTTTCTTATTTAAAATATCATTGTTCTTATGTGAGAAAAAGAAAATAATTGATAATTAAAGTGTGTGTATTTTTGTAAAAAAATACCATACACCTAATAATTTAAATTAAAAAATTAAAATACTTTAAATGTGTTATTGACTTCGTATAAAATAAAATATAAAGACAAATTGGACACATCATATTGAATGTGTAAATAAATTTTAAAGTCTTATCTATATCTCTAATTGCAAAAAAAAAGAAGGAAAATCCAAACAAGTCCATGACACAAGAATCTGGTTAGATTTCATTGAAAGATTATCATAAATAAAAGAAAAGATTATGCTATTAAATAAAAATTAATTTTTGAATTTGTCATGAATTTGCTATATATTAATTTCATTGAAAACTTATCTTAAAAGGATTAGGTATATTGAAAATTATTTAAAATCCTGAATTCATTTAAAACTTATCTTAAAAAGATTAGGTAAATTGAAAACTTTCGAATTTTATGTATTAATTTTTAAAAAAAATTAAATATATGCATTAACTTATTGGTATATATGTTATAAATTTTCTATTATTGTCCTGAAAAAAGTAAAAATCTTTAATAATATTTGATTCTTGAATATGATGTGACTTTGCAATATATGGTAATTAACAACCATATAGTACTAGTATAAGATTCTTAAATTGACTAGATTTTATGCACATGATTCATTTATTGAAATAATAAGGGAAACTTCTGAGTAAGTAGGGGTGTGCAAAAATCGAACCGATCAATAAATCGAACCGATAAAATGTTATTAGGTTATTGTTATTGAGTTATTGGGTTATTGGGTTTTTAATGGGTTTAGAAAAAATAATTATTGGGTTATTGGGTCGGTTTCGGTTTTTCCTATTGGGTTATTGGGTAAACCGATAACCCAATAAGACGATAGTTATTTACTACTTTACCCTTCCTCAATATTAAATATACATAATTTAATACATAAATAGATTCAATATTAGCTTTTCAGGCTATGTGATTTTTTGGTTAGGAAATTGGTGAGAACTTTGTTGATTATCTGGTGGATCAAGCAACTGTTCAAGATTGTCTCATTGAAATATTTTATTTTAGTTTTAATTCTAGTTCGTAATTGTAGGCGATAGCTTTTGCAAGTTTGTGGATGTTAGTAATTTAATCAGCATTAAAAGTTTTCTATTATGTTTTGGCGGTAAGTTGGTAACATGTAATTATAACATACATACTATTATATATTATTTGATCGACACTTTCTTATTGGGTTAACCGAAACCGAACCGATAACATCAAAAACCGATAAACCGATAAACCGATAAAAAATTTCTTATTGGTTTGTTATTGGGTTAGCATATTTTAAAACCGAAAACTGATAAACCGAACCGATTATATGTAAAACCGAATCGAACCGACCGATGCACACCCCTATGAGTAAGTACTCCCTCTGTTCGATATAAATTAATTTATGTTTATTTATTAAAAATTTTACTTTAATATTAAATAAGAGTATTACGATAAGATTATTTTATTTTTTAGTGAATGTAGAATTTAAAATGGTGACAATTAAATAGGATCGAAGAAAATACTATTTTAAGTTCTTGTTTAGACCTTTTTTTAAAAACTAAATCATATTGAATTACTTCTAAAAAATTAATTAAAATTTTAATATTGAAAAATTATAAAACGAAATTTTCTCATTAGGTTGAATATTGTGTGGCAAAAATGTGAGAAGAATTATCATTTAAGTAGCCTTGTAATAGAAGATATTGAGTCACTTGGTCAAATAAACATGTTAAAATTGAATATTATATTCAGTTATATTATAATTAAATTTAATTATAAGATGACTTTTTAAAAATTATAAAAAAAATAGGTATATTATTAAAGTTCTCCATGCTTTTATTGTTAAATATTTTTATTTTATTTTCTTTAGGACTACTTTTTTAATAGAAGAATCTCATTTTAAAGTACTAGTGTAACTTGATATATAAATACATATTATTAAGCAAATAATGATTACTTAAAATTCTAACATTATTCTTTTTTTTTTGGGACAAGCCAAAATATTTTCACACAACATTATGTATTTATTTTTGTATTAACATTCAATCAATAAATTTATATATGTATTTCATATATAAATTTATTTATATATTAAGATCGTTTGATAGTTAGAAAAAAAAACAAATTATTTATGTATTTTTTTTTAAATAACTTATACGATATTTGCTAGGCTGATAAGGAGTTTGACATTTCCTTTTGATAGGATTTTCATAATTGATATTTACGTATAGAGAATTCTCTATCCAAATATGAAATTATCACCAAAATGTTATTTTTAAAATTAGTTTCTAAATTCCTATAAAGATTTCAAGATACCTAAGGCAAATATTGTTTACCAAAAAAAATTATCCCTAATTTTTTTAAAAAAAAATAATTTATAAATCACTCAAAATCTTTCAAACATACCTTATGCAAATAATACCGGGAAGCCAAAGGAAAGTTCAATGTACCTAAAATTATTGTTACTATATTTTTTCCTTAAAAATATGACACATGAATCTAGTTAGATTTTCTTGGAGATTGTTATCTTATAAAAATTATTTTTTAAATTAATTTTATATTTTCAAAAATATTTTTTCTATTTTCATAAAGTAGTGAAGTGATAGTAAATTTTGTTTACACTATATTATCCATTGTCTCTATTAAGTGAAATTTCAACGGATATACTTAATCTAATTGACACAAGTCTTAAGAAAGTTAGGACTTGTTTCATGCGTGGTATAAAATATAATAATTTAAGAATAAAATATAAGATTATTTTGTATGAAATAACTTATTTCAAAATAATTTATTTTTGATTAAACTCTGTATCGTTGTAGGAAATTGTTATCTTAAGAAAATGATTTTTTTATTATATTTACATTTCAAGTAATTGCCAATAGATATACTTGATCCAATTGACCAAAACTTGTGGTGCATTGGATTGAAATTTTTTTTCTTAATAAGAAATTTTAATTCCTGAATATAAAAAAATGCTTTTGATAAATGAATCCTTTATAAAATAAATTTAAATTAATCGATAAATATAAAAATTTATAATTACGTGATGAAAATCTGAATTAGTCGAATAAAAATTTAAGGAAACTTATTAATTATAATATCAAAAGAGGAAGAATAGTGTGAGACAAACACCCATAAAATTCCACTAGAAATAGAGACGTTACTTCTTAGGTGTTTTTACAATGCCGGCCTCTCTCTCTGTCCTCTCTTTCTCTCTCTAAAAAAAAGCCAGAGTGGTTCTGCATAACTCATAAAACAATTCTTCTTTTTCATGAACTTACAAATTCCCTTTTGATAAACACCTAATCCCCCTTTCTTTTTTGATCTCTCAATTCAAAGAAACCTCCTTTTTTTTTTTCATTTTTGTGAATCTTTTTTGTGTTTCTTGAGTACCCTTTTGAGTATTTGATTGTTTTGTGTCAATCTTTTTTGTGTTTTTTGAGGACCCTTTTGAGTATTTGTTTGATTTGTGTCAATCTTTTTTGTGTTTCTTGAGGACCCTTTTGAGTATTTGTTAGTTTTTTGAGGACCCTTTTGAGTATTTGTTAGTTTTGTGTGAATTTTGTTGTGTTTTTTGAGGACCCTTTTGAGTATTTGATTGTTTTGTGTGAATCTTTTTTGTGTTTGTTGAGGACCCTTTTGAGTATTTGTTAGTTTTGTGTGTGAATTCAAAGGGATGGTTGTGAAAATGATGAAGTGGAGGCCATGGCCTGAAATAACTTCAAAGAAATTTGAGGCTAAAATCACTGTGAATTGTGTTAAAGGTCTAAACTTTTCTCAAGATTTTCAAAGATTGGTTGTTGAAATCAAGTGGAAAGGCTCAAAGGGTAATTCTTTGACTTTGAGTTCTCTAAAGAGGAAAAATGTTAAGAAGAGTTTCACAAAGGAAGAGTCTTTGAAGGATGATGGAGTTGTTTATTGGAATGAGGAGTTTCAAAGTCTTTGCAATTTTAATGTATCCAAAGAGATTGCATTTCATCCTTGGGAGGTTTCTTTTACAGTATTCAATGTGAGATATCCCCTTGCTTATTACCTCTTTTAAGTTTATTGGTTTTGCTGTTCTTGTTTGGTTGTTTTTTAGAATTGAAAAAAAAAAGAGATTAAAAATTTGATCTTGGTATACTGTTGTTACTGAGAATTCTGTCCCATCAACAAATTATTGAGAATTGATCAAAGGCCTTGACTTTTGGTGTGGAAGCTTGACTTTTTGTTGGGGCTATGAATTTTGTGTCTATATTGTCTTGTAGGTGTAAGAAATTAGAAAGGACTAAGCTTTTCTTCATCATTGTTATGTCATGAAACTTGATCATATAGTATAATTTGTTGAATCTCCTAAAAACTAGTAGAATTGTTTTGTTTTTTGTTTGATTATGTCCTTCAAAACATCCAATCATGATTTTTTTAATCAAATAGCATAATTTCTTGACAAGTGGGGTCTGGGGAGGTACTGTGTATGCAGATTTTACCCCTACCTCGTGAGATAGAAAGACAATTTCCGATAGACCCTCAATCTCCTTAAACTAGTAGAATTCCTTTGTTTTAGTTTGGTTTGATTATGGAACTCAGCACCAAATCTGTTTTTCTCTTTGAGTTTGATGACAAACACAAGTGTGATTAGAAATAATGAATTTCCCCTTGATGTTCTTCCTTTAAACATTATAGTAACCTAATTTTCAATGCATTTTCTGAAAAGTATTTTTTTATTTAGCTTAGATAATGAAGATACTATCTAAACATGTTGTGGTAGTCAAAAAAGCTAATTAAGCCTTTTGGAATTAGTGATTACTTATGTTGGACCCACCTTAATAGCTTGTGGTTGTTTTAATAGTGTTGTAATATGGATGGTCATACCTACTTATATTTACTTTTCTATATATGTGGCTATACATTTTGTGAAAATATAGTATTGGCATATTCTGTATATTTATTTAATATTTTGGCAAATGATATTTAGCACTTAAGAATATGCCTTTCTTTAGTTGTTTTCTTTGCTTATCTAGCATCTTTTGTTTTCTAATTCAGAGGGAAGTTTGATTTATTAACCCAAAAAAGGAAAGAAGAAAAGTTCAGCCTTTTTTTAGTTGCTTTCTATGCTCATACAGCATAGCATCTTTTGTCTTTTCATTCACTGTTTTATTCAATTCCATACTTGTGATATGAACTCTGTAAGTTGCTTGACAGTACTTATTCATGTTTATTCTAAAACAGGTTACGAATAAACGATCGAACCATAAAGTCCCCATAGTTGCTGCTGCATCATTGAACATTGCAGATTTTGCTTCAGAAGCTAGGGAAAAAGAAGAAATTGAAATAGTCATTCCCTTGGAAGCGTATAGTGGCGGCAATAAGAACAACCTTTCACTTTGTGTAAGCAAAACAAAATTGCTTGCTTGATCTACTTTGTTCGTTGATCTACATCGATAGTCCCTTTTTTTCCTTATTTTTGGTTAACATGGTAGATTTTGTATATGGCAGTTGTCTCTCAATCTTGTTGAATTGGGGAATGCTCAAGAAGCCTCAGAAACGATGCCAAAGTTCGTCATGTCTGCTCCAGTATCTCCTTCCCCTGCAGAGGTTTCGTCAACAGACAGAAATGAGCTTTCTGCTTTGAAAGCAGGTCTGCAGAAAGTGAAATTTTTCAAGGGATTATCTACTATGCGACGAAAGAAGGCATGTCATGAAGAGGAGGGCAGTGATGGAAGGAACTCAGTCAGAAGTGATGATACTGATTTGGTATATCCAGTTGATACAGATTCACTAGGTGATTCGGAGGAAGGTGAATCAGACGAAGTGAAGGAGGATACGAGTCTGCGGAAGTCATTCAGTTATGAAACACTTGCCTATGCGAAGCATGCTGGTGGATCATGCTACACAAACACGAGTGGCAGTGAAGATGATGATTTGATCTTTTATAGTCATCACAAATCCGTTGCACGGCGTGTGTATGCCGAGGGTGCAACTGGAGAAGGTCATAATCAATATTCACAGCAAAGTTCAAAACGCAAAATGCTCCCCTGGAGAAAGAGAAACTTGAGCTTCAGATCTCCTAAACCCAAAGGGGAGCCGTTGTTGAAGAAGCATTATGGAGAGGAAGGTGGGGATGATATAGATTTTGATCGCCGACAGCTTAGTTCATCCGATGAGTCTTCTTCAGGGGTATGTCTCCATCTTCTCTTACTTCAGTTTTTTTATATCTATGATCTGTCCAGCATCCAAGTGAATTCGCGTGGAATAGTATTTATCACCTCATGATGAGCTTCCAGACATTGATAACTTACCTCACTGCCTTGCATACTTCTATAGCTCTAATATAACTCTATCTTGCTTGCAGTGGAATAAATGTGAGGAAGGTTCAACTGCCAATGGATTTTCAGTCTCCGAGTTTGGAGAAGACGGTTTTGCTGTTGGTAGTTGGGAGCAGAAAGAGATAGTAAGCCGTGATGGGCAGATGAAGCTGCAGACTGAGGTCTTCTTTGCTTCAATTGATCAACGAAATGAACGGGCTGCAGGTGAAAGTGCTTGTACAGCCTTGGTTGCTGTGATTGCTGATTGGTTCCATTCCAACCCTGAAGAAATGCCTATCAAGTCCCAACTCGACAGTCTTATCCGTGAAGGTTCACTAGAGTGGAGGAATCTCTGTGAAAACAAGACGTACAGGGAGCGTTTCCCAGATAAGCATTTTGACCTCGAAACAGTGGTCCAGGCTAAAGTACGCCCGCTCTCAGTAGTCCCAGAGAAATCATTCATTGGTTTCTTTCATCCGGAAGGAATCGAAGATGAGGGATTCGATTTTCTGAAAGATGCCATGTCCTTTGACAACATTTGGGATGAGATTTCTAAATCTGTTCAAGACAGTCCCAGTCATGGCGAGTGCTTTGTTTACATTGTGAGTTGGAATGACCACTTCTTCATACTCAAGGTTGAACGAGATGCATACTATATCATCGATACACTTGGTGAGAGACTTTATGAAGGCTGCAATCAGGCTTTCATCCTCAAATTTGACAGAGACACTACAATCTTGCAGCTACCTAACACGAGTCAACAATCAGATGAGAAACCAGCTAGCACTAAAAAGGAGCAAACTGATAAGAAGCAGGCTGCTTCTAATGAAGGGAAGCTGGTCTCTAATAACAACAAAGAAAAGATGGAAGAATCAGTCGTATCCTTCAGGGATAAAGTACCTGAAAATGAGGACGAAGCGAGCCTTGTTTGCAAAGGTAAAGAGGCTTGCAAAGAGTACATTAAGAGTTTTTTGGCAGCAATCCCCATTAGGGAATTACAAGTTGATGTGAAGAAAGGGTTGATGGCATCTACACCACTTCATCAGAGGCTGCAAATTGAGTTCCACTATACAAAGAGCTTTAACACTCAGCTGGAATTGGAATCACCCTCGGAAGAACCGACTGATAACAGCTTGGCATTACCAATGTCAGCAGCAGTGGAGTAAGCGACGATTAGTAAATCCGAGTATACAAACTTAACATCACTAATCCTTCTTTTTGTGTTTCTACATCTAATTTAGGAATGAAGGGAATGCCATATATCTTTTCTTTAATACATGTTGCAAGTTGCAACTGGCTTAGTGGCTCTTGTTAATGTTTTCTTCCTCACTTATATAGGGATGTGCCAATGTAAATGACTATGGAAATGTCCAAGAGTATAGTACTTTTTCTGTTCCCTCAAAGAGGGAGGACATAAATAATAAGTATATGACTTCTATACTGCTCTCAACTTTTTCATTTGTCTCTAGACCATCAGTTGGATCATCATAATGCAAACAACACAATGTTTTTGTACACAGTATTTGCTGCTGTCTTAGCATACAGGATTGACAGAACTAGTTCTCTATTAAATTAACCTGTGCACATAGATTGGAAGCTTCAACTCAACTCCTCTAATATCTTATAAAATGAAATAACTTTAGGGTGCATAGAATAGAACATTAGTTATGGCCTGTAAACTAGGCTGGAATATGAATCAGGAAAACTCCACTATGCCATACATCACTCGCCCTTGCTCTGTCTCAATTCAACTTGACACTTTGACACGAAGTTTAAGAAAGTTTTAGCAACGTCTATGGTTTGGTTCCATTTGCACTTTGTAGGCTCTAGTATATATTTTAACCAAATCCTTTCATATGGGCTCGATGTGCACTTCTTTAGCATCATAAGGACAACCCTTGCAATATAAAAAAGATTTACATTACTCACCAAGAAAATGTGGTATGATGGTTGAGATTCCTTTTTGCCTTTTTCTCGGAAGCCTTCCATCTCCCTTAGGCCTCAGTGGACCTACCAGGTGCAACTCTGAATTAGTCGAGTTTAATCATATCTTGACACTGATAATGAGACAGAATGTTATGATTGAATTGGGTTTAAAGAGCATGTCTCACCAATTTTTAACAATGGGGAACTTACTCCTTTTTGTTATTTGGATCAGCAACTCATCATCTGCCAAGGGTAGTCTCTCCCTCCATGCAGGAAACATTGCTCTAACAATATGATGCCAAAATAAAATGCAACTTAACCTGAATATTTGTGGAAGATAAACTCACAAAGAGAAACAATTTACGAGTAAATGGGGGTGAAGAGAGGAGTTAAGCGTTCATACTCGAACAAGGAAATAAACAACGTACAAGAAATTACTAGATACACCAGTTATTGTAGCAGCTTAGAGGTATCATCAGTACCTTGTAAGGTAGGTGGTCTTTAAATGTTATTAAAAATGGTTCTAAGAATCCTTATAAAAGGAATCACCACTCATTGTGAATTGCAACAAGCTACATTATCAGCTATAGAGCAATACAACGAGTTCCCAAATGAATTATTTCCCAAGGTAAATCAATCTACTCTAAAGCGGAGATTACTATCCATTATCTGCATGTGAATCCTATAAACATGCCTAGATTGTTGTAGTGCCTGATGGAGACGACAAATGTTGAGAAGCTGTCGATATTAGGAGTGCTGCTATGTATCTTGAATGGAGATTTTCTTGACACAATTTCTTATAAGAATGTATAAAAGTAGAGGTCATTCGTGTGCTGTTTGCAAATCCAATATAGGGAACAGAGCCTTGCTACGAGCAATGTATGCAATTCAATCGCTTTCTGTTGAACAGAGATGAGTCGCAAGCTTGAGCACTCCATGCATGGATGAATCATTCTACAATATAACAAAAAGATGAGAGTCCACAAGGCAATTTAGAGTAGTAGAATGAATCGAACTTAAAGTGTATAATAGAATTTCTTACCAGATAGAGAATGTCAAAAGCTTTTTGGTAGCTTTCTAGAGAATCTTCCACTCTGTCATTCCTGCAACAATCTCTTTATGTTTAGCAACTACCACGTATTAAAATCGCAGAATATGCTACAGGAAAATTAGACATTAAATCAACATAACTAGAATGTAGCAAAACTGTAAGCCTTTTCTTGTTCTCATGCTTTCTGAACTCAGTACTAGCAAACTTCAACAAATGCTGAATTCCACACCATTCTCTAAATAAAAAGAGGGGCTTTCACCCTTTGCATTTTGTCATAAAAGATGGAAAGCATTTATCAGGAAAAGATAGCATATTGAGAATCTGTTTTGTTATAACCCAAGAAGTATAACTTGAACATGTCTACAATTGTTCATTTTATTCTAATGACATGCTCTAAATGAATTTGTTGAATAAGTTGAAAAACATGGTCAAACGAAGAGCCCCATATGAATGACTCTTTAAATTTTAAATTTTTTTGAGTGAGAAAAATGAAAAAATGTTGCAAAAAGTTATAATGCAAAAGATTGGAAGTTCCTAATGTAAGAAAATATATTGTCAAACCATTAGGGAAAAGATTCTGGGAAGGTATATGTATTCAAACTTCAGCAGGCAATCAGTGAACAACCACCTAATTATCTCAACTTAACAAAATCCACAATTTAACTAGTTTTTCATGTTTTCAAAAGAGTGAAAAGTATTATGTTGGAAGCTTGACCTTTGAAAAGATTAAAAATATGAGGTAGGAATACAAAAATTGCTCCTTTGGTGACTTGTAAGCCACAAATTCAGAGTAAAAACTACCTCTTAGTAAAAAAGAAGGGGCAAGGCTTGGTACTATATACCCTCACTCTCTCCCTACCCAGACTAGTTAGGGAGGGAGCACCACATGCAGCGGGGTAAATCGTCTCCTAACCATTGAATATCAATTCATAGGACAATGTGTCAACTGTCTAACCAGAACTCGTCCAAGATTTCAGAGGATACAAAAGTGGGTTGAGAGAGAATTGATGCTCACTATTGTATTTCATACAGTCGCAGTTTCCTTTACTTCAGCTTTTAGGACTTGTCAATCCGTTTAGAGAGTTGGGATAAATGTTTGTAGTTGGATTACAGTTTTGTATGCCATCAATATAAACTTGTTTCATCTTAATGTTCATGACTTGAAAATGTTGAACAACTCTAAATATGGAAACTTTTCTTAGAAAGGCTCAAAGCCTTCTAGCTGAAAAAGATTTCAAATCCAATGATAGTGGAACAATTCCTACTTCAATTATAGGATGTGATACTTAAATTCTCCTAACTAAGGAGTTACAACTTACGACAATTATAATTACAATCCATTTACCTTGGATATCACATAACCAACTTGAGGTGAGATAAAGCAAAACAAAAATGACTTCATTCTATGAGCAGTGTCGCGTTCCATGATATCTCAGTATTGTTTAAATTTGATGAATAAGGAGACATGAATTGATATACTTACAGAAAACCCACAGATATTCTTGTTTCATAGTCTAAGCCGTCAGACATTCCCAAATCTCCAATGTGGTCACCAAGAAGTAGCACATTAGTTCTCTTTTTTAATGCAGATTTCTCATCACTCAGTCCATTCACGTCATCAAGGTGATCATGAAGTGGTGCAGCCATGTCAAGTGCATGCTCATTCTTGTTGAGTACATGGATTGTCTTACCTGCAGGTATCAGTTCGTGTTCTTAATTTTAGAAATAAAGATGTAAAATGACCACAATACAAGAAAAATATGTGCAATTGGCTTTGCTTGTAAGCTTGCTGTTCCAGCATAGACCAAATATGTGTAAAAGCTTAGTATCTAGCAGTAAGTACTTGTCAAATATGTCCAACCAATGATCAGATGTAATTACTTGGTTACAGGGATTGAACTCCAGTACTAAACTAATCTTTATTACATACAGAAGTCTTAATTATGTAGACTTTTAGTGTTCAGGTTATTTCATATGTTAGATTTCCGCACTTGCGTTAGCCTTATAAATATCCAAATTCATGGAGGGTTAATCCTATTTAGTTAGTCCTTATAAGTCGAACAAATTAATACTCAAAAGATCATAAAAGAATTCATCTTTGTTTGTTTCAATCAATCAATCAATCAACAGTACTTTAATGTACCAATCTACTTCATTGCAATACAGGTAAGCAATTTTTCTTTTAAGGCAAATTAGGATCTCTCTCAAACAAGTGGCTCCCTAAATCTTACACTTACCCCTACCAATCATAACAACAATAACAACTACATCTCAATCTCAAACAAGTAGAGGTTGGATATGTGAATCACCTTTGACCATGTGTCTCCATTTAAGCTTTAACAAGGTGAAAAATTAGTTAAATATTTTTAAAAATGGCAATAGTACAAGTTCTCTATATTTTTTGTCATATTAATCTATGATAAAGATCAAAATACTCATAAAGAGCAATAGATTCAAAATCAATGTATTGACAAAACTAAAACCTGTTCCCAACTAGTGATACCCGCTGATATGGATCATTTTCTTCGATTACGTCCTATCATTAGGTAAGTTTGTATTGATTCCAAGAAAGCTTAGGTCTTAGACAACATCCATCCATATTATGTTAGGTCTACTTCGTCCCCTTTTAACACCTTCACTCACTATAGTTTCATACCTATGGACCGGTGCATTTTATAGGTCGTTGCATGACATGACCGAAACATCTCAAGCAACGTTCTCTCATTATATCCTCAATGCATGCTACTTGCAATGTCGTCATTCCTATCTTATCTAATCTTGTATGGACCGAAACATCCACCTTAGCATCCCTATCACTGCAATACATCTTCGTGAATATGTCAGACTTTAGCTTAACTGCAGAGTATTCCTCCATTGAAGCTTAAACTTACAACCAGTGGCCAATTCCTAAACTTTAGAAGTATAGCTAAAATTTGGTAACCCACACAGATATACAAATAATGAACCTAACCATCAATGGAAACTGTTTGAAGGAATTTGTTAAGTAAAAAGCACCTCTAAATGGTGATAGGTGATACCTTTGAATGACTGTAGGTGACCATTTTCGTCAAACATCATCCTGTTGGAGACAACTCTAACATTCTTGAAAGATCTATGAACTTTCTGATTCAGCACCTGGCAAATTAAGAAAACGAGAATCATATCTAAAGCCAAACTGGACATACATAACAGGATCACCTACACCTGTTATGCATCAAGATCACTGATAATCCTTAAGAACTAACCTCCTCTATTATGTCAGCTAAACCTGCAGAGAATATAAGAACAGGAACACCTTTTTCCTGCATACGAAACAATCCCAACTCATTACTGAAGCAATCACATGAGATAGTAGAAGGTCAAAAGGAAATTCTTCCGAAAAGAGCTATTCTGGGATAAATTGACTACTAAATTCGGCATTAGCATGAATTTTGCAACTACAGAAAATGGAATCCAACACATTATTTAGTAATATCACTGTTTAATTTCACTTTCACTAAAACAACATTTGAGCTGTGGTTGAGCCTGACATTCTAGGACTTCCCAAAGTCGAAAAAACAAAACCAGAAGAAAAGAAAATAATCAAGGTATTTCCTCCAAGGTTCTTGAGTGCTTGGAATGACCCTATTATTTATTCTCTGGCTTTTTGATAAACTAATCCCATCAAATTTCTTTTTAATAATTTAGATGACACAAGAAAATCACAATGGTTCATATTTGTTGCATGGCCTTCATCAACATCATCCCAAGATGTCTAAGAAAACAACTGATAGTGGCTATACTGTACCTCCAAAAGTTCAAAAAGTTCAGTTACACCATCCCTGAATGCAATTGTGGCTTTAGCCACAGAATTTTGAATTCCATTGTATGTTACGCCTCCTTCAATGAGAAGCGCATGTGTTTTTCCCCACCTGCAGAAAATAAATTAGACATTAACACATAGGCCATGGTACTACAATCCCTTTAAATTTCACCAAACCGATGATGTTTTCTTAGATAAGGGTGCTGGATATACTACTACTCTTACGATAAAATATAAATATTATCCGGGAACTTCTATTATGTATTTCACTTGTCAATAACTCAAAATGCAATATATCACACAAGTTTGGACCCGATTCTAGTAGCAAAAAATCATAACACATACCACTCTTCCATGAGCTTGGCTTTCTCATCAAGGGGAATTGTCGGATCAAATTCTAAGGGATGATAATACTCATACAACTTCTGCCTCTTGTCATTGTACTCAGGATCCTCCTGTTGTAAAACGTTATGGCTGCCTACAAAATTAGTTATTTTGACAAGTCCTCACTTGTGACCGAAGAACGTATATCAAATTGTATGCTATTGAATAGCTATCTGTTCCAGACAAGATATTGTAAGAGGATAATGTTTTATGAAGTGGATAACATACTTTGGCCTCGGCAACCATTGACCCGGTATTTTGTCAATGTGGCATCAAAATCTGCAATTACCTAGAATGTTGATATAGCCAGTAAGTAAAAGGAAAAAACCAATTAGAACAAGGTAAAATAAGCATGGTATGTGTGTGAATGATCGAGACTCTAGCTAAGATAAGTACTTTACATTAATAAATGCCAATAGTTTTGTACATATGTCAAACAAAACATGGAGCCCAACATAATAGAAACTTCAGAAAGGTGTGTATAGTTGATCCTGGATAACAGAACTTTTCCGGAAGCATGCCATGACTTAGACAAATACAATCATTTAGATTAGACTTCTAAAAGTATATTCTGCTAGCAAGCAACTAACACCTTAGATACACATTTTTGTCGTAATTTATATAAGGACCTAGGGATTAGTATATGTCAGTACAGGGTCAACTAACCACTTACAAGTTTACCTAATCACAAACTTAACATCACAGCCAAGAAGCATGAGAATGTTAAAGCTACCTTCCTCACACACAAGATAACCAATGAAGCTTTAATAGTGAAATAACAAGTTATCGATGAAGTTCTACGTATATACACCCAAGACCAACATTACTACTCCCTAGATAACAACTCTCTTCACGGAGAAATGTTGTATTATACAGTTAACAAAAGTTCCATTGATCAGATTAACAAGCAATACAACAATGTCTTAAAATTAACACTCCACATCCCCCATCCCCCACTCCCAAAAAAGTATTTCCTATGTCCCAATTTAAGTGTCTTACTTTCCTCTTTCGTCTGTCTGAAAAAGAGCGTCTCTTTCTATGTATAGTAAGTTTTCCAATTCCAACATTCGACCTGTCAAGTTTAATACCACAAGATTTAAAGGACTACACTCGTTTTTAATTTAAGACCACCAGATTCAAAAGTCTCCATTTATTTCATAAACTCCTTCTTCAATCAAACTAATATATGTTGCTCACACCCTTCAAAAGTGTAACCGAATGCTTGTCGTATTCTCCAAAAGTAGTGTATTTTTGGATAATCCGACATGGTGCAGCATCAAAAGTGAAGAGTTCACGCAACTTAGAACGAAGACACTAAATTGGGACAAAGGTAGTATATATACACAAGAAATTAGAAATTAAACCCAATAAGTAACATGAACAAACACATAAAGTTCATAACTTTTGGGACTAATCCAAATCATTCATCACTCTCACGATAATTCATTAACATAACAAAACCAAAAAGCCCAACAATGTAAGATTCACCTGTAGCTTTGCATGACCCCCAAGTCGAATTGCAGATATTTTCTTTTGCAACAAACTAGAATCATCCACTACAACTTGTGACTCTGAGCCATTAACAACTATTTGCTCCATTTTCCCCTGATTTTTACCACTCTGACTGCAACACCACACTCTACACACACATATACCAAATGGGTCATCAATTAAACCCGAAAAAAATCCAGAAAAAATTGTTTACATACATATAGACAAATGTATTGTAAATAATTCGTATTTTTCATTGTAATGATAACATTAAGCGTATGTAAATGTGAAAGAAAAAAAATTACTCACCTGAAATTGAAGCGAAAAGAGGAGAAGGAGGTCCTGGAAATGGGGAAAATGTGATTATAATGATGAAGTCGATAACCCATGGAGGATAAAAGGAGCTACTGAAACACTCCACTCTGTAATAGTACCTTTTTTTGTGCCACTCTCTTATGGTGAATTTAGTTAGTCCTTCCGTTTCATTTTTTATGATCCGAATGTTTTTCAAGATTAAGAAATGTTTATATATATTTAATATATCATTATAAAATTTAAAAGTAATTTTTACTTTATTAAATTTCGTATCAAAACAAATAAAACAAACAAATTGAAATACACAGGATTGTGTTTTATCTTAAGACTATACACTTCAAATTAAATCATTTTAATTAGTGTGTTAGGTTAATAAGAGCCAACTAATATGAAACAGAGTTAAAAAATTTTTTGGAAAATCTAGCTTATTAGACATACATTCATACGATATATCCTAATTTTATATATACTTTCAAAAAAATGCATATTTATCTTTATAAAGAGTTCTCTACCATATATATATATTGAAGTAGATATATAGATACATGTATTTTTACACCAGATATACATAAAGGGGGAGGGAGACGAGCGAGATGAGTGAGATAGTCATGTATCACAAATACACGCGAATCTTATTAAATACGCACTAGATACATGTATATGGTGTGATTTGCATGTATGTGGAATACCAAATACATAAAGAGTGACAAATGAAATGGTAGGGAGGTGCGGAAGGTGATCGAGATTTGTTAGATATCATATAGATTGGATCTATAGCTCTTTGCTTCTCATGTAGCCTTGTTACATAAGGTATAGTTTTGGACAATCAAAAAATAGAATAAGATGGAGCCTACCTACTTAATTCGAACGAAATAGATAAATCAAAGGAATAAAATTCAAGTGGCTCTTATGCCACTTTTGATGGTCTCAAGAGCAAGATTTGCTTGGGATTTCTTCTTTAAGGCATCTAATATTGGACAATTGTAATTGCTCCTTTTAATATCATACTTTTATTTAGGCTGCATAGAAAATGCTTATCAAGGAAATATACCTAGCTCTAGTTACTTTACCATATTAAAGATAAAAAAGGGAGCCTGATGCACTAAGCTCTTGCTGTGCGTGGAGTTCATAAATGATCGGACCACAAGGATCTATAGCACACTGTCTAACTTTGCATTTCTCCGAGAGGCTATTTCCATATAAATTGACCATATATTTAGTCCCACAGCTTTGCATATAGTAACTTGTTGTCACAATCTACTGTACAAGTGAATAACACCAAATATGCAAATAACTTTGACATTATATTTCCCTTTTGCATATGTTAGTAGTAATCTTTCCAATTTTGAACTCAAAACACAGACAAAAAGAATGTTAAACTCTCAAATGTGAGGAGATACAAAAAAGGAACAAAACAATCAGTTGAATCATTTCAACAGTAACAAGGACATAAACATAAACCTCAGTTGATATTCCTTCAAAAAGTGGCCTAAAACTTCCTTGTTCATGCAATGTATACAGCTTCAACAATGCATCTTCCTCTAATAAACAACCTTGTGGACACCACTTTTCTATCCTAATTCGAAGAACATCAAATGAAACTTCTCTAACAGAAATCAAGCTATTATACAAGTACTACTAAGGGTTAGTGGTGGAGTGTGGTATGTACGTATTCTTCCATCCTTAACCAGAGCATGCTCGCAGGTTTGAGCCATGAGTATTGACTCAGAGTGCATTCGAAATGTCCCTTTCGAAGAACATAATCAAGTTATTATACAACTACTATTTGTGGAGTGTGGTATGCGCATACTCCTCCATCCTTAACCAGAGGTGATCGATCGTCTAGCTATGTAATCACACTTATTAGGGAACTCTTTACCCTCATAAGTGTGGGACTTTTTAATGTGAATCTGAATCTAGTCGAGCTCCAATGCAGGTACCGTATACAAGGTGGGAAGCCAAAAGAACTATATAAGAAATGAATAAGCTCCTTCATCTTTCATTTCAAACACCAAACATGCAAGAAACATGACATTATATTACACCCTCAAATGTGATGAACTATAAAAATGAACAAAACAATCAATTGAATAATTTCAACAACAATAAGGACATACAATCAATCCATTTTCATTACATTCCGGGCATTTCATTGACTCAACCTCCTCCTCATCATCATCGTCAAGAACAATTTTCCGACTTCCATTGCACTTAAAACACATTATAAACCTCATTCCTGCACACCCTTCACAAGGACATTGAAAATTATCAATTGGAATCCCTTCAAGAAGTGGCCTAAACTTCCCTTGTTCATGCAATGTCAATACTTCATCAGCTCCACCAATGTATCTCCCTTTGACAAACAGCCTTGGAGGGACAACTTTGCCATCCAAGATTCTCCATAGCTCCTCCTTAAACTCAGAATGCATCGATATATCCCTCTCGAAGAACACAACACGAAAATTCTCTAATAGAAATCGAATACTATGACAGTCTTCGAACGTCTTTCGTATCCCTCTAAGGCCAGTCGTGTAGAGGATTACTGAATCACATCCTCCTGGTGGACATTTCTCTTCAAATTCCAATAAGGGGTTTACAATTCCCTCGAGTTTTCGAGCTTTTAAAGGTGGTTCCTTTTCTTCATCATCTTCTAGTGGTTTGAAAATCTTTTCCTCAATCTTCGCCTTTCGCTCTTCTTCTTGAGCTTTAACTACCATCACTGCTTCCTCAAACAAAGCAAGAAGATTAGGATCAAACAGAGTACCTGAATCCAAATCGGGACGCCTAAAATTCGATACATCAAAGTCTAATAAAGGGGTAGTAAAATTCTCTTTCTTTGGCTTCAATGGGCTGATAAAATTCTCAATCTTTTTCACATTTACAACAACAGGCTTTACATTCTCTTTATCCTCTTCGATTTCCATTTCTTCATCTTCAAGATCCTTCATTAGCTCAGAAACATCAATAATCTCAGCTTCTTGATCTTCTACACTGTTCTGAACATTCTTCTGAACAGGGGTTAATGGAGATTGACAGTTAAATCTCGAAGAATCTGATTTTCGTGGCGAAGAATGAATATACCCATCTGATGCATTTGAAAAGAGGATTCTTTCTGGTTTCAAATACCCAATTGTTTTCATTGTCTTCAATTTCTTCAGAAGCTTCCCCTTCATAGTCTTCATTTCTCGAAATCCCCAAACTGTAAGTACTCAAAATCTACCAAAATCTGCAGATTTTGAAAATGGGGTTTTGAAAAAGATTCAAGATTTGGGATTAACAATGACAGATGACTATTGGGTAGCAAAAATCTTGGATTTTAGTGAGTGAAATTCATGTTTTGATGTACAGAGGAGAAAGAAGATGATGCTGAGGTGTGTTAACGGCTAGAAACTGCTGAGTGGCACTTTTTAAATTTGAAAATTATTTTGTTCGGTGGAATTATTATTATGATTTTAGGTTACATGAGTAAGAAATTATACACCCCCTAGGCTAAATAATGTATACTAACATGTGCTTTTTTCTCTTAGGGTCGAGGAAATGATCTGTTATGGTCACTTACGATTTTGAATTGAAGAAAATAACTTTGATGAATTTCGTCGTGTGATATTTTTTAGTTTCTGTGTGTAAACTTTAATATTTCTTGTAAAACGTAAAACTAAAGATATGTGCTACTTGGAATTGTATGTATCTCACATTATAACGAGGGATGAGATCTCTGGACTCAACTTAAATAATTCTTTTTAGCTATTTTTTTGGGTTGATTTAGGCCAAAAGTCTATTTAACGTAGTATCATCGTCGAGTCCCCTAATATGGGCCTCAAATAGATTGTGCACACCCTATAAGAACTTAATCCACCAAACTTTTGAAACGGAGTTAAGCTCAGAGTTCATTTAACAATTTCTTTCTCTACAAATTACCATCGAGGAATACAATATAATTTATGAAAAAAATTATTCTTAATCAAACATTTCGAGTTTACGTAATACGTCGGAACAATGAGGTTCAAATATGGAAGAAAAAAAATGCATCTTCCCTACTAGCAAGCATGCAACATTGACAAAGATTATTTGACTTTGTTTTGGACGTTGGGGGGTGTAGTAACGGTAATAATACTATTGGAGGGGCCTTTCATGCCTTTTTAGAAGAAAAGGTACCAACTTATGAATTGTAATGTGTTATTCTAATTACTCAGGAAGTAGTCGAGTTGGTTGAGAAGGGGATATTCACGAGCAGTCTCAAGTTTGAAGTTCTCTATATTCTTTTTCTATCAAGTTCGTTGCATAAAATTTATCTAATACAATTTACTTCTCGTATATAGTTTATGAACTATTACATTCTTTAAAAATAGGATATATCAAGAAATAATTGAAATTCAATGACCTTTTTTCATTGACCGTCTCAGTAATACTATAATAGAAATAGTTTTTAGCGGTAATAAATATATACATTAACAAAGAATATTAAAATATTTATAGATATTAATTAATTGTCATTAAACTTAATGTTACTATAAACTTTAAAAATAATATATTAAATACCTTTAAAATATATATATTTATCGACGATTAAGTTATTATCTGTTAAATTTATTATTACGGTCTGACAACAATTATAGGAAAAACCATTATTGACAATAAAAGCTAAATAATGGTGAATAGGCACACATGCTGACAAACAACACGAACATTATTGACCTTCAAATTTATCTATTGATTTATATATTATTTACAATAATTTAAAACGTGCTATTTAATCATTTAAAGGTTCAAATATATTTTTGAATAATTGAATTTTTTTAATTATAAATGTATATATGACTTTTATCGTATTAGATTATTTTTTCACTGAGGAAAACCTTTATTGATGAGCATATTTGAGACATATATAAGAAAAATTACAAAACACAAAAATTTGGTAATTTTCTCATCTGTTCTAATTTTGATGGACAGAGTTATCAGATATCAATTATTAGTAGAAGGTGACATATATTCGATAAAATTAGTCGAGATATACGAAAATTAATATAGACACCACAATTATAAAAGAAAACGTTATTTCCCTAAAACTAAACAAAAACTATTTTAATTTATTTTTTCGATGGCAATAGCCAATAAGTTATGGATTTGTTTAAAAAAAATAGTGAACAACTAATATAAAACGGTAAAATTTCTCAGTGTATTTGTGTCACAAACAGTTACATTATATCCTCTCAAAACTTTCTCATTTTCATCAACCGTTTTTACAACCATTTTAATTAATCCCCTCATCTCTTTTTTTTTCATTTTTGTTTCTCCCAAAGAAATATCAATAATGAAAATGCAAAATCACCAAAATTTATTGATAAATTTTTCAGTATTATTAATAATAATATTGCATCATGAATCATATGCTATGCAACATTTAGTTGGAGACTCAATTTGGACTATTCCTCCTACAAATAATTTCTACACAAATTGGTCTTCTTCCCAAGTTTTCTTCCCTGGAGACACTCTTTGTACATCTCTTAACTTCTTACTATATCTCCGTCCCGTCTCAATTTATCTGACACTTTTCAGATTTTTTCGAGAATCAAAACAAGTCCTACTTTAACCGCAACGTTTTTCTAAATATGTTAAAATCTTACACCTTTTCAGATCTTGAGAGTCAAATGAGTTTTTCTATTCTCAAATATATGACCTATGTTTGAATTAACACTAATTATTCTCGATATTCAAACAGTGTCACATAAATTAAAACAGAATGAATAACTCTTTCATTTTACATTTTTTTTTTGTGATGATTCTTAATTTTTTTTTTTGTGTGTGTATAATATATGCAGATTTTGAGTTTGATCCAGAATTTTATAATGTAATGCAAGTATCAAGAAGAGAATATGGTTATTGCACATCAAATCAAGCTTATAAGGTATTTAGTGATGGTCCATTAAATATTACATTGATAGAGTCTGGGGTATTTTATTACATATGTAACATCTTAAATTATTGTGAATTAGGCCAAAAATTTAGTGTTACTGTCCTTCAAAATTCGTCTAATAACTATGTGCCACCGCCATCGACTTCTTCGTGAGGTGTATTCAGAATTTAAAATAATTATTTCGACTTTTGAGGTTTTTAGTATTGAATTCGTTCTATTTTTGATGTTATGGTTTTGCATAATTATAAGTATGTTCCATATTCTATTACTATATATGCAGAAACATAATTAAAAGGTTTTACCTAATGATACAAACAAGAGATGTTTAATACATTAATTAATTGAGATTAATTAAAGATTGTGATCTATCAACAAAGTTAAAAATTATAAAAATTTGTCAGAATATAATATCTTTGCATCATCAGATCTCTAACATTATTTGGTTTTGGAATTCATGAAATTTAAACCACTTGTTTTTATAATTTTTTTTTGCAGCTATCAAAGCCATCTATTCTATTAACAAATTGATTAAATGCATGATTTGTTTTATTCCTTATTTATTTCTTTGATTACAACTTTGCCTCTTTTGTTTTGTGTTGTCATACATATGGAAATTAATTCACATTATTGTGTGGCTCTTTTCAATGTATCATATGTGGAACAATAAAGTAAACATGCATGGACACAATCGCCTCAGTTTGGTGAAAAGAGTTATCTGATACTACTAGTTTTTTGAATAAAAGTGGGAAAATTTCCAATCAATTTGCTACGATGAGTAAAAACTGACCCGAACACAAACAAAATGAACATAAAAAAAAAAAGAAAAATCTTGTATATACCTTTTTGAATGTTCAATTCAAATTCTATATATACAGAGAAGATGTATAAATAAAATTCAATCTCTTAACCAGTTCAGAGTTCATAACGTTTAAATTCAGAATCATGTAGTACTAACCTCGGCCGAAGGAGATGAGAGTGAAGAATTTCTACAAATAGGGCAAGTGGGGTGTAACCTAAGCCAAGTGTCAATACACATGAGATGAAAAAGATGACCACAATGAGGCAATAGCCTAAGCATATCATTGTCTTTATAATCACCTAAACAAATTGAACATCCACTACAAGAAGATGCAAAATCCCCTTTGTGAGACTTAACTTGTGAATATAATAACTTTGGATAACTCCTCAAAGTTGCTTCATCAAGACCTTGTTGAATAAAAATCAATCCACTTCCGACTCTTGTAGTAGTAGTAGTTGTGCTGATAGAGGTGATTGGATTATTGCGCGATCGAAATCGTATACACAAGTAAGATGTATAAGTCAAGACTATGAGGATTACCATGATTCCAAAAGAAAATACAAAACCATAGCCATAGTAGTTAAATTTGTCTTCACCTAATTGATCTTTTAAACCTTCACTCACTTTACCACTTTCCATTATTGTCCTTGATAAGAAAAAGTGTATAGTTGCATAAAAAGAAATTTTGTGGAGAAAATATGGAGTTTTTGAATTTTGGGATTGTAGGGAATATATAATATTAGTTGTAGAAATTAAATTTATATATGTATTTTGGGGTTGGGGGGGGGGGTTAAGGTGAGTAAGCAAGTTGATCCCATCACTAAATAGTTCTTCCCAAGATTGTGACTTGGCTTGTTGGTGCCTTTTGATATTTTATAGTTTTTTTTAAGAAAAATAATAACTATTTTACCTAATTAAACAACAATATGAGAAGTGTAAAAAATGAAAAACAAAAATTCTCTAATGACATTAACTTCAAAAACTCAAAGTTAAAAAAGGTAAAATGATAAGTATAAAGTTAATAATTTTCCAAATTTAAAGATGCAATGTATCTTTTAAATAGGCTAATAAGAAAAGAGTATTTATATATAAGGATAAGAATAAATAATACAACTTGTTTTGGAACTATCCAATTGTTTTTGATTCCAAAAAAAAATAAAAATGTCATTATCTAAATTATTGTTGAAATTTACTTTCCTTCTATTCAATCATCTATATTAATGGTAAAATATTTAATTTTTTTTTATTTGAGTTTAAGAATATTTTATAATATTTACTTTCCTTTCAGATTTAGGTTTTATATAAATTGCAAAATATTTATTTTTCTTTTAATTTAGTACTTATCTATAAGGAAAAATACATACTCTTCTTATTTATTTTTAATTGCTTATAGAATGATGTATTTTATTTGTTTGAATTAATAAAAATTTTGAATTTTCAAATTTAAGATTTATCTTTATTTATGTGTCTTGGTAAATGTATTTTAATTAATAAATATATAGGAGTAATGAACTTGATTAAATTTTTAAAGGTTAAGTTAATCTAACCAATCATAACATTATGTGCTTGTTCTTTTAACCTATGAATTTTCTAAGCTGCATAATTAATCATTAATATTAATAAAAAAAATTTAAAACGATAAATACTTAAATCAATTATTTCTAATAAGAACGTTCACAGGAAATATAAGTTTATTGGTGCAGAAATTGTGATCTTGGACATGCTCCTTTCCAAATATTTCATTTTCAAACGTAAATATGTAATTTGAAATTATAATTTTATAGAATTGAAATAAAATTTAGATCTCAAATATTTTTAAATATAAAACTTAACTCAAGTTTATGTTTATTAAAAGAAATCCATCATTTTAAATTTTTAGAAAAAAATACTAAAAAGAAAACTCATCCTCCGTATAAAGAGATTGTTTGTATAATGTTAAAGAATAATATTGAAGAATAGTTAGCTGACTTAGCTCCGCCTCCAACAATTGTAAACTGATAGATCTTTATAAAATTATGTTTATTTAAAAGTTTGTAATTACAAATATTTATTTATGAAAACAACATCGAAATATGTGATTTTACAATGCAGCATCTTAGGATATATTTTGATATGTTATTTATAAATTATAATTTACTTATTTGGTAAGATTATATAAGAATTAGGAAAATCGTAACAATTTTCACAACTTGTGAGATTTTCATGTTTATAAAAAAAAATATAACTTAAAAATTAAAATTGCACATCAAAACAAACATTAAACTTGTGATTCTTTGCATATATAAACTACTCAATATAATGGAACAGTAAAAATTATGTTTCAATAATAATGCATGTAATATTAATTTATTCTTTTCAGAAAAGACACTAATTAATTAATTTGATTTAAAAGAAAATTGCAGGTGAAACAGATGATGATAATGTTAAAAATTGCAAATCGTTGACTTTATGTCAAAATATATTGTCACGAATAATTTTGAATAAAATAAAAATTTGTTCATAGTTGTTAGTTCAAAGCCTAATACTAAAATCTTAAATTCTTATTATTATGAACAAGACATTTTAATTTTATTATATATCTTAATATTTAAATATGTTTTAAAATTTAAATATTTCTATCTCAATATATAATAACGTGAACGGGACCATACTCATATCACATCTTCCTTTACCAAACGGGACCATATTTGTATTGTATCTTTCTTTATTACTTGCGATCATTTAGTTTGAATATAAGTTATGTTAAGATAAATTATTATACTAAATTAGGTACTTTAATATTATTTTTATTGATTCCTTTCGAAGATAGTGACTATACTCATGTTATCAAATTTTATTAATTTATTACACATTAAACCAGTTTAGTAAATGCTACTCATGTTTTATCTGTTTCAATACAACAGACGAAAAATTAAAATTTATTATTTGTAATTATTTTTTTGATTAAGAGGATTTAGGGGTATACATTGATCGGTGCAATTTGATTTTATGGATTATTGATTTTCGGTGTTAAAATACATTGAATAATAATCAATTTAATAAGATATTTTTTATCGATTTATAGATTTTAATTCTGAATGGTTCGATTTTCCGTTTAACCAATACTTACAAAATAAATATATGATTTCTCTAATAATTTGATGGCGACAACACAATAATGTAACTGTACAAATGCTCATAAAATAGAAACAATGAAAATAGACATGAAAAAACTATACAAGAAATACACAAAGAGAAATTGTGAGGAATTGAATTTTTACTTTAGATTTTGACGTTTTGTATAATGTGAAGTTGTGAACTCAAAATCATTGTGAAGTATGAATTGAATGGTAAGTAATAAAGACAGTAACTACTCCCTTTGTCTATTTTTATTTGTCATGTTGCACTTTTCAAAAGTCAATTTGACTGACTTTCAAAGTCAAAATTAGATTATATTAATTTGGTATTTTAAACAACAAATTTAGATATTCAAAAATTGTAAGAAAAATACTATAAATTGCAATTTTTTGCATATCAATGTGATGATTATACATCTTAAAATGTTAGTCAAAGTTTTTATATTTTGACTCTAAAAATAGAAACTATGACAAACAATAATGGACGGAGGGAGTAATAAGATATTGAGAGTAGTACTCCCTATGTCCCTATTTACTTGTCCATATTTCCTCTTTTAGATGTCTCTATTTACTTGTCCATTTTGACAAATCAAGAAAAGACAAAAAAAAAATTCCTATTATACCCTCATTTAAACTTCTTGAAGATTTCTAAGTTTTAATTCATCTTTTTTTAAATCACATTTAATAAGGGTAGAACTGTAATTTCACTATGTTAATTATTGTTATCCTAATATGTGTGCATTTTCTAAAGTGGACAACTAAATAGGGACAGAGGGAGTATTTAATAAGTAAATTATTTGTCTTAATAGATAATCGATTTACTCAGTAATTCAATATTAAAAATCAATACCAAACCAATTATTTTTATATATAAAATCATTAGAATTCGTTTACTCAATAACAATAAATTAATAATACTTTTTCAATTCTATTTTTATAGTTTGAAAGTACTTGCACCCTCTAGGTTCCCTTGGATTTCCTCATGATTGATGTACTTTGTTTATAATCATCAAATAAATAATGTAATTTATTACAATTTAGTTTTGTAGATGATATAGTTATATAATTTTATACGATACCTAAGTCTGCAGGGATCGTAAATCTAAGTCATATCAAAAAATTGGATTTAAAATATATATTAATAGTTAGCTTTGTAAATAAGAGGGTAAATATTATAAGCAATTACATAACTCACTGAAGTATAAATTGGTAGAATAAACATTTCTTGTTCAAACTCTTTTAAAACATTGTTGAGTGTATAATATACGAAATCAGCAAAATGGGGTTTACCTGCTTCGGGCTCGTTTGACCTTGAAAATGGAATGTTTTGGCCATCAGGGTCAACTAGCTCCATAGCTAACGTTTTAATTAACGTCCATGAAATATTTGGGCAAAAAAGACGTCGAAATTCTGGATCACCAAAAATTCATAGAGTGTAGCACACGAAAATCGATAAAATTGGAGGTTAACCTACTCAGGGGCTCGTTTGACCTTCAAATGAGTCGTTTTAGTCGTCAAGGCCAACTGGCTCCATAATTGACGTCTTAACGGACATCCAAAAAAAATTTGGACAAAAAAGACGTCGGAATTCTAGATCACCAAAAAAGATCATGGACTATGGTACACGAAAATCGGCAAAAATGAGAAATTTACCTACTCCAGGGCTTGTTTGACTGGTCGTCAGGGCCAACTCGCTCCATAGATAACGTATTAATGGACGTCCACAAAAAAATAGGGTAAGAAAAGCGTCAGAATTTCGGATCACCAAGAATCCATTGAATATAGTACACGAAAACCGACAAAATGGGGTTTACCTACTGTGAGGCTCGTTTGACCTTGAAAATGGGTCATTTTGTCCGTCATGGTTAACTGGCTCCATAGCTAACGTCTTAACAGACGTCCATGAAAATTTTGGGCAAAAAGACATCAGAATTTTGGATCACTAAAAATTCATGGACTACAGCACACAGAAATTGGTAAAATGGGGGGTTTACTTGCTCCAGGGCTTGTTACACCTTCAAAATGGGTCGTTTTGGCCGTCAGGACCAACTAGCTCCATAGATAACGTCTTAACAAACGTCCACAAAAGAACTGGACAAAAAAAAACATCGGAATTCTGGATCACCGAAAAAGACTGTGGACTATAGCACACGAGGATTGGCAAAATGAGGGGTTTACTTGTTGTGGGGCTTGGTTTGACCTTCTAAATGGGTTGTTTTGACCATCAAGGCCAACTGGCTCCATAGATAACGTCTTAACAGGTATCCACAAAAAAATTGGGCAAAAATGACGTTGGAATTTTGGTTCACCAAAAATCCATGGACTATAGTACATAAAAATCGGTAAAATCAAGTTTAGCTGCTTTGGGGCTCGTTTGACGTTGAAAATGGTCCGTTTTGGCCGTCAGGGACAACTAGCTACATAGCTAACATTGTAACAGACGTCCACAAAAAATTTGGACAAAAAAGATGTTAGAATTCTGGATCACCGAAAATTCATTGACTATAACATACGAAAATCGGCAAAATGGGGGATTTATCTGCTCCGGGGTTTGTTTGACCTTCAAAATGGTCCATTTTGGCTGTAAGAGTCAATTGTCTCCATAGCTCACGTCTTAACAGACGTCCAAAAAAATTTGGGTAAAAAATACGTCAGAATTCTGAATCACCAAAAAAGATCGTGGACTATAGCACACGAAAATCAACAAAATGAGGGGTTTACCTGCTCCGGGGTTCATTTGACCAAAAAATGAGTCGTTTTGACCGTCAAGGCCAACTCAATCCATAGATAACGTCTTAACGGATGTCAACGAAAACTTTTTACAAAAAGACATTGGGAACTTTGGGTCAACAAAAACTCATGGACTATAATACACAAAATCGACAAAATGGGATTTACCTGCTTCGGGGCTCGTTTGACCTTGAAAGTGGGTCATTTTGGCCGTCAGGACAAACTAGCTCACTAGCTAAGGTCTTAACGGACGTCCACGAAAAATTAGACAAAAAAGATGTCAAAATTCTGGATCATCAAAAATCCATTGACTATAGCACAGGAAAATAAGCAAAATGGGGGTTTACCTGCTCCGGGGCTCGTTTGACCTTCAAAATGGACCGTTTTGGCCGTCAAGGCCGAATAGCAATACATATAACATTTTAACAGACGTCCACAAAAAATTGAGCAGAAAAGACATCGAAATTCCGGATCACCCAAAAAGATCGTGCACTATAGCACATGAAGATTAACAAAATGAGGGGCTTACGTGCTCCGGGGCTCATTTGACCAAAAAAATGCATCGTTATGGCCGTTAGGGCCATAGATAACGTCTCAACAAACGTCCACGAAAAAATTGGGCAAAAAGTATGTCGGAATTCCAAATCACTAAAAATTCATGGACTATAGTACACGAAAATCAACAAAATAGGTTTAATTGCTTCGGAGTACATTTGACCTTGAAAATGGGTTATTTTGACCGTCAGGGCCAACTGGCTCCATAGCTAACGTATTAACGAACATCCACGAAAAATTTAGGCAAAAAAGACATTTGAATTTTATATCACCGAAAATCTATGGACTAGTACACGAAAATCGACAAAATGAGATTTACCTGCTTCGAGGCTTGTTTGACCTTGAAAATGGATCGTTTTGGCTGTCAAAGCCAAATGGCTCCATAACTAACGTGTTAACGGATGTCCATGAAAATTGACAAAATTTTAACTGCTGAACAAAGAATCTTTTAACCTGAATTTTCAACAAATAATTTTAATATATATAATAGATTTCTCCATATAAATACATTATCGGTATAAAAGCTATTCAGTTCCCTCGGGAACCACACCTAATTACCTAGATCTTCCCCGACATATTGGATCCTTCAAAGTAATATATTTTTTGAGGAACCGACAAAAATACAATAACAATATCGAAAAGTCTGAGTAACATAGGAACAAACTAAGTACTCCTACACATAATTAATTAAATAAATGGAAAATATAATCAACTCCTATTGTGGAGGCTTAAAGAAGAAAAAATTGAGGAAATAGCAGAAAACAAAAAAGCAATTAAAAGAATACTGGCAACTAAATATCCTTTGTTTAGAAAAGTTTGATCCTCAGAGTTAACTACAGGACTAATCCCAAAACTTGCTGCTGTTCCTGTGGCCAGTAGGTGTGAAGCAACCTACACAAAAAATAAAAACAAATAAATAAATAATTACAAAAAATTAAATATTAAGTTCGATATTAAGTGCAAAAATCTATTTTATGTATACTTTGCATAAATTTCTATATAGTTCATATATATTTTTTCAACATATGATATTTAACTGACCATCCTGCTATATGCACCTATGCTCTTAGTAAAACATCGTTGGGCAATAGTATAAATACTATCACAGTTATATTCAAACAAAATATTGATCGAAAAATACGTACCTTATCACCATAAAACTCAAAATGAATCCAGAATCGTCCACCAATATTTTGGCCTGAGGCTAAGTGAAATAATGTGAAGGCAATTTGTAGAAGTGTGTGAACAAATCCAATCACAATTGTAAAGAGCATATAACTGCAATTTTAAACCACAACCATTACACAAAAATTCAATGAGAATATAATTATTCTTTGTTTTTAACCAAAAAAAAAAAGTAGAATTAGTAAATAATTACCGATAAGTTAAAATTCGATTTATATTTTGGGTAATCGCAATGACGATGAGATATACTAGTAGGAAAACAAATGTGAGAACTCTTACAATTAACTTAAGCAATGGTGTAATCTCCATAGGTGATAATGGTTAATTAATATCAAAAATAAGTTGTTTTATATATATGATTTACTTGTATCCACCGGTCAAAACAACAAATCTTATTTCACAAACTTCTTTTTTTCCATCTCACATAATTGCTTACGTGACAGAGTGTTTTTCATTATAGAATTATTATTTTTTTCTTAAAAAAAAGGAAATATTTCATTGTTAAGAGAATATACATAGATGATGTCCGAGTTAGTATATTAACTCCAGAAATTTGAATTTTATGAATTCAATTTTTAAAACTTTTAGTGTTGGGTCGTTGTATATTAAGATTATGGGTTCAAATCAATTCAGTGCCTTCGAAGTTATAAGCAAAATGTGACGGGAATTAAGATACTTAGTGAAGTGAAAGCCAGCAATTTTTCTTTGAATTAAGCTCATGTGAGTTTCAAATTGGACTTGGAAATAAAAAGGGTTATTGAATGAGATAACAAATTCAAATTGCGTAAACATTTAAGCACACTTAGTGACGGTCTGCATAAGAAAAAAATATCCATATCCTTTTACTAGTAACCTACCCACTTATCACAAGATAGCAAATACCAAATTACTGCTGTGCACATTGGACTCTCTGTGCACCACCAGGCATATCATCATCTTCGTCGTATGCCTCTTGGGCAGCTTGCTGCTTCCTTCGCATCTCATCCTCAATGTTCACATCGTGCAAAGTAGTCTCCTCACACTCGTCTAATTCCATATCAGATACTTGCAATTTGGGTTTTGGAGGCAGCACAGCCTCAAGGTTCTTGCACTGCTCTGCTGTTAATGACTCGGGGAAATCAACAGTGAAGTGAATGTACATTTTACCTCTCATGAAAGGCCTTTGGTACATCGGCATTCCTTCATCGTTGATAGCCTTAAACTGATCTGCACAGCCAAAGGAAAAAACGGGGTCAGTATTTCCCAAGATATATTCATAAAGCATACATGTGGGTGTGTGCAGAGAGAGGGAGTGAAGGACAGAGAAGGCTTAGATAAACATGAATCTACATAGTTGCATGGGAAGAAAATGGAAGTAAATAAAGGATCACAAACACAGAAGGAGTTCCATTGTCATCTTTCTGTAGAACCATATAAACAGGTAATACAGTAGGAAGTACTATTTACTAGTATAAATGGCAACATGTGAGGGTAAAGGCTGGAACCGGCATTGGAAATAAAAATTTGCTATGATTGGCACTTGCCCAGAGTAATTAACTGATGATGGCGACTCAAACTGCATTAAACAAAATCTTTTAAAGGTTATAAGGGGTTCTTTGAGCCTACCAGGCTTGACAACTTCGCCAGGTTGGGACTTAATGAGCAGCTGTCTGTTGTCTAGGTGAGTCAAGACAAACTGGAAACCACATAGGGCCTCAGTCAATGTCAATGTGTGCTCAACAAAAAGATCATCTCCCTTTCGCTTGAACTTAGGATGTTCCTTTTGTTGCAAGACAAAAACAATGTCTCCAGTGATGGTATCTGGCTGCAAAAGCACAAATCATGTTCAAGAGCCAGTCATTATAAGCAAATCATTTCTAAAATGTGACTGCACATATCTTACCGCTTCATCTGCCTCGCCTGGAAATGTTACTTTCTGCCCATTCTGCATACCCTTCTCCACGTGAACTTCCAACACCTTCTTCTCCTGCACAACCTTCTCACCCTTACACTGAGGGCACCTATCTTTGTCACTGATCATCTCACCAGTACCCTTACACTCATTGCAAGGGTGCTGCATCTGCTGGATCATGGATGGACCGAGCTGTCTGATAGAAACTTTCATTCCAGACCCTTGACAGCCAGAACATTTCATTGAAGCACCTGACTTGGACCCTTTACTGAAAAGGGGAACACGACACGATCAGTGTCATAGCATAGCACAAGATGGTAAAAGGCCACTCCACTCATAAATAACAAAATAAAGTTGAAAAATAAACAACCACGCTGTTATAACTCACCCCTTGCACTTTGAGCACAACACATTGCGAGATAGTGAAAGCTTCTTTGATGTCCCATTGTAAAGATCCTCTAAAGAAACCTTGAGCGGGTGGATAACATCCTCTCCTCTTCTTTGTCTACGAGCTCTGCTGCTTCCACCACCTGAACATCAGAAAAATTGTAAGGAGAAAATAATTGCAGATATGAAAACAGCAGACAAAGAGAAGCAAAATTCAACTTCAAATATATGCAGCAAACATACCACCGAAGGGGTTTCCACCACCACCGAAGAATGATTGAAATATATCAAATGGGTCATGTCCACCACCTCCACCACCCATTCCTTCCTTTAGAGCATCCTCTCCATACTGATCATATATCTCACGCTTCTCTGGGTCACTCAAGACCTCATAAGCTTGAGCAAGCTCTTTAAACTGAAATACACAAATAATCCATCAACTAACAATAACAACCTACTAAGCTTGGGCAAGCTCTTAAAACTAAAAGAACCAAAAGAGGACACTAATCCATCGAGATTGCACATGAATAACACCATGTCTCTAGCTATATACAAAACATTGTCAAAAACACAACAGTAATTGCAGTTCCCAATTTAACACCATCTCTACATTCTGGATAATTCAAAAGTAACCCTGCCCAATTATTCACAAACTACAAAGCCTAAAACCAATATCCTATTACACACTATATAGTTTAGCTAATCCAACAGTCAAATTACAGAACCAATGTTGGTACATTATAAGTCCATTTTTTCTTACTTCAATTAACAAAGCAAAATTTAGAATCAAACTGACATACTCCAATGGTCCAACTAATCCTGGTTACACACATAGCTTACTGATTGATTCAGAGTATGAATTATTTTTTATAACTGTAGTGTCAGAACAGGCTTTCACACACCTCAACTAACTCCACAAGATACCTGTCACCCCAACAGTAACAGATAACAGGTAACTAACTACCTACACCAAAGCAAGAACAGATGAAAACTGGTCGAACCTGAGACTACATGATTCCTAAACTACTTCACTGACCACCAGGTTACACCCTTGGATAATCTAAAACAATATTATACTACGCCACAATATAGTTCAGGCTGTTCAGCTAATAAGACCGTCTAATTGGTACATTGTGTAACAGTTTTATCTACTTCAATTAAGAAAGCGTAACTTGATAGAACCAAACGGAATACTCAAACTAGTTTAGGTGGTCAAACCTGAGACTCTAAGATTCTTAATCTACTTCATTGACCACAAGGTCACTCTTGGCTAATCTAAGAACACAAACTATTATTCTAAGCACAATATAAATCAGACTGTTCAGCTAATAAGCCCGTTCAATTGGTACATAATGTGACAATTCTATCTACTTCAATTAATAAATCGACATTTAATAGAACCAAACGGAATACTCAAACTAGTTTAGGTTAGATACACAGTTCATTGATTGATTCATAGAATTTCACAGATCTAAAACATTTCAAATACCGATCTACACACAAAACTACACCTGATAATCAGAAACTCTACAAAAAACAGTATAAGAGTATACAATTACCTTCTCAGGATCGCCTCCCTTATCAGGATGATTTTTGATAGCAGCTTTACGATAAGCCTTTTTGAGATCTTCCTGAGAAGCAGCCTTAGGAACTCCTAAGATCTCATAATACTTTGTATTATCGCTCTTCTTCGGTGCTCTTCCAAACATCTTTCGATCTGTTCAACTACGTCAATAGAAACTGATCCGAAACAAACAAAATCAACAAACAGATCTACAAAATTAGCAATAAAAATTCACTACAAAACTGTAAATTCAATTAATCGATTGATCAATCTTACCGATTGAAAGTTGCGGCGAGAAGAGGAGAAGAGAGGTTCTTGACGGTGTTTTTAGGGAAATGAAGAGGAAAACAAAGAGAAAGGGCTAGGTGAGTGAGATTTCGTGGTTTTATTTGAGTTAAGAAAATTTGAAGGGCTATGATTTGTTTACGAGTTTAGAACTTTCTAGAATGGTTCATATACAAGAAAAGTCAAAAGTAGTATGCTATACAGTAAGAGGGTACAATTTTTAAAATTTCGAATCTCATTAGATATATATATGGAATTTTAATTTTTTTATTTTAGAGTTGTTACGTTCATGAAGAAAGATTAAACGATTGTACCATGAATGATATATTGATAATGTCACTACATGATTGTCAAATAAATAAATTTACATTGATAATCTAAATAAATACTAGTTTCTTCGCTTTTACAATATCTTTTAGTACTAATCGGTCGAATAATAATTCTTTAGTAATTATTATAGAAGTAGAAGGAAAACTAATTTTAACAATGAAGTTTTTTGTCTATTTCTAGCTCCAATAGAAAATATCAAAATCTCGCTAATATTTAAAACTCCGATAAAAATCAAACATGATGTTGGTAGTCATGGACGATATCCTCGTCATCAATCTGCTGAATCAATTTATCAAATTCAAATCTAAAAATGCGAAAAAAGAAAAAAAGATAAATATAAATTATACACTGACATACATATAACATATGTGTGATATTAATTTGAATTTTGACCCAAATCTCATCTAATTGTGTGAAACATAGAGATATAAATTTCTCATGTTGTTAAACTTTTTGAAAATGATTAATTTTATCAAAATTTCAAACTTTGAAGCATCACTAATTCTCAAATTTTAATAGTTGAAAGAATGTTATACTAATAAATTTAGTTTGTGAAATAATTAAAGAAAATCATGGTAGGATGATTATGTTGGGCTTATTTTGTTTGCTTTTGTGGCTTTTACAGGCCAGGAATTACTTGGGCCTTTCTGTTATCTCAACTTAATCCAACTGTAAAATAGTATGAAAAATTATATAAATATACAATTTATTTTAGAGCAACTTTCACATATAGTAAATATAAAAATTATATTTGTATGTTATGATTATAATTTGCATAATTACGCTCCATAATAAATTTTATGCTTGCCATAAAGCTTTTGATTTGTATAATTCGCTAGATACATCCGATTGTATACAAATTGTTCAGTTTGTATAGATTCATTTACATTGTAATATGTATAATAAGATCTGAATTTGTATAATTATAAGTGTATAGAACGAAAATATATATATATATATTTATATTTGTATATACACTTTTCTCTCGTTTTATACAAACACAAACGCATTTTATATATTTGTATACTAAATGGGTAAAAATTATTTAAATCCAAAACTTAATAAGGTCATGGACCCCCTTTTTATTTTATTTCGTGTTGGTGGGATATGCTTTTCAAGTTTCAAAATGTTGTATAGATTAGTAGAACAAAATAAAATGTGAATCTACATATAAATTAGGTGTACAATATAATTTTATATGTGAAATTTAAAAAGGGCGATATCAAATATGTGTATACATTTATTTTTATTTTATGAATTTTATAAATTAAAAAAATGATATATTTATATCGTTAACTTAATTATCTGATAAGCGGTTAAGTACATATTTGTATTTTCAACTTATATGTTTGTAAATCTTCACAATTAGTGTATTTTGCCACTAATTTAGTTATCAATTTTTATTTACTAGTTAGTAAATTTTAGGGGGTATGCAAAAATTAAATCGATCAATAAACTGAACCTATAAAAGTATTATTGGTTTATTGTTGTTGGGGTATTAGGTTAACGTTTTTTTAATGGTTATAAAAAATTATTGGGTTATCGGCTCGGTATTAATTTTTAATATTGGATTATTGGATAAGTCGATAACCTATTAAGACTAGTTATTTACTATTTTTACTTGTACATAAATATTATATATTAATTCAATATTTTACTAGTCAGTGTATTTGTCCTTTAACCTTCAATTTACACTTCATAATGACTTCTAGACAAAACGTTAAAATCTAAAGTAAGAATCTTATTCTTCTTATTTCTCTTTGTGTTACACTTGTATAGTTCTTTTCATGTTTGTTATTTTTGTTTCTATTTTATGAACATTATAAAGTTACATTATTGTATTTTCGAATCAAATATATTAGAAAAGTCATATATTTGTTTTGTAAGTATTTTCTTATTGATTTAACATATTTAAAAGTCAAAAATCGATAAATCAAATTAATAACACATAAAATTGAACCGAACCGACATATGCACACCCCTAGTAAATCTTCACAAATTTTATTTTTTTATTTTATTTTTGAGATTGTAAATCTTCATAAATTTGTATATTATGCGAATAATTCTTAAAATAGTTATTCTTTTCTATTTATGTGTATTATTTGTTTAAGATAGTTGAGATACCATTAATGTGCAAACCAAAGAAGTTGAAAATTAGTAGTAGTATTTTCCATTTCTTTTAAGTATTTGATAAATTTTAATTTTACTTCTTATAATATCTTAGTAAATAAATTTATTTCTCTAATTATTTAAATTGTGAATTTTTGTACCCTTTTAATTAAATATTCAGAGAGTTAAAATCATAAATTCTTTAATTAGTCATTATTATCACGTAAAAGTTAAAACTTATATTGTTATTGTAGCTTGTAGGATATTTTAATACATAAAAATTAAATATACCCATTTTGTTTTAATTCAAAGTTCTTAATTTGCTTAAACACAAAATTTAACTAATATTTTTTTCTTGAATTTTATGACACTATTAATGTGCGTAATCATTTAAATTTTGTGATCACAAATTTGTCATTTAATTTAATAAAATTTATTAACTATAGAAAGAATCAGAAAAAACTTACTCACATCACACCAATTGTTTATATTAAATAAATGCAAAATACACTATTACGTAATTTAATAAAATAAATTTAAATACATAACATGTAATAAACACCCAATATAAATAAGACCCAATTTAATAAATATAAAAGGCAAAGTACAATACTTTGAATTGAGATGAAGAAATGTTAAAGTTTTATTCCTTACGTTCATATATGTGTAATTCTTTTTTACTTGTTTAGTTTGAAAATCAAAACGTTTTTATTTACGTTAAAATTTTAACTATTTATCGAATCTAAGAAAAGGACTATAAACAGAATGTATTATATATAATTTTATTTTATATTTTTACGTGAAATTATTTTTGATGTTTAGACTTATAATTTTAAATTAAAATAAAATTTTATTTTTCATTTGTCATTATCGATATTTCAAATCCATATTAAAATTTCGATTAAATTTAAACGCCCACGGAGGAAAGGACATGGTATTATATATACAACCGAATGCATAAGATACCAATCTACAAAAACCGATTACCCAAATTTGTCGTCTTCTTCATTACGTATGCAATCTCTGTCTTCTTCCGCCATGATAACACCTCCACACCTTTCATTTCTCTTCTTTACTCTTCATTTTCACATTACTTTCCTCTTTCATTCATAGCTTTCTCCGCACAAAGTTAAGAGTTTTACTCTCCTTATTATCACTTACTTTACTATCCATGTATAGATTTGGTGTATGAATCCTTCAAATTTCATGCTTAATTGTTGTTTTTATCGTGTTTGACGAACACCCTTTTCGTTATTTGATCTGTATTTATGGTTTCTTTGAGTTATTTTGTAGATTTGATAGACACCCATTTTCCGATTTTGATCTGATTTTCAAACTGTAGTTATGTATAACACACCTTTAGTTCTGTCCTTTCTTCTTTTGTTATCATTTCCACTGATTTTTATTTTTGCCCCAAAAATTCTACATCAGAAACACACTGAAATTTCAATTCCTGATGAGGTTGATGATATCGCTTTATTTCGCCGTGCGACCCTTTATTCAGTCGGTAAACGTGGTGGGGATGGTGGGATTAGGGCGGTTTCCCGGTTGGGTGTTACGAATCCTCGCCGGAAAATTGCTTTTTTGTTTCTGACGAACACGGATCTCCATTTCGCGCCGCTTTGGGAGCGATTTTTCTCCGGTCATGGAGATTTGTACAATATTTACATCCACGCAGATCCATCTGCGAAAGTTGCTTCACCTGGCGGTGTTTTCGATGGGCGGTTTATCCCGGCGAAGAAAACCGAACGCGCCTCCCCTTCACTAATCTCCGCCACTCGTCGACTTCTAGCCACGGCGATTCTAGACGATTCCATGAATTCCTATTTCGCCGTTGTTTCTCAACACTGTATCCCGCTTCACTCTTTCAAATTCGTTTACAAATCTCTCTTCAAATCAACTCATTCCCCGGTACACCGGAGCTTCATTGAGATACTCTCCGGTGAACCGCAGTTATGGGATCGGTATATCGCTAGAGGAGAATCCGTCATGCTACCTGAAGTCCCATTCGATCGGTTTCGGGTCGGGTCACAGTTCTTCATGCTGACCCGAAACCATGCCCGGTTAGTAGTCCGTGACCGGAAGTTATGGAGGAAGTTCAAATTACCTTGTTTGAACAAAGACTCATGTTACCCGGAAGAGCATTACTTCCCGACCCTTTTGTCAATGGAGGATCCGGATAGGTGTACCCATTACACACTCACTCGGGTCAATTGGACCGGTAGTGTGGACGGGCACCCGCATACCTATTACCCGAATGAGATCTCACCGGAGCTCATTCACGAGCTCCGGGAGTCTAATAACACGTATTCACACATGTTCGCGAGGAAATTCTCACCGGATTGTTTGAAGCCGTTGATGGACATAGCGGATAAGGTCATTTTCCGAAAGTAAAACGGGTCGGGTATGTATCTTTTACCTATTTGTTAAGCTTATTTTTCAATAAAGTTTGCTTTTTTGCTTGTTAGTATTAACCATTGTTGTGTTTTTAGCATTGTCTCAATTGGTTTAGAGAATTCATTAGTTTAACTCCATGAGACTTGAGAATACGTGTTAGTTAACCATTGTTATGTAACAAGTGGACTAGTCGAGATGTGGATTTTATAGTTATATGTTTTGAGATGTTTGTACATGTGTGGATTAGACGTACATCATCGTATATCAAGTACGATTTCAATTTTCCGTAGATAAAAGTGTGATCTTTGAACAATATGGTATTTGGCGATTATAAAAGAAGTAGTAGACATGATATGATTTAGTAGTGATATATTGAGGTGTTTCAAGGGACAAAGCCAGATGAGAAGACATAATTTTCGAAGAGTCGTGTTATGAGTAACATTATTTTATCCTTATGAGTTGGAATTGTTACAAGGTGGTTGGGAAGTTGCTTGAAAATGTGTTTTTTTAGTCAATTCTACATGTTCAAAAATATAAAATTTCAATTGCTAGCCATTAATATTAGGAGGAGTTTATTATACACAACCTCATTTTTCTTAGTAATTGGATAGTTTAATGCTTCTTCAAATCTAAGCCATTCAATCTTTGTCCCTACAATTTTGTTTTGATTGTGTTTTGCTTTGTGCTTTGATGTGATCCTTTTGTCTGGAAAGTCTATCTTCATTGATGATGGAATTTGTCCAAAGAGCGAAATTCGTTGTAGAATTTGGTTCGAATTTGAAGTAGACACAACAAAATGAAAGAAAATCGGTCGTTTCTCTTCTAAAATCTTGATGGATAGTGTTACACGGTTCTTGGGACATCACTATTTGGTGAAATAGTCATCCCGGATATAGATAAAGAAATGAACCTTTGAACGTAACGTGATCTCAAAGAGAACTCCACCGATGGTGGGACACGTTAGTCATCGCCATATTATATCTGTTAGCGAGAGATGATAGGTATCTGATGAAACAATCGAGGTGTTTTTAAATGATTCGCTCTTTTAGAATTGTTTAATAGATAATGTAAATCTATGGGAACAGAGTGTGTCTGGTTGAATGTACTTTTTTTTCATTTGACTAATTTTTTAAATGTTTTTTGCAGGTGTAGACTGGAATCTTTTGTATTTTAAGTTATTGAAGCACAAAGGCGCAAGCCAAAAGCTCTTCTGTTGGAATAAACAAATAAAATGTTTTTTTTGGTGGTCCAATGTATATACAAGGAAAAAAAAAAGACAAGATAAGGTGTGAAATAATATTATCAAAAGTCCAAAAAAAAGAAGAAAAAAAAAGGGGGTGTGGAGTTTAGAGTGGAGTTTGTTACCAAAAGGGAATTATTGTAGGAAAATATAAAAAGAGCAAAAAGTAGCAAATGGCTCATTGCTTCTTCTTTTTTTTTCTCTTTTTTTCCCTTTTTGTGTTGTTCAAAAAAAATGTAGATGAAGAATAGTCAAGTCTCCCATTTGCTTTTCCCCCTTTTGTGTTGTATTATTATTGTCTTCCTTGTTGTGGTAATGTAATGTTACATTAGTTTGTTAGTTGCATCTTTTCCTCTATTTACTCTTTTTAAGTTTTACGAGTGATATTTCATATTGATTATCTCTTTCCTCGTCTTAGGACACTTGCACAAACCCTCTTCCCTGCGTATATTTTATATATATATTCTTCTATTTATGTATCAAGCGCAAGAAAATGAGAATTTTTTTTTTCATTTCATGTTTTATCCATTAGAAAAGAGGCCAAAAAGAGTTGGTCAAATGAATAATTGGCTGTGAAATTAAAGAGAAGCATGCATGGCTGGCTACAAGTTGAAACTGGGACCCCAACTATTATCCAAAAGGACTGGCAGGCGTGATTTATTAGGTCTATTTATAGCCTAATACTTGTTCGATCTGCCTCTACGTCTTCTTCGTATATTCATTGTATCTAGTCAACTTTTTATATCTTCTTTATTTCTCCTCTTCATATGTACATGTATATCTTAATCTCGTTTTCATCATCTTTTTTATCACAAAGAACTTCTCAAATATTTTCATTCCTAATCTTTTTTTTTTTCTAATATACTCACACGTTATGTTAAAAGTTTTGTTTCTGTTATTTTCATTTTCTAGATATGTGAGCTCTTGACTAGCCAATTCTTTATCCAATACAACATGGTGGTCTAACATCCATTTTATAAAATCTACCTTTAAATTTTGACAACACATTTTTATCACGTAGAATATCGGACATGAGCCTTCATTTCATCCCTCTAGCCCTAATACGATGCTTTAATACTCTTTTCAATAATCAAAATGGTAAATAGAAAAATCAAATTGTACCCGGTCTAATGAGATGTACAACAATATATTTAGTATAGTTATATATAGTAGAATCTAAATCTAATTAAGTTTAATTTTACTATAATATTTTAAGAAATCCAAAACCCAAAAATAATTTGAACCAGTAGACCCCATCGATATGAATTGGCCACAAAACTAATCTTTCATTCTTAATTGTTGCCGGTCAATTTTAAAACAAAATCTATCGTACTTAATACTAATATTCAAATAAGAGGTACATATTTTTTATGCCAAATTTGTGATTAAGTAAAATATCAGGTGGAATCATCAATTTTTGAGTCTACTATGAATTTTATTAAGTCAATGCTTGAAAAAATAATAGGAAAATAGCCTTACTTTAAATAAGAAATAAAATTAGGACAAAAATTTTCATACACAAGAAGTTGTATATGTTTAAACCCCCCTAAATCGCGCTTCTATTTGAAATTCTAGCAAGTTTTTGAACCCTATAATCATTTTTGAATTTTGAATTAAATGTTATGGGTATCTTTAATTAATGTTTTTTCACATTGAAAAGAAAAATTATTTCCAATTTTTAAGTGAGTAGTGTGATATGAATGAAAGGGAGTGTAGTTGACAAACAAAAGTTCTGACTTCTAAGTGATGGAGACATAGCAATAAGTTATGACAAGTGTTTCAATATTTTAAGAACCGTTTGATCATAAATTATTCACTTTATTTTTAATGATCAAACATCGACTAAAATTATTCACTTTTTTGGTAAAATAATTTGTTACTTTGTATGAAAATTAATGTTTGAACATGAAAAATTCAAATCCAACTTGAACTTGTATGCTAAAATATCTTATACTAACATATTTTCGTTTCATTTTTCACTTTTTGAAATTGTATTTAAAACAGGAATGTTTACTTCAGTACAACCATAGATTACTCTCATGAATACAATATTTATTCACATTTACACACATTAAATGAGTTACAATAGGTGAGTGAGATTACCTCCTTGAAGTTTAACTCCAAATTTCACCTACTTGGTAGACTTTAAGATTCTATGGAAATACCCTAATTTCTCAAAGCCAAGCTCAAACACAAATATATATGGACCGGACTCCTCGTGATCGGGTGATCATGAGGTTCTGGTCAACTTAGGTGAGTTCTCCTCACAATTAGTTGTACATTAGACTCTCTTTTATTTCTCATGCCTTGAACCTCTCATATGGGGTCGCGACTCTAAGGGCTTTATCCCAAGCTCAAATGAGCTTCTCGCGATTAGCCCCACGGTTCATTCAACCTCATTGTCCCCTCCGGAAGGTGATGCTTCCCAATCTCAAACACCCTCGCGATTGACTCGCATAGCAAGATGCCCTTGAAAAGCTTGGGGTTCAATTTCCAACTTTTGTTTTGATATTTTGGCATCAACCCTTCCTCCAACTTATCCCAAGCATCCCACTTACTTCAAGTGGCCTTGGTAATGTATTTAGCACACTTTAAACACTTCAACAAGCTCAAAGTTAACCACACTCGAGGCTTCAAGTTTATGTGACTTTGCAAATAAGACGTAAGCCATGAGCATTAACACATGGACTCTGCGGAGGGTAGAGCCTTGGTAATGTATTTAGTACAACACTTTAAACACTTCAACAAGCTCAAAGTTATACACACTCGAGGCTTCAAGTTTATGTGGCTTTACAATAAGATGTAAGCCATGAGCATTAACACATGGACTCTGCGGAGGGTAGAGCCTTGGTAATGTATTTAGTACAACACTTCAACAAGCTCAAAGTTATACACACTCGAGGCTTCAAGTTTATGTGGCTTTACAATAAGATGTAAGCCATGAGCATTAACACATGGACTCTGCGGAGGGTAGAGCCTTGGTAATGTATTTAGTACAACACTTCAACAAGCTCAAAGTTATACACACTCGAGGCTTCAAGTTTATGTGGCTTTACAATAAGATGTAAGCCATGAGCATTAACACATGGACTCTGCGGAGGGTAGAGCCTTGGTAATGTATTTAGTACAACACTTCAACAAGCTCAAAGTTATACACACTCGAGGCTTCAAGTTTATGTGGCTTTACAATAAGATGTAAGCCATGAGCATTAACACATGGACTCTGCGGAGGGTAGAGTGCATAGAATAGAGAGTACATACAAACCTCACGGATAGATAGACCTCGCCTCAAGAAAAAGCATATAAAACGAAATCAAACAAGAAACTAACAGAAGTTTAAAAAGATCATGACATATAGATATATATATATAAGTAGTCACATTTAGTTCAAAGAAACATTTCACGATAACAAAATGCACGCATAAATAATCTACGATAATAGTTAGTAATATCAACATTCACAATCACGAAATGCACGCATTAATAATCTACGATGATATCAACATTATATACTATAATTAATACCAAGAACTTAAGATCCTCCCAACTTCAAAAGAAAGATAAGCATCAAGGCAAGCATAACATACTTGATTGACGCTAAGCCAACGATCATCCCAATCGCTCATCGTCACACTCTTCGGCTTGTAAATATCAATTCCAACAATTTCCTTCACTAAACCCGTAAGCCCATAACTCCGAAGATTCTCATTCTCAAGCTCCTCCATAGCCCACTGCCTCAAATCAACAGTATTCGACACTCCAATTCCCCAATCATTCAACAATTTCCTCACATCATTCTCAACCCCAACTCCAACAAATCTGTAATCGTCGTTATTCAGGAAGTTACGGAGTTTCCAGGGGATGTTTGGGGCGTGAATGATTTGGTAAATCAAACAGGATTTTCCGACGCAGAGTTGGAGTGTTGCGACCGGGTTTTGACCTGCACCAGGGTTGAAGTTAGGGCGCCATTCAACGTCGATTCCGACGATTAAGCGGTGGAGACGGGATTGGTTAGAGGATTCGGTTCTGTCGATCCATGAACAGACCATGGCCGGATCACGAGTAACTAGGGTTTCGATTTCGGTTTCGTTCAAAAATACATCATAGAGTTTGTGACTGTTGTAAGGTAACTGGTAATCTTTGATCCTTACACTCATGGCGTTCAGAAGAAGAAACAATGGTGAATTTTGAAATTTGGGACTGAGAAACGAAATTAGGGTTTTAAGTCGTAACGCACGGGTCGGATTAAAAGCCCATTAATGTGAAGTTAGTATGGATAGTCCGTTTTCACTAGGAATTCTAACTCCGGAATAAGTGTTACTCTAGCAAAAATCGTGATTTACTCAAATCGAGATTTTTTGAACCATAAAAAAAGATTATATATAAGAATAACTAATCGCTACTATTACTGATTAGAGATTTTTTAAATAAAAGTACATGTATTTGAAAGTTTATGATCTTAATTTTTTTTTAAAAAAAGGATATGGAGATATGTAATTTATCATTGCATTATTTTAGGAATTTAGGATATGAATGATGATTTACTCATTTTATAAGTTTTACGTAAAATTTGAATTTCTATAACTTATAGAGTTTTTATGTTTACGAGAAGAAAAATATAGTTTAAATATATTTAAACAAATTTCAACTTTATATTAATGATTTTGTATGGTAATATCATATGGGTATATCTAAAGAATAAATGTGACATGTTTCTTCATGTTTTCTTAGGGTGTTGGTAATGGCTCACGTGATTTATTGTGTGTGAGAATAGTGACATGGCATGAGGTGTATATATTTGTATATTCATGTATATTGCATAGATATATAAAGGAATATACACGAATATACATAGATATACAAAGTGATAGGAAAAATAGATACAAAATATATTCATGCACACTTAAATGTGCACACTTGTGGATGTTCAACTTTGAATTCCCTCTAGTTCCACAAATAAAATCTAAAAAAATAGAAAGTATATATTTTTTTTCATCTTTATTTTTTTATTATATTATTTTTGATATTTATCATTGAATAATTTATCATGTTATATCTTTTTATATTTGCTATTACATACTATTCATTTTTTAATATTTAGATAACTTATATTTAATAAGAGTGATTTGGTAAAATAACCTCCTATACTTGTTGTTTCTTAATCTCCGTATCAAATCAAAATACTGAATAACTATTATTACACAAATAAAATAGATTTTATTCGTACTTTTACAAAATAAAAAGACTATTAAACCAAATATAACTAACATATCTAAATTCTCTTTTCAATTTTGAGTCTTGAGCTCTAATGTTTTTTATTTTTTTCTAAAAAGTAAAAATCCACTTTAACAAATATCTCTACAAAACAATCTGCTTAAGTAAGAAAGCAAATAAACAACTTGAAGATAGTTAACAATTTGGATTAAAAATATTTTTTAAAAAAGTTGACAACTTGCAATACAAAATTAAGCAACTTGAATTAACACACTTGCTAACCAACAAAATAACAAATATATTTATTTAAATGAATATGCCAAACTTTGAGCAACCCTATTAGGAAAAAGACAAAAATATTTGGTATAAAATAACCTAACTTTGAATTAAAATAATCTATGGAAGTACATCAAGCTATTTCAAATGTGCAACATATGAAATCATTATCTTCTCAAATAATAATATATTTTATATAAATAAAACCCCACTTTTAACTTCAAGTTGTGGTATGATAAAAAGTGAAAAAAGATATATTTTTTGTTATCTTTATTTATTAAAGAGGTATTAGACTATAGCATATGGAAGCTCCACAAGGAAGTATCAACAAAATCTAGTATACTATGTTTATTCAATTTTCAATTGGAAAAAATATAATATAGTATTTACTTTGTGTTGGTGTTCAATAATTATTAGAAAATATAGATTTTTCTCACCATGAATCAATAAAAAAACTATCATATAAAATATAATTTTCTTTCTCATTCCCAATAGTGTGAAGGTTTCTAGTTTTTTTTTGTGTGTGTAAAATAATTACTATTTTTAAAAAATATTTACAAAAATAATTACTAAATAATTTTTATTTGATAAAATAGTAAGATAATATTACTGTATTATTCTTTGACTTTATTAAATTTATCGTTATTTACTATTGACTTGCACCCTCTTTAAAAACAATAAATAGTAAAGGTATTATTACTGTATTATCATTTGACTTTATTAAATTTCATGTTTTGAAAAATGTGTTAGATGATAAATTTTATGACTATAAACTCATTAATAATTTTATATAATTATGAATTCAGACATATAATCTATCACAATTCTAATCAATTTTTACTCATAAATTTACATTTTACATTAAACATACTAAATTAATTCAGATAAATCTAGTGCTTCAACACTCCATTCCCCGTTGGTTGTATGTATCATCATAATAATAGCTAATTTCACAATCAAATATAAAATATTTAATATATTTTTAATACATATACATAATTTTAAAGTAAAAGTTATAGAATTCGTGTGAATCCGTAACTTATAAACTGTCTCCATCTCTACATATTTAAGCAACAAGGAAGAGATATAATTGAGGTTAACATCACTATGTTGGGGGGAAAACATATGGTTTATTACTAATCAAAAATCAACTTGGTTAACTAAACCAAAAATTAGTGGGCATGCAGAATTTTTAATATATTATTGTAGTTGTGTGGTCCATTTTAATAATCTAAAGTCTCTCACACCACTAAATGCAAATACTTTAGAAAAAAATAAAATATCTAAGCATAATTTTAAGAATCTTCCATGATATTTAATTTATATATGTCTTAAATTTGCTTTCGTTAAATATAATAATACATCATATAATCATACAATGTTTTTGGCTATCTTTGCAAAATAAAAGACAACTTAAAGAATGGACCTTTACCCTTTTTTATTTATGTATAAATAAAGATAGATTAAAATATTTAAATTTGAACGATCATATTATAATCTATTTGACTATGATTTGAAAAAGTTTAAGGTAAAATTTATTCGTTGATTTAATATTAAATGAGTGGTTGTACAATGGTCACTCGAGAGACATGAACAATATCAATAATTTTATATTGATGATAATCATCGAATAAAAATACAACACAATAAAAAAGTTTATTCCGTCCCAGAAGATTTTCGAATAAAAATCAACGATCAGTCCACGACTACAATCTTAAAGGAGTTTTCTTCAATAAATATTAAAGAGGTAAATTTATCTTTTCTATATTATTCTTTGCTAGGTTTAGATAAGTAAGTATACAAAGAAAAAACCTATTTGATGATAAAAATATTCATTTTTCATATCCAAGATCCATATTTGTGTATAATACATTTTATATACTAAATACATTATATATAATATTTTCCTTTCAAATATAATATTATATACATTGAATTATATTGGTGTAATATTTTATATTATTTTATATTAAAATCCCCCCCCCTCCACCCCCCTAAAAAAAATAAAAGAAAAAGGCAAATGATAAAAAGAGGCAAAGTGAAAATTTCTAAGCTACCATAGAAAAAGTAAAGATGAGCTGTTAACAACTCAAAGCTACCAAATAGTACTCCCTAGTGTCCATTTTACCAAAAACTTTTTTTTTTCGATTCAAAATAAGTATCATTTTTTAAATTTATCATATAAATTAATATATAATTTTTTAAAATTATACTCTTCCTTAAAACACTTTAATTTTTTTAATACGAACAATGTTATAAATTACATATTATATTTATTTTATTAATACTTATTTTGAAACAAACAATGTTATAAATTACATATTATATCTATTTCATTAATACTTATTTTGAAACGAACCAAGTAAAAAAGTGACAATCTCTCCTCATGGGAACTGTAAATTGGGAAAATTGAGTAGTAATGGTGTCACTGTGTTATTGTATCCGTATCTAAAATCAGTCCAAAAAAGGGTCATTCCATCAACTTGCACAGTGAGAGACAAGCTGCTACTACTAATAACATTGGCATTTGTAATTTTGCATTTTGCATAAACACTCAAAGCTCTTCTCTTTTTTTCTCTCACTCTCATTGAGAAACCAAAAAAAAAAACAAAAAAAAAACACCCCATCAAGTAAGAAGTAAGGTAAGCCTCCCCAGAAAATATTTTTTCAAAGATTCAAGAAAAAAGATACAATTTTTATGTGTTTTTATTAATTTTTTTGTAACAATTTGTATGTGGGGTTTTTGTTTATGTAGTGTTGAAGGAGAATCTTGAGGGTTTTAGTTTTTGTTGTTAAGTTAAAAGAATTCAATTTCATGTCATTGTTGTGTTTTTTGAAAATTCTTTAAGGTGTTGATTCAATGGGGAATGTAGATTGTTGTGTTTGTTTTGTCTTGCCTTTTTTTTTTTGTTGTTGTTGTAATTGCATAGCTCCTCCTTTTCTGCATATTTATAGTTTTGGTTTGCTGGTTGTGTTTATGTTTCTTTTCTTTTTTGTTTTCGAAATGCTTTGTCATGCTTTCTTAGTATTTTGTGACAATTTTGTTATTTCTTATATCGATATGCTTTTACTTGAGCTGAGGTTGTATCGGAAATAATCTCTGGACCTCCTGAGGTAGGATAAGGTGTGTGTATACTCTAGCCTTCCGAGACCCCACTTGTGTGTTTACATTGGCTATGTTGTTGGTTTGCTATTTGATGGAGGATTTAATGGATGTTTCTCTTTTGCTCTATTTGACTCATGTTTTAGCTTTGAAAGAAAAAATAGGCTCATTGTTCGAGTTCTATATTATGAGAAAAAAGAAGAGTCTCAAATGTCACAAGCTATTATATGTGTTTCCAGCTATTGATTTTCTTGGCAAAACTTCAAATCCTAAAAGTAAAATTTTACACTTTTGTTTGGTTTTGGTCTTCTGAATAAAATTCTTGATTTTCTGTTCTCAAGGAATTTTTGATTGATGGAAGAAAATGTAATTTCTGATTTTCATGCTCTGTAAAACTTTTTGTAGAAACTAGGTAATAAGATGGTGGCAGAAACATGGGAGAAAGACCTGTTGTATTAGATTATGTTGTGAAGGTGTCAAAAAGAAAATCATAGGGTAACCTAGTAGTTAAGTTCATCATGTCGAGGCAAGCTCATCTTCCACCTCGTTGCCCATTTCAGAAGAAACCGTTAACTTGCCCGGTTCAAGACCCTTTTAGCCCACCATCACACCAACATAACTTGTTGCCTCCTCGACATCAAAAATCTATTTCCCAAAGCTCCATCTTAGAAGAGCAGCCTGCATGGCTTGATGAGCTGCTGAGTGATTCAGGCTCAAATTCTAGTGGCATAATGCATAGGAGATCAGCTAGTGATTCTTTGACAATTTTGGATGGTCTTGTTTCATTTGAAGGCTTTGATAAGTTTGATGAAACTGAATCCAATGCATCTTGTGAATCGGATAGTAGTTCAAAGAATAATTGTATCTATGGTCCTAATTCGCCTCGTGGAAAGAGCAATATAACCTTTGCAGAGAATGCTATAGTTTCAGCATTATCAGAATATGTGTCTCCAAACCCTTTACAATATTTAGATAGGTGCGTTTCTGTGTCTGGAGCTGCACAATCGGAGTTAGTGGGAAATGCTTCTGGTGCAGCTGATGATGTCAGTGCTGATGCAAAGCCAATGAAACGGTTAGATTCCAGACTCTTTATGTTTATTTCCAATATTGTTCATCATTAGTTGGCATTGTATTATCAACATTTGTTTTTCACTTGTTAATTGTGTCCATATTCCGTAGTAGAGCAACATCATTGCGAAAATGTTTCCTAAATATACAGGGGCATGCATCTTATCTCCCAAGATAACGGCTAATTATCTAGTCTATTCCTGTCGTATGGCGTCCGGATCTCTTGGTATTATCTTTTAATGCAAACTCTAGCTCGCTAATTGTATAGGTGAAAAAAACTTCCATTAGCATGAATTGGGAACTTATAAAGATATCATGTCAGTTTATAACAATATCATGTCAGTTTGGGAACTATTTTTGCTTATTGACTTAGCTCATATAAGGAGTAGTTTCTGATTTCTAGAGAAGACAATAACACACAGATTGTGTGTTAGTGATCTTCCCTTGTGTAATTTGCTCTACATGGTCATCTGACATTCTCCCGTAAAAGGACCTTTGACTTGTAATTATGCCCTTAAAGGGATAATCCGATCTATAAAATCAATATTTTATAGAGATTTCTTTTATTAAATGAAAAGGAAAATTCAGAAAACCCAAAAGATTTCTTTTATTAATATTGCTATTATTGATGTTTCAGATTCATTATAGAAGTAGGACAGTAGAATTCAGGGTATCTTTGTACATATGGTTTCAGTACCATCCGTGTACTGTTTTGTACATCATGAAGTGTTGATACAGCTACCAGTTTCAAAAAGATATTGCTCATGTAATAGAGAATGTTGCCTTCGAGTTTCATGAAAGTAGTAATAATATCTCAACTTGCAAATGTTAGCTTTGTGATCCAAGTGGTTCCTGGATGTTACTGTCTTATAAAAATGCGATGCCTTGTTGTTTCTTCTATATCCTAAGACAATTTTCACTTTGCTACTCAAATTGCTGAAATGGTTCTTATTCGTTTAGACGTGTGGCCTAGGAAGCTTCTAGCTATGACCTTTTAACAATCATCTAATAGTTAAATCTCTTGCATTACTGGAAATTGATGACCGTTTTAGGTTCTGAAAAGCACCGTTGCTCAGACTCATCAAAGATTTTCATGGGTGCGTGTAGGATACTCCAAAAGTATTGCATTTTTGGAGTGGCAACATTTTTGGAGAGTCCATGCACATATCTGAAAAGAAGGTTTGTCCTGGTGTTCAATTTTCAAGAACAGTCCTGACAAACTCTTCTCAGTGGAATGAAAATGCTGAAAAGTTTTGCATCAATGTCTCTCGCAGTTCCTTTTAGCGCATGACTGATATGTCTTCTTGTTAATTGGTTGATTAAGTTCGTGAATTACTTGCAAAATTTAACTTTTAGTAGTTATATCATCTATGCTACAAATAAAATACTAAACCCATTGAGAACTACCCTGTCATTCTTTAAGCCGAAATTGTCCGTTTTCCTAATTACTACTACTAAGGATAGAGTTAACAGTGCAATTTTCTGGGGTATGCCGGTATTTGTGAAAAGCAGCATCTTACGAAATTCATGACCAATTTTATCCCAACATACTGGTAGATAACAGATGAGTGCCCATTTCAAAAGATATGCAGATGATATCGCTACAACGTTATATTGTCTTTATTCTAGCGATTATTCCTATCATTTTTCTGTCAACCTTTACTTAGAAGTTGTCGCCACTATTTTTCTTTTGAAACTATTTCAAATTTTTATTTAAATATACTATAAACTCTTATACGAATGCATTGCAAACACGCTTGTCTCACATATCCTGAGGATTTATTTCATTCTGAGACGATTATTTTCTTGAGAAGAGTACAACACTTGACAACTATTTGGAATTTGTACAGGCATCCTGGACAGAGGTCGAGAGTTCGTAAACTCCAATATATAGCTGAACTAGAGAGAACTGTCAACACATATGAGGTACTTTGCTGCTATTACTGTTACATCAATGAGACTTTTAAAGAAGGTTTCATTTACTGAATAATTTATTGTGAATATACATGCTGAGCTTCCCATGTAACATCACATATTAAACATTAAAGAATTGCAGAGACAAAAATGAAGTTTCCATGGCTACATGTCAATTGTTGATTAATCACGTCGAGATTAACTTGAGGGAAAACCATATTAAGAATAAAATATTGTGCTGGTTCACAAGTTTGAGACTCTTAAACTCCTAATGTTAATGCCGTTGCTGTTAGCGAAGAATATACTGTTCAAAACACAAATTGGTGACCCAAACGCTATATCAAATAGTTTGAGACCGTTCAAATTGCTACAATCTTTGGTATCGCGAAAGCTATACAAAATACTTTCAAATGGACAGTTGTGCTTTTGCAAGCAACACTATATTTGGTGTTGCAGACAAAGGTTAATTTGGGTGCTTAACCTTGTTCGTTTTCAATACAGGCTATAGAGTCAGATTTAACTGCCAAAGTTGCTTCTCTGCTTCAGCAACGTGTTACTTTATTAATGGAGAATAGAGAGCTAAAGCAACAGATGCTCAGACTTCAGCAAGAAAAAGTCATTGTTGATGGTGAGTTGTATATCTTTAGCTCAATCAATCAATCAATCTATAATACTTTATATTATCTACTTATAACTATGGGAGTTAGTTACTCCACTTTGGATTTGTCTTGTCTTCTTTCCTATTTGCCTCAATTGTTCATGAGTTAGCAAACCATCAAAGGTTGTAAAACTCATACTTCTCTTTATCTGCTTACTCCGACATTGGATAGTGAAAAAATCATATCCAATACTATGAATGGAGAAAGTTGTAGCTGCCGAAAGTCTAATATTCCATTGCAATTCTGAGCTAGTTTCACTGTATTCATCTATCTTTATTTAGCTTCATATTTGGTTGATCTACCAGTGATACTCCTTACACTTGTCACTCGTGCGCTTAAAACTTTTCCTTGGTTGAGGGCTGGCACCAGACATCCTTGATGACATAGTTTAAACAGCGCGGTGAAGCAAAGAGATATTTTCATCATCTGATTCCTTGTCGTTCTGAAACTTGATGCAGCTCAATACAGGTCATTAAGGAAAGAATTGGAAAGACTGAAACGTTTAGCACATTCTCGCAATGGTGGTAAGCTGAGCACCAACTTCAGGCTGAGTTCTGCTGTTGAGATGACCGGTTCAGATGCAGCTTGGCAGATGCTGGACTTTGGAAAACTGGATCTCAACTAGAAGGAAGTCGATCTCGTTGGACACCTTTTCTTCATGATATATATCCTGCAGGAGCCCGCGTCAACCTTTTATCTAATAAAAGTATCTGCCTTCTGGAAGTTGGGGTTTGTTGCACGTATACGCTCTTGAATTACTACGATTATTCGAGCAGTAGAAACGTAGGTGAAACTCCTTCAGACTCGGCTTGTAAATCCTCTTTAGAATGTAGTTTGTTCCAAATGAGAACTTTTAGGATTAAGACATTAACTGCTTAAAAATTTGATAACTTGACGGTATTAACAAAAAGAGCAGTTCAGTGCACAGAGCATTCTTCGTATTTTGGGAAAACCACACCTCAAGAGGTGTAACATAGACGAGTATTAGTGACAACTTCTTGACTCAAACTCGTGAACTATAGGCCATGCCATGCCATATTGATATGCAAATTTAAAAACAGTGAAATGATTTTCTATTGATTGCAAGACGTGTTGGTATAGGATAAGATATACAGAATGTGCAGAAAACAATTCAAGCATCATGTCCATTATTACACAATAAATCAACATGGTCATTTGGAAACAACAATGAAGATATACTCTGCACACTAATGTTTACACCAGGTTTCCCCAATAAACAAAGAATAATCCCAAATGAAGTCATCATTAGTATACCACTAATCCCTTAACCGCGAATTGATGCGCGAGGAACAGCAGGTAATCCTAGTTCATCATAAGCCTGTGCACCACAAGTAAATGAAAAAGAGTCAGCATTTTAACATAATTGTTACAACTTACAACAGAATATTATCCATACTGCATTTGACTTTACCTGGTTACCAGCTGGCATTGGTCCATGCCCTGTTGGTGCTGATGGTAGGCTAAGCTCTGCGTCCAAATCAGGCTCCTTGTCTGGTTGAAGATACGAAGGGACTCCTTCGCCTTCAGTATCCATGTCGGCCTCCAGAGCATCAAGCTCTGCATTAAAAGTAATATGTTAAAAGTTCATCTGATATGCTTTATTACTTCTATGTCTAAATGTATTGCCACTTAAGCTTACCACCGAGGAGTTCATCTTCATCAATGTCATCTGGTACACTGTAGCTTCTACCAAGAGACTCTTGAATTTCATTGCTCACATCCATCAAGTCCATCATTTCATCTTGTAGGTTCTACATTTTCACATGATTATGTCACAATTATCAGCGAATGTAAAATTAGAAGCAGACGAGGATAAAGCACAAGGTTACTTAAACATATAACCATAATGAGGAGACATACATCTATATCTTGAATCTTCACTGTCTTCATCATTCCTTTCAAGTCTTTGTTTGCAGACTTCAAAGCTGACATCTGGAGAAATAGAACCATATTAGAGGGAAATTCAACTGTATATAAATGACTCCAATGGTTCAATTATGCCATCGAACAATAAATCTCCAACATGGGATCAAAAGGGAGTATATAAATTCTAGGACATATAAAGAAATCTGTTTTCGTGATAAATGGGTTGTCCTCCCCAAATGTAGGGAAGTAGGCAGCAGGCTCCAATTAAGTTACACCCTTGACTGTGTCCTGTGGGGTGCTATATAGAAGCAGATACACTTTAAGATGAATTGATATATTATTCCAAATGAATCGGAAAAACTAGTATTATAGATTACAAAGGATGATCCTGAGTTTAATAGTCTAAAATAGCGGCCATTCATTTTCACAAATAACATTCACTTGATAAACGTATCAGTGAATCAGATTTGTGAGTGACACTCCAAAATTCTCTTTATCAAACTCAAGTTTAAACAGTTACAATTTTAACTACCATGGACTGGTAATGAAAATGATGCTTGTATGTTTTTTATTTCTAAAAGAAGAGTGCTAAGCTTTGCATGCTAACACCCAATAAGTTTTATGAACTTCAAACACAAAAAGGTCCAATGACACTTTCAGATACTTGGAATAATCAGAACTGGCAATGGACAAGTTTCCTACAGGTATAATGCATATAGCAGCTTTTGAAATTAGGCCTTTCATAAAGAAACGGGAGAAAACTAGGTATCTGAAAAAAGCATGAATGCCATAGAACATACTGTTTGCTGAGCATCTTTAATTCCCTCAGCTGCAAATGAAACTTGATCTAGGTTGTACGTCTGATTGAAGAGCATGTCACGTTGGCCTTCATACCTGTTGAATATTCGAACGAAAGAGGTTATGCGTTGGAGACAATAGATCAACATATAAACTATAAGTTTGTCGAACAAGCAAGAGTTTTTGGAGAAAACTATGCCTGAGTGGTGCTTGAAAAAATAATTTTCACCACAAACAGAAGCAAAACTTAAGAGAAATGTTGCAAGGAGAGCAGCATATTCACCAACATTAGAGGGCGCTTTGGCTTCAGGTACAATCTAGGTGAAGTTAACAGATTAATTGCCTATAACCTCAGAAGTCAGCGTCTCTTTTTTTCTTTCAAGTACACTACATAGAATCAAAAAAGATTCATCGATGAAAATATTCTCAATATAAACTCAGCAAGGCTAGTGTTTTTACAAGAAATCTCTTTTTTATTTTAGCTGGTTGCAACTCCATGAGTATCCCAAGTAGGAACTGTTACAAGGACCAGTCCTCAATTCAATCACAAGCTCTTCCAATTTCGATTTTTTATGAAGTAACCACAAACTCTATCAAGAACTAGACTTAATTTAAAATTCCTTAAAACACAATGTTGTTTCTCTCACAATATGATTCATCAAGGTATCTCCACATATGTATTTGTTTGGTGCTTTCAGCACATTATTCACCTGCAACATAATTTCTTTATCATCAAGTGAGAGGAAAAGAAGCACTGATGAGCTGTCTTTAAATAGCGCAATTATCTCAGAACTATATGTAATTTGACCTATAACGTGACTAGACATTCATCCACAAAGCAGTCAATTTGATGCTCAACCATGAACTTTAAACATCACTGTACTCTCAAAAAAGGATAGACTCACATTCTTTTTTGCTTCAAAACTCTCATTGCTCGAGCTTTTACAGCATCTTGAGCTGGACCTGGCCGGGTCTTCTTTAGCTGTTCCTTGTATCTTGCAAGTTCAACATCAAGCTTCTTGATTTTCTCCTCCACGGTGTCACCTCTTTTATTAATCTGTACAAATAAGAACCAATACTAAAATCAGATATTGTGCAGAGAATTAGCAAGATCACAATGATATAAAAGTCCAACATTTCATAAAGCACTACAAAACTCACTCCAATTTCTGAAAAAAACAATAGGAATCTAACTCACCATATTTGAAGTTTTCGTCTATAAAGAATTTTAGTAGCTCAGTTAATTGACTAGATGAACTCCTTATTAGTGATAGTTCAATTCCCCACCTTGTAATCCCCTGCCCCAATTTTTCTTATAAAAGTCTTCACATATGTAATAACTATACAATTTGTCAATCAGTCTAACTAATCCAATCTCCATATCTCAAAACTCAAATACTCTCTCCGTTCACTTTTACTTGTCTCGTTCCATATACCGACTTTGATCAACTATATGTTTTCATCAAATTAATATGAGAAAAGGCCAAAACTTTGATTTTTTTTCCGTATAGTTTTCAAACATCTAAAATATCGAATCGATCTAATTCAATACAGCTCCAAACAAAAATTAGTTAAACTGTACGTAGTGATTTTTTTCTCATCATTGATAAAAACAGCTGTATTACACACAATCAAACTACAATTTTCTAAAAGGATAATACAATACGCAGAGTTGATCATTGCATTGGAGTAATTAGAAGTACGTACCCGATCGGATGCGTCTTGAATGGAAGGAGGAGGTTCCGTTTGTTTCTTCGCACCGAAAACTCTCCTCATATTTCTAGAACCTTCTTCTTCGTCCTCGTTGATTCTGCTGCACAGAGATTTAGGGTTTCCGATTGAATTTCGAAACGGAGATTCAACAAATGCGCGTCAATTGGAATTATCGAATCAAAAAGGAGAAGATGAATTTATACTCCATGGATTTGATTGACTTGTTCCAGAAGAAGTTTCCAGGAATATTAGTTTTTTGAGTCATTGTTTATGATAATATTAATCTCAATGTGAAAAGAATTTTGGGATTATCTAAACACGTGCTTATCACGTGTCATTAGGGTCGAGTAAATAATCTCATTTTGACTTGATACATAGTTTAAAAAATAGCTTATATATACACTTATTCGTATAAAACTGGCTCGCATATATTTTTTATCTAAGAAAGAGAAAAAAATATTTTAAATTTATTTGTTTGATTTTAAATTTTAAATATATTCACGCAGGGCATATATATGATCGTTTTCACACCTATTTTTTTTCTTTTTAATTATCATTTTTTGATTTTTTTTTAAAAAATATTTATATGAGAAATTAAAAGAGAAATGTGAATGAAAAGAAAAAGAAAAAAGTGAGAGAAATGTTTGAAATTTTGAAGATATTATAATTTATTTATTGTGTTTGTAAAAAAAAGGAAAGATATATATGATAGAATCTTTTTTACAAGAAATTTAGTAACTACAAAAATTTAATCAAAATAATAAATTTAAATTAGCAATTGAATCAAAAGGAATGTGTGTGTGAAGAATCAAATGTATCCCTATATCGATTATCTTTTTAACAAAAAATTTAATTTAAAATTGATTTCTTTCACTTCCGTTAAAGAAAAATAGCATATGTGAGCCATTTTGTGTAATAGTAGAGGAAAATAGTATAAAAAATAAATTTTAAATTTGTTTCAACCCACCCCGCCCCGTTATCGTCGCTATATATGGCCACTTTGATTTGGATGAGTATACCGACTCTAAATGACAAAATTAAGGTGTATATCAATCTTTTTCCCAAAAAAAAACAAGATTTTTAAAATTTGTGGTCTTTTTAGAATAAATATATGTAAAATTGATCAAAAATATCTTTTAATTTTGTTATTTTAACATGTTAGTGGAAAGTAAGAGTTGTTTAAAAAAAAGGGAAAGAATCATTCTTTTTGAAAGTGTTTACTAGAAGAGATATGGTAAGAAAAAATGAAGATATTTAGGCCAAGGTGGAGGTAGCCTCTGTCACGGACATGATGTCGGAGGCTGAGGTGAGTTGGTTCAGACATGTCAAGAAGAGATGCATTGAATTGACCCTCTGATGAGGAGGATGTGTGAGAGGTTGATGTTGAAGGGTCTAAGGAGAGGTGGTGGTAGCCCAAATAAGTGTCGGAAAAAGGTGATCAGGCAGAACATGACCTAACCGAGGAGATGTATGGACACTTTGAGAGTTCCCAAGTCCCAACTAGATGTAAAAGCCTTGTACACGCTCTTGTAACTGCATTAAAACCATATAAGAGGATTCTGTATTAGCTCTGCATTACACAATAACTCAACTTTCTACAGCTGTGGAATGGCAAGTTTTTCATTTCAATCAAACTGAACTTTACAGCATATCATTGCTACAATAAAATATTTGGATGAATTTTAGTGACATTATATCTCCAATACTCTCCGGAATCTCCTCCAGTTCATCCAATCCAAACAGCATTAGTTTCTCAAGCATCAGAAAATTATCACTACCACCTTCCCACTTTTGCAGATCTATACACCTATGCAGTAATAGAAGTTTTAATTTGCGAAACACACTCCAATCTGTTCCATTGAATGCAAAATACCCTTTGAGCACCTCAAGATTGGGTAAATTAGCCAGTAAACTCATAGCTTCCCATGGTATATAAGTAAATGATAATGTCAACTCCTTGAGATTAGGAAGGAAAATATCCCCTGAGAAAATCATGATCTGGTTAACGGTTTGTTGTGCTTCTAGGTGTAGTTTCTCCAGTTTCTCAACAAGACTGAGAGAATCAAGAATAGCAAGCCCGTCAGAATGCTTAGCTTCATGTAAAATCGTTACTTCTTTTAGATTGGGAGTTCTTCTTATGATTTCCGCAGCAAAAGGAGAGAAGTGGAGAGTTAGTGTTTGCAAGTTATCGAGATGTTCTCCAATACGATTATTTTCTGCCTCAAGAGGATTAGATATATAGAGTGGTAATCTAATATCCACATGTCTTACCTCTGATATTGTCCAAATATCTACGGGGTGCTTCAACTCCGTCTTTTCAAGACTTTGAAGAATTATGGTCTGTATATTTCTCAATTTGGCTAGTAAAAGACCTTTCTTAATTCTTGCAGCAACATATCTCAAATGTATAAGATCAGATATTACACTAGAAAAATCATACAGGAGTGGTAACGCGTCCAATAGCTTAAGCAACTTGAACTGTACTGAAACAATGGAACACATCCGTATTGGAAAATCTACTTGCATTGAAATAAAGGTGCGGATTATACCACTGCTACGTTGCATACAATAATCATGCTTCTCTGCAACTTCAGACAGAAGGATCACTCGACGTTGATCATCTATGGCCTCGAGATCATTCCCATTCATGACATGCACAACATTTTCAGTATGAGCTTCTCTTAGGCATAGTTGGCAAAGAAGATCGTGAATTTTGCAACTTCTCATCATTCCATTATGCCCACCGGCCAACATTAAACTTCTATCAATTAACTCTTGTAGATACTCCTCTCCCACTACTTGTAAACTTTTATTGCTTCTTCCCCTTAAAAATTCCTCGGCAATCCATAGCCTAATCAACTTGGGAACACCAATCTCTCTGTCTTCTGGAAAACCTCCAACATAGAGATAACAAGCCTTCAGATATTGATTGGGGCAAGTAATTGTAGCTCAGAGAAAGAATTGATTGACACCGTACCAAAGAATGAGTTCAGATTTTCCTCAACTCTCTTCCGATTGTCATACGTTGGGTCCATTTTTCCAACAAGTCCCGCAACGACAATAACGACAGAGGTAACCCTTGACATTGTCGTACAATATGCTTCCCTATTTCTACAAGTAGAGGAGGACACACATCTTTTCTGAACAATTTTCCAGTAAATAGATTCCAACTAGCATCTAGAGTGAGAAAAGACTTACAATGAGGCGGAAAATCAGGATAACTGACATAATCAGCTACATACTTGAGCCGAGTGGTTAATAAAATTCGGCTTTTATTGTCATCATTTGGAACTATTCTTTGCATTTGGTCCCATACCTCAGTACTCCAAATATCATCTATCACAATTAAAAATCTCCAACCCTTCAGACCTCTATACACAATCTCCATTAGTTCATTATCGTTCCTTTCTTGATTGCTTCTGATAATTGAAGAGGCAACTTCAAGAAGCATTTGTCTCTCATTGTATTCTTCAGAGATAGTGACCCATGCATATTTATCAAATCAAGAACAAATACATGAATCATCATAAACTTTTCTGGCAAGAGTTGTCTTACCTATACCGCCCATACCAAAAATTGGTACAACAGTTAGCTTGTCTGTTTGCGCAGTGATGCGATCAAGTATGGTGTTGAAGTCATCCTCCATCCCAACAATACTATTTTCCTCAATTGTACTTTTTTTCTGGTGAGGAGGGAGTTGTTGCTAGTTCTGCAGATTTTCTTCCATTTAACGACTCAATATACGAAGGTCACAAATTAATTGGCACAGAATATATGTTTTTATTATTTAAGTCGATCTGCAGTATGAGTTTGGGATCTTTTATTTGCTTTGCATGAAGCCTAGAGGTAGTCAGAGTCCAATCAATTTTTATTAGACATGTATGATAATCTTCAACTACGAAAAATTGTGAGAAGAACTAGTAAGAATTGTGTCTGTCATACAATTCTTGACATTTTGACAAGATTACTCAATCACTCTGTAAATGGAGGATCGATAAGTAACTTTACTTCAACAAATTCAACTATCAACTGAATAATTATCTTTACATATTTTCAAGCAAACATATATATATATATATATATATTTCTCACAATATGGTAAAAACTAATTGAAATACTTAAAAACAGTGCACTGCAATTTACATGGAGGGATCTTTTCCAAACTCCATTAGAGCATGTGTTAAAAACATCGAAGCTCTACGAGATACCTCAATCATGCGCCCAACAAGTGGTACATTCACCGTCTCCCTATTCCGTAAAGGTTTCTTATCCCAGCTGCAAACATTGTTCGCAAAATAGTTAAAAACAGGAATAAACTATACAACCAAACATTATATCATGTATGTAAAGTGAACATATTTGGCAAGCTACCTTTAGCCAAATTGGTCGAGGGTTCAACTCACATTGTAGCAATGAAAAACTTAGCAAGCCTAACTCGTTTTGCCAAAAAAGGAACATCGTTTGGCAAAATTATGTCATATGATATAGCTAAGAGTGACATTAACCAATAACCAACCCTGCATATCTAGAGTAGACAAACTAAAATGAATTTGTGCGACTTTAGGATAAAATTTATCGAACATGTGAAGTTGCACAGAATTTGAACATACTTAAAGAAGTACACTATAGTGAAACTCCGTACCGTTACTGCAGATTGCCTCTTACATTTACACAAACTGTAAATCTCATGGCAAGAAACCAAGAGAAATGCTTAACATTTTCCTTGTTGAACGACAAATTTGACAAGTATTCTGGATGTGAAATATATACGTACCAGTCTTCATGACGAACGACCTTTCCTCCTTCCGTGTACAACTTGATTAGTGATATCATATGAATGTCTTTCCCCAAGAACTTGTAATATTGTTTGTTGTCGATTAAAATCTGAAGCCATCAATCATAACGTCAGAGTCCTAAAGCAGAAAATTAACAAATCGAAAAGAAGATGCAATAGATCTTAAACCTCTGTATTTCCAGGAGATATTTCTTTCTCTGTGACGTTATACTCCACGATTCTCGACTCACTGAACACCTGATATGTGCAAAAAGCAACAGTATGAAATTATTCATACACAACCATTCCAAGACTAAAGAAAGACATAACATAGTAATTAACTTTAAGAAGAAAGGATTGGCTAAGAACTATTGACGTAAACCATATAGCAGTTACCGTCACTCACCATACAACAGAGATTATGCTGGGAGCCTTAGATATTTTCGTGATATATATTTCGAGAAATGAGTTTCAAAGAACAAAATTGTGATATCCATATTTTAATCAGTATCGCGCAATGCGATTCCCAAGAAAGTTTTAGCCTATTTCTTGTTCTTTTCGTTTCCACAATAAAATGTATCAATCAAGCATAGTAGAAGACTATAGAAGATTTAGCACTAAGGAAAATTATTTAGACCTTTCCGAGCGAATAAAATGACGATTTTATCTGCTTTACCCTGCATTCAACAGTAAAATTCATAGTCAGTGTTACTAATATAGAGGATTACAAAAGTGGCTTATTATGAATGAAATATAATTGAAAGGAACAGGCTAATTACTAGACGCGTGAACACTATAAGAAGAGGGTGATCTATATGGAGATTTTCCTGGGGGTTAAGTAAGAAAATTTGCAGGAAAATTTCGTGTGGATTTTCATACTAATTCCTAGGAAAATCCCATGTAATTCACAGTTTGAATGCATTAAAAAGGGACAAATTTTAGCGGATGGTGCTGCTACGTGGAAAGACAGAAAACAGAAAACAGAAAACAAGCACTACTCAGAATTTTTACTTAGAATCTCTCAATTCAATCAATCAACAACATACTCAGTGTAATCCCACAATAGGAGTCTAGGTTCACGGGAGAGTAGTGTGTACATAGACCTTACCCCTACCTCGGGAAGTCAATTGGTTGTTTCTCGTGGCGGAGCTAGAAATTTCATACAGGGTGTCCAGAAATAACAGTTTGTTATGTTAAGTGTCAAAAATATGTTATTTAATCATTTTGTGTATCATTTTACTTGTATATATGCTATTTTTTTTCGACAAAGGGTGTCCAATTACCACTGTAGGTTGTTTCTGATGGACGCTTGGTTCAGGTAAAGCATTATAAAACAGTTTCGAAAAAAAGAATAACAATCGGAGTGAAAAGTGTAAGTATACCCTTCTGCACGCATAAGAGGATCTTCAAACGTCGCATTTGGAGCATAAATCTCAAAATCTTGTGATTTGGCTTGCGATGCATATCTGAAATTTATTTTTCATGAGCATAAAAAAATGATTTCATTAACTAATAAGCAACTGATTAACAGATATCATGACTAAGATGATAACTGTGTCTCTATTCTAAACAAGTATGAGATCGATTATATAAATTCTCATTATTTATTTTGTGAGTGTGAAAATTCAGATTCCGTCACCTAAGTGATTGCCACAACATAGTAATAGGAGAAAGTAAAAAAGAAAACATTAAATTGGGAGTAAAACTCACAAATTGAGAAGATGTGGAAGTATGTAATTAGCAGTATAATTATCACCAGCTTCCTTCATTCCCTCTGCACAAATTCCCAAAAATAATTGAGAAATACATAACAAATTAACAAAATTAAAAGTTTTTTTTTAACAAGAAATACCTTTGGTGTGTATATTTTCCATGGTGTTGGGGGTTGGATCACAATTTTTTTTTTAAAGATAAGTAGGAAGGGTAGTATAGAAGAACTGGAGAAAAAAAAAGGATTATAAATAAACAGACTCGTAATTTTATGAGTTTAAGTCCTATTTAATTGGAATTATTAAATGAAAATATTTAAATATATTATCTCAAAATTAATTTATTTATGTTTTATTTTAAATGTGTGTCTCTCTATATTTGTATAAAAAAGAATGATTTTCTTTATTATGTTTAAAAAAGAATAATTTTTTTTTTGGTAATAACTTTTTCACGTGACATGTTTAAGGCTACAAAATTAAAGGACAATTTTGTATATTTAATCTAACTTTAATTTAAGATTACAAAATTCAAAAGTTCTTTTTATATTCTTAAACTCCGTATCAAATCAAACTAGGTTATTCTCTATGAAACGGAGTGTGTATAATGTATTACTATGAGAATGAGAGGTTTGTTGGTGCTCTACGTGTAGCTACTCTGTCCATTCATGAATTTGCTTCTTCTGTTTGCCTTTCTTGTGATTTCAAATTTTTAATTTGGGCTGATTTTGTTGATTTTATTTATTATTATTTATAGTCATGATAAATTGGTAATATATATGAAAAGCAAATTATCTATGTCATATAATATGGATGACTTAATTTATATACTTGTCACTACGTAAAGTATTACTAGTTACCATAATTGACAATATATGAAAATAAAATTGAGTCTCTTTTAGTCTTGAAATTCGAAAAGTTCCGCTGGATATGAACGTACCTTTGCAGTAATAATTTGAAGCTCATAATTTCCCAAGCTCTCTTGCTCTTGTTGAATTCTCTTTGCACTATTCTCTACACCAGAGCTGCAATATTTTATCTCGATGAATTTTAGTGTCATTATATCTCCAATACTCTCCGGAATCTCCTCCAGTTTACGCAACCCATGCAGTTTTAGTTGCTCAAGCATCGGAAAATTATTACTACCACCTGCTAATTCCCACATTTCCAGACCTACGAATTGTTTATCACGGAATACTTTCCACCTTTCCATAGCTATGTAAATAATTTGTAGATATTTCAATTTGCGAAACACAACATCTTCATTTAGCCTCCAATATTTTCCATTGAATGAGCGATACCCTTTGAGCACCTCAAGATTGGATAAATTAGCCAACAAATTCACAACTTCCCATGGTATACAAGTATCTAGTAATATCAATTTCTTGATATTACTACTAAATGTCATTTTCTTGATTTTACAAGGCAAAATATCTCCGGAGAAAATGTTGATGTCAATGCTCTCCACCTTTATGAGTAAAGTCTCCAGCTGCTTTAGAAGAATTAGAGAATCAAGAATTGCAGACCAGTCAGGGCGCTCAGAATCATCTAAAACCTTTAGCTTTTTTAGATTGGGAGTTTTTCTTATGATTTCCGCAATGAAAGGAGAGTTATATACATAAAGATTTTGCAAGTTATTCAGAAACAAACTATTTTCTGCCTCGAGAGGATTACAATATAGTGGCGCTGATCTGATATCCAAATGCCTAAGCTCTGACATTGTCCAGATATCGAGTGGTTGCTCCAACGCTTTTCCTACAAGACTTCGAAGAATTATGGTCTGTAGATTTCTCAATTTGGCTAGTGAAACACCTTTTCTAATTTTTGCAGCAACATATCTCAAATGTACAAGCTCAGGTATTACACTAGAGAAATCGTAATGTACTGATGATACGTCCAACACCTTAAGCAACTTGAACTCTGAAACAGTGGAATAAGTCTTTAAATATTGCATTGAAATAAAGGTACGAGTTATACTTGTTATATCATTGCTATGCGCTGGACGATAAACTTGCTTCTCTTCATGTTTATGCAGACCTATCACTCGCCGCTGATCATCTATTACTTCTACTGAAGACACGACGACATTCCCATTCATTACATGCACAACATTTTCAGTATGAGTTTCACTTAGGCATAGCTGGCGAAGAAGATCATGAATTTTGCAACTTCTCATCCTTCCATTAGCACTTTGTTTACCTGTCAAAATTAGACTTCTATCGATTAGCTCTTGTAGATACTCCTCTCCCACCACTTCTAATCTTTTATCGTTTCTTGCCTTTACGAATTGCTCAGCAATCCATAACCTAATCAACTGGGAAACATTAATCTCCTTGTCTTCTGGAAAACCTCCAACATAGAGAAAACAAGCCTTCAAATATTGGGGCAAGTAATTGTAGCTCAGAGACAGAATTGATTGGCACCGTTCAGATACTGTACCAAAGAATGAGCTCAGATTTTCCTCAACGTTCTTCCAATTGTCATGCGTTAAGTCCATTTTCCCAAGAAGTCCGGCAACCACAACAATCGAGAGAGGCAATCCTTGACATTGTTGTACAATATGCTTCCCTATTTCTTCTAGCAGAGGAGGACATGGATCTTTTTTGAATATTTTCTCGGTGAATAGATTCCAACTATCTTCTAGACTTAGGAAAGACTTACTATGAGGTGGAAAATCAGGGCAGTTGACATAATCCGCAACATACTTGAGCCGGGTGGTTAATAGAATTCGGCTTTTATTGTCATCATTTGGGAATATTCTTTGCATTTGGTCCCATGCCTCAGTACTCCAAATATCATCTATGACAATTAGGAATCTCCTACCCTTGAGACCTCTATACACAATCTCCATTAGTTCATCATCGCTCTTTTCTTGATTGCCTCCAGTAGTAACTGAAGAGACAACTTCAAGAAGCATTTGCCTCTCATTGTATTCTTCGGAGATAGTGACCCATGCGAGTTTATCAAATCGAGAACAAACAGAAGAATCATCATAAACTTTTCTGGCAAGAGTTGTCTTACCGATACCACCCATACCAAATATTGGTATGACAGTCAACTCGTCTATTTGGGCAGTGACGCGATCAAGTATGGTATTGAAGTCATCCTCCATCCCAACAACAGTATTTTCCACAATTGTACTTTTTTGATCTTGTGAGAAGGCTGCAGATTTACTTCCATGCTTTTTAACATTTATCTGCATCACCTCTTTAGTGAGAAAATAAATTTGTCCTTTCACTTTCAACAATTCTTCATAAAAGGATGTATAAGCTTTTTGCCTCTTGTCCTCACGGTCTGCTAGAATAATCCTTCTTAGACTTGATTCAACTCTGTATTCCGCTTTGTATACTACGTTTCTCATCCTCTTTTCTATAACCTTGAAATCAAAACTCATAAATTAGTTATTATTAAAAAAAACAGGTAAGATCGGTAAGATTTAAGATAACTATACTCGTGAATTACATACCTTAAGAGTTTCAATATCCTTTGTGGTATCGTCAAGGAGATCTTGCAGAGCAGAAAGATTTTGACAGAGAGATTGAACATGTTGCGTATAGCTTCGACAAACGAAAGGTTGATTAGGTTTGAATAGCTGTTCCAATGTATACATAAGTGAAGAAATAGCAGCATAAGCCATTTCTCTTAACAACAAAAAAATTATTGCAGTTTGCTGGTATAATTTACTTTGTTATTATTAGGCTAAGAGGTTTAGTCCAAATGATTTACTTTTTTCTAAATGGGGGACAAAGAGTACTAGTGTATTTACTTTGTATCATTTGTTTAATTACATGAGATAATGGATTTTTCCATTGATAAATGAGAACACAATCTAATACACAACAAGAAAATCAAATTGTTTCACTTAATTAATACTACTTTAGATACAAGATGCTCAATGGGGCATCTCTTTTGTATTTTTTAATTGTGAGATAAGATGTAGTGGACTAAGCTTTTACTATCATTATCTTTAATTAAACAATTGATGATTGCTAATAGGTTTGTTGACTAATGATGGCACAAGGCAGCCACTTTACACTACTTTTATGGTTAATCAAAATGCATAATTCTCTTTTTAACTTTAAGTTGGCATCTATGTGGTTCAATTTTGGGTGGTGTGCATAAGTAGATATTTAAACTTGTATAAAATTGAACAAGAAAAATACACGTATTCTACATGATATAATACACGTAGAACTCCACGCAGGACATAAATTTTTATTTAGGACACCACATAGGACTTATGTATCTATTCGTTCAATCTTATACAAGTTAAAAGTGTCTTACTTATACAGACCCTAAATTAAAGTAGAGTAAAATCTGTACGCCAAAACAGTAAAGGTGGAAGTGGAAGTAGAGTAAGCTAGAACTCCTCTCTTTACTGTCAAGTGGCTTTTGCTCATTTACGCTTTTTTCTATGGTGAGTTTACAATTTGAATCATTACCCATTCAAGAACAAGAAAATATCATCGTGATTTGAATTAAGTCTCGATAAAAGAATTGATTATAGTTCATCTATTTCACATAATTTAGGTGTAATTTTTACATTTTACCCTTAAAAGATAAAACAAAAATAAAATGGAAAATGAATAGAGAGAGAGAGGGGAAGAAAATGGTAGTGCAAATAGACAAAGAGGTGTATATCTAATTCAGAAATATGTGAAGAAAGATACGAATAATTAACCTATATATCCGTCCATCAAACTGATTAAACTAAAAATATATAGAATATACGTACAATCCACGTTCAATGTGTGTATAATAAATGTACTATCTATATATATTTAATTATGTGAAGATATTTTCAAGCAAAACAGGTATATTTCTTACATGATTATAAAACAGTACACTGCAATTTACATAGAGCGATCTTTTCCAAACCCCATTAGAGCACGTTTTAAAAGCTTCGAAGCTCTACGAGATACCTCAATCACGCGCCCAACAAGTGGCACCTTCACTGTCTCCCTATTCCGTAAAGGTTTCTTATCCCAGCTGCAAACATTGTTCGCAAAACATTCAAAAAATAGGAACAAACTATACAACTAAACATTATACTTTACATATAAAACATAACGAGTGAGGCTTGCTCAGTTGGTAAAACACCTCCACGATCTAACGAATTATCTTGGTCGAGGGTTCAAGTATTGCGGTAAGCAATGTGGGCGTCCAGCTTAGCAAGCCTCATCCGTTTTGCTTCTCTTGATTATACAACATTTCTATTTTCACGGAGACTTTTTGAATGTAAGCAGAGATAGCACATGAAACACGAGGAGTAACCAAAATCGTTGGACAAGAAACTATGATAACAATATTACTACCACAGAGAAACAAGTACTCCGTACCAAACTACCACCAAGCATATCCACAGGATAGCGAGTCAACCTCCTATCTAAGACCATATCCTCATTGAATTCAAACAATCTCAAAGCAGAATTTGAAGCTAAACAATGAAAATTCATGATTATTTTCAGAAAAAATGAAGGTTATAATTCGTTACCTGTCCGAATTAGCAGGCACAGTAGCTCGAGATAAGTCGGGCTGTTGAAAAAATGTGGACACTTTTGAGTAAACTTCGAAATAATAAAAAAACCGAAAACTTTACTGTAACAATTTTTTTTTGATGAGCATATTAATTAAGAATTGACTCATAACGAAAGATGGAAATGAACATACCATAGGAGTAATTCGAACTTGAAGCTCATAATTTCCTAAGCTTTGTTGCTCTTCTTGAATTTTCGTTGCACTACTGTCTACACCAGAGCCACAACAGTTTATTTGGATGAATTTTAGTGTCATTATTTCTCCAATACTCACCGGAATCTCCTCCAGATCACGCAATTGATGCAGTATTAGTTGCTCAAGCATCGGAAAATTGTCACTATCAGCTACTTCCCACCTTTGCAGATCTCCGGCTACAATTTTTAAATGCTTTAATTTGCGAAACACAACATCTTCATTTAATCTCCAGTTTGTTCCCTTGAATGCATCATTCCCTTTGAGCACCTCAAGATTAGGTAAATTAGCCAGCAAATTCACAACTTCCCATGGTAATCTAGTGTATGATAATCTCAATTTCTTTAGATTAGGAGGGAAAATATCTCCGGAGAAAATCATCGGGTCAAAGGTTGCTAGGTGTAGTGTCTCCAAATCATATAGAAGACTGAGAGAATCAAAAACAGGATGCTCAGATCTATCTGAAATCTTTAGCTCTTTTAGATTGGGACTTCTCGTTATGATTTCCGGAACAAAAGGAGAATAATGAAGATACAGTGTGTGCAAGTTATTGAGAAACAAAGGGTGTCCTCCAATACTATGATTTTCGGAATCAAGAGGATTAGATATATATAGTGGCAATCCAATATCTACATGTCTTTGAAGAATTATGGTCTGTAGATTTCTCAATTTGTCTAGTGAAAGAGCTTTCTCGATTCTTGCAGCAGCATATCTCAAATGTACAAGCTCAGGTATTACACAAGAGAAATCGCATTCAACTGATAATACGTCCAACACCTTAAGCAACTTCAACTCTGAAACAATGGAGAAAATCCTTTTTGAAAAAACTAAACCAAAAGATGACATTGGAATAAAGGTGCGAGTTATACGACTGCTCTGCTGCATACTATAATATGTGGCTCTGGGGACATCTCCATTCATGACATTCAAACCATTTTCAGTTTTAGCTTCTCTTATGCACAGTTGTCGAAGGAGATCGTGAATTTTGCAAGTTTTCATCCTTCCATTAGCCCTTTGTTTACCAACCAAAACTAGACTTCTATCAATCAACTCTTGTAGATACTCCTCCGCAACCACTTCTAACCTTTTATTGCTTCTTCTTGCCTTTACGAATTGCTCAGCAATTCATAGCCTAATCAACTTGGAAACATCAATCTCCATATCTTCAGAAAAACCTCCAACATAAAGAAAACAAGCCCTCAAATATTGGGGCAAGTAATTATAGCTCAGAGAGAGAATTGATTGGCACCGTTCAGATACCGTACCAAAGAATGAATTCAGATTTCCCTCAACGATCTTCCAATTGTTATGCGTTGGGTCGATTTTTCCAAGAAGTCCAGCAACAACAATAACCGAGAGAGGTAATCCTTGACATTGTTGAACAATATGCTTCCCTATTTTTACAAGCAGAGGAGGACATGGATCTTTTTTGAATATTTTTTCAGTGAATAGATTCCAACTATCATCTAGACTTAGAAAAGACTTGCTATGAGGAGGAAAATCAGGACAACTGACATAATCAGCAATATTCTTGAGCCGAGTGGTTAATAGAATTCGGCTTTTATTGTCATCATTTGGAAATATTCTTTGTATTTGGTCCCAAGCTTTTGTACTCCAAATATCATCTATGACAATTAGAAATCTCCTACCCTTCAGACCTTTATACGCAATCTCCATTAGTTGATCATCGCTCATTTCTTGCTTGCTTCCAGTAATTGAAGAGACAACTTCAAGAAGCATTTGTCTCTGATTGTATTCTTTGGAGATAGTGACCCATGCATGTTTATCAAATCGAGAACGAATATAGGAATCTCCAAAAACTTTTCTGGCAAGAGTTGTCTTACCTATACCGCCCATACCAAAAATTGGTATGACAATTAACTCATCTGTTTGGGTAGTGAGGCGATCAAGTATGGTGTTGAAGTCATCCTCCATCCCAACAATATTTTCCTCAAATTTACTTTTTTCGAGTGTGGAAGGATTTATTGCTAGTTCTGCAGATTTGCTTCCATGCTTGTTAAACTCGAACAACATCACCTCTTTTTTGAGAAAATAAACTTGTTCTTCCACTTTCAACAATTCTTCATAAAAGTATCTACAAGCCTTTTGCCGTTTGTCCTCGTGATCTGCTAGAATGATGCTTCTTAGACTTAAATCAACTCTATCTTCTGCTTCGTATACTACATTCCTGATCCTCTTTTCTATAACCTTGAAATTGAAACTCAATAAATTAGCACTACTAAAAAAATATTTATATATATATAAGATCAGTAAGATTTAGATATTATACTAGTGAATTAGATACCTTAAGAGTTCCAATATCCTTTGTCATAGTATTGTCAAGGAAATCTTGCAGAGCAGAAAGATTTTGACAGAGTGATTCGAGATGTTGTTGTGTACAACATCGACAAACCAAAGATTGATTAGGTTTCAAGAGTTGGTTCAGTGTATAGAAAAGTGAAGAAAGAGCAGCATAAGCCATTTCTCTTTGTTTGCTGGAATAACTAAAAGATTTAATAATCTCTGCATTGTTATGTATTAAAATGGTCTACTTTTTCATATATTTCTTTTTCTAAAGGCATATTAGTGCAGTTACCTTTATCATTTGTTTAATTAAAAGAGATGATGCTGTTGAATGCCTTGAATTGGACCCGTTACAAACAGAAAGGACGGGGGTCTCGCTGCCCGGTCAGCGAGTCGGGGGTACAGGGGGGCGACGCGCCCCCTGGCCTGGGGGTCCGGGGGGGCGGAGACGCCCCCGGCCCGACGGTATACAATGTTGTTGTATTGGGCCCTTAATTAGCTGTCAGTTCTGTATGTTGGGCCCAAGCCTGTTAGGGCATAGCTTAGCACTATATATAGACGCTATGGCAAACCCTATTCTGTAATTCTGTTCTTGCCTCTCCATAATAAAACTGCTCTCCCTCTTCCCCGTGGACGTAGCCAATTTATTGGTGAACCACGTAAATCTGTTGTCTTGTTTTTCGCGTTTATATTTTCTCGTATTATCTCAAATTTCGCATAACAGATGCATTTCCAAATGATTTACTTTTTCAACCATTGGTCTATTCTAGAGAATACATTATATTATCAGAATAAGAATAACAGTGATCATACAAGAAAAACATTTACCAGCCAATACGACTTAATATGAAGTTTGAAGCAATGTTATGTTGACATAATTAATACACAAACAAACGCTCAAAACTTGGTCTCAACTGGCAAGGAAATATTCAAGGAATCTAACTTTTACAAGCTCGAAAAACAAATCAGATTACGAAGAACAAGAAAAAAGATACAAGCATAAACTCTCCGAAACACCTTTTGGCTTTTAGGATCAAAGATTCAATGTAAACACCAGCAGATTTTCTTTGTACTAATCGCCACACTAGAGCTATTTCCAAATGATTTACTTTTTCAACCATTGGTCTATTTCTAGAAAATACGTTATTTTATCAGAATAAGAAGTTTGAAGCAATGTTATGTTGACATAATTAATACACAAACAAACACTCAAAACTTGGTCTCAACTGGCAAGGAAACATTCAAGGAATCTAACTTTTACAAGCTCGAATCCAAATCAGATTATGAAGAACAAGAAAAAAGATACAAGCATAAGCTCTCCGAAAACACCTTTTAGGATCAAAGATTCAATGTAAACACCAGCAGATTTTCCAACTAGAACAGGAACGCTTTCGACACACTCCTGTTACTGCATTAAAACCATATGAAACAATTCTCTATATCAGCACTAATGACTCAAACTTAATAATCGAAGATGGAATTTTAACATACAAATAGGAGTAATTCGAACTTGAAGCTCATAATTTCATAAGCTTTGTTGCTCTTGTTGAATTTTCTTTGTACTAATCGCCACACCAGAGCTACAATGGCCTATTTTGATCAAATTTAGTGTCATTATCTCTCCAATACTCTCACGAATCTCTTCCAATTTATTCATTTTCACGCAAAAATAGTTCCTCAAGCACTGGAAAATTATCACTACCATCCCATCTTTCTGCACGACAGGACGCAATTATTAGATATCTTAATTTGTGAAACACAACAGCTTTATAGTTTCCAATCTGTTCCCTCGAATACATGTAAGCGCCACATAGGACACAAAATTGTCATGTAACTATGACCTCTCGTTTTTAGTCAGCAACTATGACCTTTTTTAACATTGAGCGTGCACAAGTAGACACTTAAACTTGTATAAAATTGAACAAATAGACACATTTATCCTACATGACAATTTTGTATCCTACGTGTACTATGTCATGTAGGACACGTGTAACAACTTGTTTAATTTTATACAAATTTATATTTCTACTTGTGCACACCAAAATTTAAAGGACATGAATGTCAACTAAAGCGAAGCTAAGAAGTATAGTTATACCTTTATGTATTATGCCTAAAAGATAAGTCTGTACAAAGCTTCACACACTTATTTTTTTTTCTTGTCTTTTGACTAATTGGCTGGATCCATGAAAAATGGATCACCAGGTGAAAGTGATAGCTTAGCAACTAAGTTTAGTGGCTTTTTTAAGTTTGAAACCTGTTTTAATAATCCTTTCTTAAATGAACAAATTGATAATTAAGATCTAAGCCTTTCTCTTCTTGTGCTTCCTACATTTGTACTTTTCTTTAATCAATTGATATTCAAAATTTACTTGTTTAAATAATTTTGATAAACAAACATGCCATTAGATATACTTGATAATAATTGCCTTTGCTATAATAGCTAAAACCAGAATATTGATATATAGTTTACATGTCCATAAATAACCACCAACAGCAACATACACCGTGCAATCCCACAAGTGGAGTATGGGAATGGTACAGTGTACGTAGATGTTAACTTCTATAAAATGCATTATAAGCAGGACAACTAAACGCTGGGCTGTAGACCAAGTCCTTTGCGCGTCTTTCCAACAAATAGATCCCCAGATTTTATCATGCCTGGAATGCGTCCAGCGATTGACAAACAAGGAAATTGAGCCACTGCATCTTTTCTCCCTAGAGAAACTATAGCCAATGCCTTGGTTGCTGGTTTATATACAGCCAATTTGTGATCATCTTCCACTCCCTTTATTAACGACGTGATGTTCTCCGCTACTACCTTTGCGTGTTCTTGAGCCAAATATCCTTGTTTAAGTTCCTGCATTTCACCATCACAAAGTAAGAATGTCTTCTACGTAAAATGCTTCTTATGACGCGAGGAACTACTACGATTCATTGGAGCTTTTATTGGTAGAATAATAGTTATCCATTTACATACTGTACACATATTAACAAGGTTCTAGTGTTACTAGCATGGACTTGAGGAGCTAGGAAGAGAAGATGCATAGACAGAGGTTCTTGAATGTACATTTAAGGTTTATAGGGATGATAAGTTGACAACAAGATGTAAGAAACTAAAAAAGGTATGTTTGACTTACCGGAACGTTAGTGATGTCTCCAATAGCAAAGATATTTTTGCGACCCTTGATCCTCAAATTTGAATCGACCATTATCCTTCCACGACTGTCCAAACTATCCTTCAAGATAGTTTGTTTTAACCATACTGAACCAAATAGTGTACCGGTGCAAAGAAAATAGCAATCAGCAACTATAGTTTCTCCACCAGATGTTCTATAAACACCATCTGATTGAGAGTTAACAAGGACAGATTGCTCCAATATGACTTCAACTTTCTTTGAAGTAAGCCAATTCAGTGCCTTTTTGCTGGCGCTTTCTCCAATAAATTCCAATAATCTTGATCCTCTATGCACCAATGTCACCTTCTTAGCAGGAAAATCTGCAACAATTTCAGCAGCCAACTCCACACCTGTTGGCCCTCCTCCGACTATTAATATGGAATCAGCAGCCTTTATCTTTTCATACTCTGTAAACCAAGGAACAAGAGTTGAGCACAAGTTGATTCCCTGATTGGTTTAATGAACAATGGGAATTTGATTTGTATTACTACTCTTTCGTTTGTTGCTTCATTTGCTTTTGTATCTTGCTATTGTGCTGTCATATTTCTAATGATGTCGTGATCTAAGTCCCAATATACACTTGGTATACCAAACGTAAAGAGCTTACATCAATCTATGGTTTTCTACAAATAACATCCAGTAATATGTACTGCTGACATAACCAAAGCTAAGAATTTCTTTTAGCCTTTCTGGGTTCCTAAACAGAAAACAAGAAGATAAATCCGATTCTCTTTACTCTCTGTTCCTTTCTTTTCCATACACCCTAGCCCCCTTCTTAAAGTTTTCTATTATTATATGGTTTTTGAAGTGACCGAAATTTAAACTATGAGATTGTAAAGTAAGACAAGCTGTTTGTAAGGTGATGGCAATATATAGCCATTTGAGTACTCAATTACCCTATCAGAAAACCGTCGAATTTCTTAAGGTTAGTGTCATAAGATAAAAGCAAAACTAGTTACACATAAGATTTTGAGTTTTACGAAAGCAGAACACAAAAGTAGCCACGAGATTGGACCAATACCTGCTTGGTATTGACTGATCTTCTCCGTTTTCGTCTCAGCACCACTTTGTGTATGACCAGTGGCAACAACAAGATAGTCATATGCGATTCGGCTGCCTTGTTTGGTCAAGACATCAGTGTCTGTGATGTCAACTGCAGCTGATGGAATGATTTTCGCATGAGGAAGGTATTCAGAGTGAGAAATGACAGATCTTTTTGCAAATTCAGGTTCAACCATAGACCTTAAGCTTGCCCATGTTATCTCATAATACTCTTTCCTGTTCCATTTTCGTGTATTCAGTTAATTTAAGCACAATAAACTAATAAATAGAGTAATAAACAAGCACAAACAAGTAGTCATGATTAAAAAAAAGTCAAGAAACTGAAACGATGAGTAGAATCCCACAAGTGAGGTCTGAGGAGGGTATGCATGTACACAAACCTTATGGCTATCTTTGCAGGGTTGGAACACTCATAAATCTAACAACAACAACATGACCGGTGTAATCCCATGAGTAGAATCTGGGAAGGGTAGGGTGCAGGCAAACCTTATCCCTGTCTTTACAAGTTAGCGACACTCATAAAGCTAACTCGCGTAATCCCACAAGTGGGGTTTGACGAGTGGAGGATGTACACAGACCTTACCCATTACTCCTATCTTTGGAGAATACGGACACACATAAATCTAACAACAACATAACCGGTGTAATCCGGGAATGGATACTTGAGGATAGCATATACGCAAACCTTACCCCTATCTTTGCAACGAGTTAGGGACACACATAAAGCTAACACATTATCAATCTCACAATGAGAGGCAAAAAAGTTGATAAAAGAGAAATGCTTACTCATCAATGAGGGAAACATTGACCTCATTTTGAAGGGTTTTTGCTACAACAGAACCAGCAACTCCACCCCCAATCACAACCACATTTTTCTTTTCTCCCCCTAAACTCATATCCAAGATTCCAAATAAAAATCAAAACTTTAAGAAAAAAAATTCAAGAAATAGCAAACCCAAATTGTATAAACGCAAAATCTTCAATTTAATATTATTGGGAGAACAAAACATCAAACAATCCTCTTATATACCAGAAAATATTACGTGTGTGCCAACATAAGAAGTTGGAATTTTATTTTATTTTTTAAAATGGCATCTTCTAGAACAAGGAAATCAAGAGGAAATTGGATTTTCTGAATAGAAAAAAAAGGCAGATTCCTGGATTTTTCTGAGTATTTGGGAAAAGAATTAATGCTTTACAGATTATGCCTATTTTTTTTTATTTTTTTTGGTTCTTAAAATGCTAGGTTAGAAGAGAAGAAAGAAAGAAGAAAAAGACAAATTGTGTGTTAAAGCTTTTTAGCATTTTTTAATATTATTAAATCACAAGGCAGTTGAAGAATTTAAAGGGGCTAAAATGACGTAAACAATGATCTAAATTCTAATATACAGTTGTCAGTAGTATAATCATATTTTATGGGATCTAATATTCCTGATTTTTGTTACAAAATAATAAATCATTTTTAGCATATATCACACGTCAGACGTCACACAAGTCACAACTCAAGTATAAAAGAATTTTTGTTTTTAAAATGCCTTTATAGAAACTTGAGTACCAATGTAATTGAAAATAAATGAGTTTTATTTATTGTCTTTTGATATACGAGAAAAAAAATATTATGTCAAAACATTAGTAATAGTATCTTTTATGTTTTTCTTAAACGTCAAAATTTCAAAACGTTTTCTTGCCTCTAAATCGAAAAACTTATTTTTTTCCTTGCGAAATTATATTGGTATCCAATTTGTATAATTTATAAGATATTATTATAATTTATTTTAAAGGGATACTAAAATATAACTCCAAGGGATACTCGTTTTCATATATTATAACGTTGATTTATTATTAAGTTGGATACATCACAATGATAGATCATGTTGCAATACATTTATGAACCCGTATGTTAAATGCGTACAACGAACTTCAAAGATTCAAAAACATGTTATATGTTGTTGCTTCTTGCTAGAAACATTTCTCCCACTTGTGTAGCTTTGGTTTGGTAACCACTTAAATGTAAGCAAATGAACATAGGCAGTACCATTTGATCAGCAGTAATTCACATCTTTGACGTTAGACGACTGAGAGTCGCCTGAATCGTTCCATGTGGTTCATCCGTTGGCAAGTAAACATCGTCAGCAAACTGAAAGTTTACGATAGATAAATATCAGCCATTGATTCAAGCTCATGAGAGAAGTACATTATCAGTGGTAACAATACATCTGGAAAACTAAAACATCTGAAGCAACTGGATAATACATGGTTAAAGATATGTGTAACTCGAGAATCTTTTACGTGGATTTTTAACTGTAACACCACGTCAACTTCTTTTGTTTCAAACTCTCCTATTAGATTAAGAATGTGGAATCATTATTGTCAACAAATTCCAGTCCTCCACTGCTCTCTTCCTTCCCCGAGTCCAAATCCATGTAGACCGTCCCTCCAGTATTGACATGTTTTGCCATGGAAAAAGCAGGTAGAAAGAACATCTACGTAGTTTGTTGGAGTTTCTTTTTAGCCAGTGTCGGATATACTAGTTTTTGTTCATTTATCAAGCATCAATTTTGATGTCGTTGCAGTATATCTAATTTTAAGTTCTCTTTAGCATGAATAAAATTTGGACCTGATCACTAAGAATCTTCTATCCCAGGTCCACTGATTCACTTCCATGATTGCTCCCTTTTCCCAAGCCCAGACATCACTACTTTACCTCTATTCAATGCCTTAGCACCCTTGACTTCCCCTGGCCCTTAGTCCCACCCTTCCCCCTAACTAATCCAGCCTGTCTTGCTTTCCTAAAACAACTCAGTTTCTCCATTGGTCTTCTTATCTTTCTTTTTCTTTTGTTTTGGAACAGGTAATGTATAATCCACAATATTGAGGATCCAGCTGTCAATAAAGTTAGCTGAACTGTAGTTAGTTCCCTAACATTCCAGCTGTATTTGTGTGTTAGTTAACCAACTATAGATTAGTTTTACATCCATCCATAGTTAACTAACTATAGATTAGCTTTATATCCTACAATTGAATTGGGCATTGTCATCTATAGATTACTTTTACATCCTACCAAAATTAAAGTAATCTATAGATTAACTATAGATGACAAGGCCCAATTCTGTCTTCACAAAGGGAAGGGCCTCACTCAATTAAGGCTTATTTACTGTCCAGTTTTGGACGGGATGTTGCCTGGTAAGTATCATTACAAGGGTTGGGAAATAACTTCATATTCACTGCATTTCAGCACACAGTTCCACTGTAGTCCAGCAAATGAGGAAAGGGCAAGTTTACCTTAACAATGTCTGGTTTATCTTTGCTTGGCAAATTGACCGGCAGAAAATGGATATTTGGCATCTTCAACTGAATGAATGAAATGTCAGGAGACCTGAAAGAACAATACCAAGAAACCATAAGGATTCATAGCAATTATGAAACTTGGAGAAGAAAATAAAGTGATATCGAGGTTTAGTTTCACTTATATGTGCGCGAGGAAAATGAGGAAACGTCTTATGAGTTGAAATTGAGAGAAAGACCTTCCAAGAACAGCCTTTGCCATTTCGTAAAGTGTGGCTTGAACAGAAGGGCTGTATACTCCTTCCTTAGATGGTCCAAAGAATGTGTTAAGCAGGACCTCTTTCACATCTATGCATCTATCTGTGAAATACAGAGGCTTCAGGGGAAGACTTGAGAGAGATTCAAAAGAGTACCTGTATTAACCAATGCTCAGGTTCACAACACGGTCAACAATGGGCAGAATGAAACATGGTAGTATGACTAACAACTACCAAAGCAAGACTAAGATCTCATTCATGTCAGAAAACTTTAACACCATTTCTTTTAGAAACATAAAAAGATGAATAATTTACCTCCAAGATGCAGTGACCTCTGTAGCCATCATCCTTTCGCGTGTTTCAGGCAACATAGTGTACTGGTCCCTAATGAATCCTTCAAAACCTGACTGTTTCAATAAGCCATTTGTTATACAAATCAACACTGCACTTATTGTATGAAAAAATTCGGTAGCCATTTGTTTAGAGTGGTGTATCAAGAAATGTGTACTACCAATTTTAATCACGTAAAAAAGAATTCCTAGTTACTATAGGAAGAAGTATATTAGATGCTGGAGCTCCAATTTTAGAGTAAGGAAGACTAAGGACCTATGTGGGACCGAATGGATCTTGTCTGACCCACATATAAACCATCTCAAACTACATACCAGCTATATCTCCATCATTCCTGAGAGTACTACCCTTGTTGCCTTGTAGCTGATCCATAGCCCCAACCTCCACTAACTCCGTCCAGAAGGTGGGAGTGTCGAAAGAAAACAAACTAAAATGACTTCCTGGAGTGTGACATACCTCATTTTACTAAAGGAGGATCACATATCTTAATAGGATACTGTAAAAGTTCTCATTCAAACTCCAGAACCCTTTTCTTTCTTGTTTTTAGGTATGTGGAACTGTAACTTTACCTGCAACAACTAGAAGCAGAAAATAAAGAAAGAATCTTAGGCAGATGTGTAACAGGGATTACCTTAGTTGTCTTCAGAATTGATAATCCTTCAATACCAGATGTCAGGTGCAATGTTCCTGATTTATCGACCATTACTTCAGTTGTGTGTCTTTCAGAGCCAAGCTTAAAACCTTGTAATGATGACAACATACAACAATCATTAATTTCAAGGAAACCCAATTTCTTCACTAATATCAGTGGATCACCTCATCAGATTGAAAATCAGATTGTATAAATGGAAACCAAAGTTAAATGATGCAACAAGTTCGAGATATCAAACATTATGGTTTAAGGCACTCGGGCATCCCAAAGCTTTAGATGCTTTCTCATGCAACCACTTGAATCCTCTAAACTCATTGAGCATCGGATCACTAGCAACAACTCTTTTTTGATTCATACAATGAGGACATTCCAAACCCCTTTATCAAGGCATCTGTCTCCTCCAGTATTCAACTCCCAGATTGGACCATAAACTGAGCCAATAAATTCAAGATAAAAGGGGTCCACAAACTGCAACTCTTAGGATTATGCAACTATGTTTCAGGAAATTATAGCTCCTTGTAATATATGATAGAGGACCAACTTTAAGGCCTTTTATTAGCTAAAAATTGATATGATCAGCTAAAATGTATTCGAACAGTATTTCCAAAAAAAAGTAGTGTCAGACATAAAACAGCTCTTTGAGGCATTTGTTTTGACAAAAGAAGGTTGCAGGTCCTCGTCTCCTAGATAACTCTGCCTACCAAGACTTAGGAAGATGAGAAGAAATCACCCCGACTGATTCCATTCAAACATAAACCAAAAGCAAGCAAATACAAACGATGGAATCTCATGATGCGTCCAAACAAGGATTACAATGTTAGATCAGGTTTATCAAGTTAACTGCATAAACCAGATTGTAGTCATTATCAAGCTTAATGTTGTAGCATTTCATACAGATCTAATTTTAAAATATGATCATGATCAAATGAGAAATAGAAGAATCTAAACTCTTTTTTTAAAAAAAAAGTTAGGAGTATTTAGACTATTTAGGAGCTTTGGTGGAAATAACTCATTATTTAAAAACAAAATTGTCTCGCACTTGATTTTGAATTTGATCTTGCCTTATCAAGTTTGACAGCATATTGTTAAATGAAAGCACAGAAGACTGTGACGCTGGCTATAATTCTCTGAAAGAAATAACAACATAAGGAAAAAATATGTTAAATTACTCTCAATATGTCTTATCCTAACTTACAATGGGACTAGAATTCCTATGGCTCATGTCCTGATCTAAAAAATTAACTTGACATCAAGGAGATGAAACGAGAGTAAAGAAAGGGAGGAAATCAGCCAAGTGGCCTACTCACTACAATTTATGAGATTTAGCAGCATAAGGTAAGTTAGAGTTTCACTTTAACTTCTAAAGGGAGGGTGAAATTCATTACGGAAGTATGCAACTTATTCTGTTGTAAATCAAAAGGCTTACCATGTTCATGTTGTTGGCCCTTTATGCTAATGCGTTCCCATGGCTTCTCAACTATATTAACAATTGCAGCAGTGACCTACAACAACAGAATATGAAATGGCACTTAAGAAGATCCATGTAAAGTGAGTCATAGAAGCCATATAATATACTAAGCAATGTCACGACCAAAGCACAAGAATTTCCAAACTCTGCACATAACACAAGGCAACAAATACACAATTGTTTATTCTTCTGAACAGAGCAATTGACAGATTAATGGACATAATCACATAATTGTCCCAAAAATACTGTTCCATTGACATTCAATTATTTTCTTACTGAAATTTCATTATTAGATATTAACAACAACGCCTCGGACCCAAATAAAGTCGGTGATCAATAGATTTTGACAAAGTGTTACCTGCTGATAAAAGGAGGTGAAGTGCTTTGCAAGTACAATGGCAAAACCTTCCGCTGAAAGTTGCTCTGAACATTCCTTAGCTTTCGCATATACCTATTTCACAATTCAATAATCAGAACCAACAATAAAAAGAAAACAACAAGTAAAACGTATAATTCAGCATTTAATCAGATTTTTTTCCAAAAAAATGTACAAGCTAATTATCTAATCAACAAAAGTGAAGAAAATCTGTGATCATGCAATATCTTAGACAATTAGATCAATCCTACAGTCTCATTCAGGATCATTCAATTTCTTCGGAAAAAACAGCGGAAACCAAAAATAACAGCATTTCTGTATTAGTTTCACAGATGATGAAATTGATCAACAGATCCGTGGCCAGCCAGAGAGTCAAGCCACTAAAGTAGCAATTTAGTCCCCAAAAATGCTCTCTAGCAATTTTCATTTTTCTAATCTCAAGCTCAAATCAAAGATTAAGTTAAGGACGTATGGAATACCAACTTTTACTCAGTTAAATAAGCCACCCGATCTGATAATCTAACAAAGTTTTCATACTGAGATTTCATTATTAGATCATCATTTATGCATATGAATAAGCTGTTATAGAAAAAAAAAGTAGAAGTACTTACAGTGTTCTTCATGGTATCGGTGGCGACGATATCGGAATTATCGCCGGAGACATATGCAGGTAAACAATCGGAGATGAGACTGATGTTAACGCTCCATTCAGCAAAGTGATGTTTTCCATCTCGATCCCTCCAAACCCTAGCTACTCTCACTCTGGATTTTCCATGCCTCTGCTCCAGCTTCAGTCCTCTCAATTCCGCCATCTTCGTTTCACTAATGAATTTGTCGCTCTATTATCTATAATAATGAATATATTTTTCTTAAATAAGCTCTAAAAGTATCATATCCTAATTAGAAAATTTTTTAAATATCAATTTACAAGTTTAAATTTTGTTAAAATAATTCCACCTATTTTTGGAGCTTGAAAAATAGATTAAAAAAATGTTAAAACAAGTTATGAATCATTATGATATCGTCACATAAGAGAAAATTATGATAGATTGTGCAGTATTACATAATTATTTGCGAAAATATTAAAGGAGTGATAGAATATTTATGGTCTATTAGCATAACAATATAATTGTGGATGATATTAAACAGCAAATAGCTCAAAGTAACAATGTTGATTCGTCTTCTCAATCATATGATTAAAAAATGCACGTTCAACGTGAGGAAATTGTTAGTATTATGCTGGAGAATTGTACTAAAACTAGTTCACTATAATTTTTGTTAATTTTTTTTTTGAATTAATATTTGATGAAACAATTATTTAAATGGAAAGAAATAGTTTTGTAATAATTTATCTTGTAATTTTAAAATTTTTATATTTTTGAAAAAATATACAATATAAAAATTTATATCATAATTTTATATTATATTATAATATCGCATGATCAAACGAATTCTCGAGATGAAAATATAGTACATATTAGTCTTACCACTCATAGTAATAAAAGGATGAAGTATCACGGGCTGAATATACCGCCTTGAAATTTGCCTATTTCATTAAATTTTTGTTGTGGAATTATATCGGTTTATGTTATTGTTATTTATTTGTTTTCTTTATTTTCATTTCGTATTGATTTTTTTTTTTTGCTTTAAATAATTATTAACGTTCTTTTACTCATTTTCACTAAGTATTAATCTCTTGATACAAATGTTATGTGTACATTTCGTGATATAAAAGTGCTAAATTTTAATAATTACATAAAAATTTAAAATATATTTAAATTATAATAATTAACGACTTTAAATATCTTTACGAATTTATTAAAAATTAATAAATTCTCAAAATTATATTTGTGTCACATAAATCGAAAGTTGAAACAAAAAATAATATATATTAAGTCCGACACGAATTTCGATATCTAATTTTTTTATACTATAGATGATATAATAATGATATCATCATGTCTGCCTATTCACCTAAAAGTATTTTTGATACTTCTGATATTTTATGATTTGATTAAATGCTTTATGCTTAACTACTATATATATAGGTGATATAGGAGGTCAACATAGAAATATTTTTAGTACTTTTTCACATTTATGTTGTTGTAATTTAATGTTTTATGCTTATATAGATAAAAATATCCTCCCAATATGCTTTTCTTTAACTTTTAATTGTCACGTTATTATTTAGTAATCGTTTTATCATATGATAAAATATATCTTTTATTTTTTTTACAAGCATGTGATATATATATTTTTTTAAAATTATATTATTTTATAATTATTAAATTAAATTAGAAATTATAATTTAAAAATATTATCATAAATATTTTCAAATATTCTTCATATTGTTGCTGTAATAAATTTTTCTTTGAACAATTAATATTAATTGTAGCAACAAATCTAAGTATAATATAAAATAAATTATACTACTTTGTACACTTAAGATTTGGTTCAACAATTAATGATTTCCATATTATTCATAGATATATATTTGTTGTTACAATTAATTATTTCCATATTATTCTTCATATATATTGACTTCAAAAGTAAATCCTTCCCAATTGGTAAATTAATTAAACACTTTCCATTAATAACATACTTACTATAATTTTTGAGGTTCTACGATTATAAAAGAAATGTAGAGTGACTACTTTATTCACCACAAAATTATTCAATGGAAAATTTTGGTGCATCTTTTCGTTATTCTATTTTTCTCATTATTTGCATCTATGGTATGTATATCTATAATTTTTCTTATTAGCATTTGTTTCAAATTAAATAAATGTATCCCACTAATTAAACTTGTAATCCGTAATCTTGAGCTTGCAGGCATGTTGATGATGAAACAAGTGAATGGCGATGGTACATGTGATGAACGTTTTTCTTCTCCTATTCCTTGTTCACAACAATCACCACCTTGTTCAACATTTTGTAAACAACGTTATGACAACATGTAGTGAGATCAAGGTGTGATGATGAAGGCCGAGGACAATTTACTTGTATCTGCACCATCAATATACCTTGTCATCCTTCTACTTAGTTGTTACAAATTTTTTAATCTGTTCTAAAAAGAATAAAAGATTAATGAAAAAATTATGTTTTGATTTTAAAAAATTGTGTTTGTAATTGCATTGCGTCCTCTCTCTATACTTTTTTGAAATTTGGGATTAATATCATGACCTAATTCTGAAGCCAAGTGGTTTGAATTGAGGAAAATCATAACCAATAAGAAAAAATTATCCACCTATATGACTATATCTATATTCATTAGTTTTTTGAAATTTACAAAATATAGCCAAGATATAAATATATATAGTTTTAAACATTAAAATAAATAAATAAATTAATAAATAAATAGTTTAATACTATAATTAAATTACTTTGATACACCATGGAGTCACGGATCAATAGAGGAAATTAAATAGACGTCAAACTATCATGCTTTAAATATCTTACACTAAAGTTCAATATTTATTTTAATGGCTGAAAATGAATAGAGGTAAACTTGTGGGACCCTAACTCATGTTAGTATAATGAATTCATATCTTCGATTTAATTCTCCCTCCGTTCCTTTTTAGTTGTCATATATACTAAAATATCAATAAAACAAGAATTATCTTAAGTTATCAATTAAAGATAAGTGAAAGTTCTTACTAAAAATGATTGCTTAAATAAATAAAGAAGACATGAGTCCATAGAAAATGAAATTTTATTGAAATAAACCAATATAAAGAGAATAATTCATCTTCTAGGGGTTTCAATTAAGTTAAATTATCATTTAAAGTTAGACAAGTTGCAACAACTAATCAATTTTTTTAAAAAAAAAAAAAAAGAAAGAAGGATTTGGGCCCAAGTCTAATTGTTGTTTGTCTGGGTCAGAACTTGGGCCTTAGCCGCTGATCTTGTGGGTTTTGGCCCAAATTTCATTCTTATATATTGTTGTATACATCATTGTATATTGCTACATATAATTGTCAATAAATTAGTATTTACAATTATATCTATCAACTAACGGCACAATTAAAAAAAGACATATTTTTGACATGAACAATACCATGCAGAATATACAATTCAAGTTTCTTTAAGTTCTTTTAATTTCGTTAATAATGTAGCTATCGAGATCAATATAATCAAAAATAAACTATCGTTCATGCTTGGTGATTCAAGCCTCTAAGGGTGAGTCTAAATGGATTAGAAAAAAGACATATCTTAGACAATGAAAAATATTGCGCAAAATATACGAATCAAATTTCTTTAGATTTTTTTTTAATTTCGTGAATAATATAACTATCGAGATCAATATAATCAAAAATAATATTTAAAAAATAATTTTAAAAAATCGAAAAACATAAAAGTTCTCAAGTAAAAACATTAAGTTCTTTTTTTTTTCTCATACATGGTGTTTTATCTCCCATTCTGATTATGCATTCCGCCGAAAGACTAGATTCCGGCCACCCACCGCCGCCGTCACCCGGCCGGACTCTTCCATTCATCGGAAAACTCAAACCCTTTTATCTTTTATCAATCTTGGTACTCATATTAGCAATTTCATTCAGTATTAGCAAAACAAATCAGTTCAAAAGACTCTTTTTTCTCAGATCAAATTTACTGAATCCAACAGTTCAGAAGCAAATTTCAAGAAACCCCATTTACACAGCCCCTTATTGTGTTCTATGGATGGCTCCATTTCTTTCAGGAGGTGGGTACAGTTCAGAAGCTTGGTCATATATTTTAGCTTTACATAATTACTCAATGAATAAAAATCCAGTCTTTAATTTGAAAATTGAGCAACATGGGGATCTTGAAAATGTTGAATTTTGGGAGGGTTTACCTTTTGATATGAGGAATTTGGCTGTTGAGCTTTACCATAGAGAGTGTAAGTTGAATGAGACTGTTGTTGTTTGTCATAGTGAACCTGGTGCTTGGTATCCTCCACTTTTTGATACACTTCCATGTCCACCTATTGGTTATGGTCATTTTAAAGCTGTAGTTGGAAGGACTATGTTTGAGACTGATAGAGTTAATGATCAGCATGTTAAAAGGTGTAATCTTTTGGATTTTGTTTGGGTTCCTACTGATTTTCATGTGAAAACTTTTACTGAAAGTGGGGTTGATCCATTTNAGTTCAGAAGCTTGGTCATATATTTTAGCTTTACATAATTACTCAATGAATAAAAATCCAGTCTTTAATTTGAAAATTGAGCAACATGGGGATCTTGAAAATGTTGAATTTTGGGAGGGTTTACCTTTAGATATGAGGAATTTGGCTGTTGAGCTTTACCATAGAGAATGTAAGTTGAATGAGACTGTTGTTGTTTGTCATAGTGAACCTGGTGCTTGGTATCCTCCACTTTTTGATACACTTCCATGTCCACCTATTGGTTATGGTTATTTTAAAGCTGTAGTTGGAAGGACTATGTTTGAGACTGATAGAGTTAATGATGAGCATGTTAAAAGGTGTAATCTTTTGGATTTTGTTTGGGTTCCTACTGATTTTCATGTGAAAACTTTTACTGAAAGTGGGGTTGATCCATTGAAAGTTGTCAAGATTGTTCAGCCTGTTGATCTTGATTTTTTTGATCCAGTTAAGTATGAGGGATTGGATTTAGGGTCATTAGGGAATTTAGTGATGGGGTCATTTTCAAATGGAGAAAAGTTTGTATTCTTGAGTATTTTCAAGTGGGAATATAGGAAAGGATGGGATGTTTTGCTGAGGTCTTACTTGAAGGAGTTTTCGGGAGGTGATGATGTTGTTTTGTATCTGTTAACGAATCCGTATCATTCTGATAAGGATTTTGGTAACAAGATTGTTGAATATGTGGAGAATTCCGATTTGGAAGAATCGAAAGATGGTTGGGCTAGAGTATATGTAATCGACGAACACATAGCTCAGGTTGATATGCCTAGGCTATACAAGGCTGCTAATGCATTTGTTTTGCCATCTAGAGGTGAAGGTTGGGGTAGGCCTATTGTGGAGGCAATGGCAATGACTTTGCCAGTGATTGCTACGAATTGGTCAGGACCAACTGAATTCATGACAGAAGATAATAGCTACCCATTGCCTGTCGATAGGATGAGTGAAGTCACACAAGGTCCATTTAAGGGACATTTATGGGCTGAACCTTCGGTTAATGAGCTGCAAACGCTAATGAGACATGTAATGAGAAATCACGAGGAAGCTAAAGCCAGAGGTAAGCAGGCAAGAAATGATATGATGAGCAGGTTTTCTCCTGAGGTTGTTGCTGGCATAGTTAGTGATCATATTGAACGCATTATTTATCATACACAGTGATTGTTGTGTTCTCTTTAGGATCGAGAAGAGTAGATTGTACATTTTACTGCAGTGGTAACAGTTTTTAGTCACTGTTTCTTCATGGATTATTAACTCTAGTAGACTTTATCTCAGTTTTCCTATGTGTAATTGAAGAACGGTTTTACTTAATAGATGGAGACGACAAAGTTTTGGAAGCTGATGAATCTAAATTTCGAGTGAAAAGAGGTTCTAATAGGGGGACAATGCATCAGAAGTTATCCTGAGAATCAACTAATTGGATAGCCTTATCAACACTCTAAAGTGTTCTTAAATGGAGTTGCAGTTAGATAAGTATATAAATTTCTCTGCTAAAACCAGAACTGTGTTGGTAATCCAGTTATGTTCATGTGATGAATATCAACAACAAAAGTCTATTTTAAAGCTTAGAGTTGTATGAATTGTTATGCTATAGATTGTTAGTTTGGACTTTCGAGCAGTATTATAGGAAAGATATGTCACCAATGGACCGTGAGTATCAACAACGGAAGGAGGTAACAGCATTATGTGCAAACTTAGTCACATCGAACACTTATGGACCACAAGTATGAACTACGGAAAGAGGTAAGCAATGAAACCTCAACACTATACAGATATTGAGCTGCTAGCAATGTGTTTGAACAGATAATGAGCTGCCAATGTCAAAGCTAGTTGAGTTAATGATACAAATTTACTTGTTATCTTCAAGCCAGTTAGAATGTCTTGCTTTTATACAACTTTCTTTTGTTTCAAAGTTCCTTGTAGCTGTGATGATTTTATCTTAGATATCCCTGCATTCTTGTCGAGGGTCTATTTTCCCGAGGTAGGGGGTAAGGTCTGTGTACACTCTGCCCTCTCTAGACCCTACTTTTGGAATTACACTGGCTACGTTGTATTTGCTTGCATTTCAACGCATTCTCACAGCAATTATAGTTTGTTTCATCACAATAATTGAACAAAAGTCAAATGCATTTTGAACAAACACACTTTTATTTATGAAACATTAGGAACACCATACCCTACCCTACCCCACCCCACCCCCAAGAACAAGGAAAAAAAATGCAGAAATAAAATCCCATAACTAGTTCCTGAATCTTTTTTTTGTTTGTATACACAAGCATCTTGTTTCAGAGCTTCCCTGTCTGGGAGATTTCACCACTTCAACTTGGCTGGGAAATACTGCAATCAAAATGTATTTTGCAGTTCAGTAAAGCAGAATGAAATGATTGTACGGAACCGACATGATCGGTGAGGATTCATATAGCTGATTAATATATAACTATTTTCTCTTTACTCAACTAGTAAGGCAAATGAAAATTTACCTTCTCAATGAGAGACATGTAGTAAGGTTTCACTTTCTCCACATCAATCCTAACATTGCTCTTGCTATACAGATCATATTTGCTGTCAATATACACAAAGTTCAGTCAAACCACGTTCTCAACAGTAAATTCTGAAATGGTCATCAAGAGAAGCAAGTAAAAGGGCAGCTCGGTGTACTAAGCAACGAGCCACAGCGCTAAAGAGTGAGATGTAGGCCGTCTACCCCTGTGACCTATAGATCACACGGAGACAACTTTACCGTTGCTGCAAGGCAACCCTTCAAGTCAGAAGCAAACTGAAGTACAAATTATGTAACTGGGAAAAAAAAACTTACCTGAAGATTTGAAGCCATTTCAGGTTTTCATGATCCTCCTCATTCATCAAGTGAGTATATGCCCCTGACTTATGCAGAGCTACATAACAATAGTTCCAGATTAGCAATGAAGTTTAACCATTATATCCGTCAAGTCGTAGGGGTAAGGTTTGCATACATCATTACACTAGGTACGTTGTTGAAAACAAAAAACAAAAACGAGTTAATTATGTATTGCTTACGATAGAAGGAATGATATCGGATGATGAACAATGCAGCAGATGGAAGAGTAGTTTTATTTGCCTTAGCCACCTGCATAATTACACAAACATTATGTTAAAAATCAGATATAATTCTCCATTTATTTTCACTAATGAATTAGAAAAAGTACATACCAAGTACATATAGTCATCATGGCCCCAAGACATCACCACATTATTAAGCCCACATCCTTCAGAATAAACTCCATATTTTGTGTTGTAAGTTGGATTGTTGTTATCAGGATTTCCCTTTAATTGCTGCAGAAAGACAATTAGAGGTTGTTTCTGAAGGACCCTCGACTCTAAAACTCAAGACGAAGAAAAGCACCTCATGAAGCACAATCGATTCATCAAAAGCACAACCAAGGGGGAATGTGTCACCTGTAAAACGTACCAAAATGTCCTTTAATTTTGTCTGTCATAAACATGCCAATGAAAGAAGTTCCCGAAACGAAATTCTTACCAACAACAGCCCATTGAGGAAGCCCTCCAAAGCTAGGAAGCAAAAGAACTTTGCCTAGATCTACAACATTTTTGGACAAAATATTAACACTTTTAAACCCCTAATAAATTTTTAATAAAATTAATTGTTTTTTTCTTCTAACAAACCATGAATTAGGCCAGTTAAGTGTAACCAATCTTCATTAGGATAATCCTTTCTAATAGCTTCAGCAGTTTGCAACAAATGCTCAATTTGTGGTTCATCCAAATCAGGATCACTATCATCTACAACTTCATTCAAAAGTTCACAACATTCCCATATACTCATCTCCACTTTATTCATTTTACCATATTCTTCCCTCATCTTTTTCACCTGTTTAAAATCAGACATGTAAACTTTCTATCAATAAAAAAAAGTTCTAATTCCAAGATTTATTTTTTTTTGGTTTATTTGTTTGGAATCTTACAAAATCATATGTTTGGTTAATGTGACTCTGGCGATAGAGTTCACGGACAATCTTTTGACGTTCAACCTCTGCATTATAGTCCCTGCATTGATAATTGAGTAAAGTTAGAATAAGTTTTTATATATTAAATTTTATATAATTTCTTGATTGAGAAAATAATGTTATAATATAATTAATTACCTGAATGAGTTGCCAAATGCATTATTGCCAGGGACAACAAATATACCATCAGAATTTGCCTTTTTGTTCTCCAATTCTGCTATTAACAAAATCAAGAACATAAATATCAGATATTATATTTCACAAATATTCATCTAACTATGAATTTATCGCAAAAAAAAAGTTATTTTTCTAATTTTTCTTAACAGAAAAATAACTCAACGATACCTATGTGTGTATATTATATCACAAATCATAAAAAATGATGGAAATTGCTAAATTCTATTCATAAAACGGGAGTGGATGTACAATTTTATCGTATGTATTAAACACCTTATTGAAAATCTATTTAAAATTTATAAATTGTAAAATTTAGAACCTAATAATATTAAAGTTATAGAATAATGAAATTCATAGAACTCGAATTTCGATGTGTTTAGTGACATATATCAAAGAGAATTAACACTTTTTCAAATATAAGTAGTAACAAATTCTTAATCAGAACATCAAAGCAGAAAGATAACGACTAGATATATATTTTAAGAAGTCAAGTAACATTGATAACACATTTTTTCAAATAAACAACAAACTTTTAACTAAAAATTTGAAATTCAAACATCGAATTACATAAATAACAATTAACGACTAAATATATAATTTAATTGACACTTTTTCAAATATAAGTAGTGACAAATTCTTTATCAAAAATGTCAAGTTAGAACATCAAAGCAAAAAGATAACGACTAAATATATAATTTAAGAAGTCAAACAACATTGATAACACTTTTTTCAAATAAACAACAGACTTTTAACCAAAAAATTCAAATTCAAAGATCAAATTACATAAATAACAATTACCGACTAAATATATAATTTAAAAAGTCAAATAAGACAAAAAATTATACCATGATCAGTTTGTGCAACGAGGAAAGTCATATTTGACTTTGATTTGAGCAAAAAAAAGCACAAATAAAACCAAGAGAATTAAAATATGAGAATTTGCTTGTTCAAAATTTTTTGAGAATAAAAGGGTTTTTATAGTGAAACAAGAAATCCTTTTTAGGTAATAAAATTATTTAGTAAAAATAAAGGTGACTCATCTTTTTTTTTAAATTATATTTTTTTATAATTATTAAATTAAATTAAAAATTATAATTTAAAAGTATTATCATAAATATTTTCAAATATTCTTCATATTGTTGCTATAATAAATTGTTCTTTGAACAATTATTATTAATTGTAGCAACAAATCTAAGTATAATATAAAATAAAATATACTACTTTGTACACTTAAGATTTGGTTCAACAATTAATGATTTCCATATTATTCATAGATATATATTTGTTGTTACAATTAATTATTTCCATATTATTCTTCATATATATTGACTTCAAAGTAAATCCTTCCCAATTGGTAAATTAATTAAACACTTAAGATTTGGTCCAACAATTAATGATTTCCATATTATTCATAGATATATATTTGTTGTTACAATTCATTATTTCCATATTATTCTTCATATATATTGACTTTAAAGTAAATCCTTCCCAATTGGTAAATTAATTAAACACTTTTCATTAATAACATATTTACTTACTATAATTTTTGAGGTTTTACGATTATAAAAGAAATGTAGAATGACTACTTTATTCACCACAAATTATTCAATGGAATTTTTTGGTGCATCTTTTCATTGTTCTATTTTTCTCATTATTTGCATCTATGGTATGTATTCATCTACAATTTTTCTCAGTATCATTTGTTTCAAATTAAATAAATGTATCCCACTAATTAAATTTGTAATCCGTAATCTTGAGCTTGCAGGCATGTTGATGATGAAACAAGTGAATGGCGATGGTACATGTAATGAACGTTTTTCTTCTCCTATTCCTTGTTCACAACAATCACCACCTTGTTCAACATTTTGTAAACAACGTTATGGACAACATGTAGTGAGATCAAGGTGTGATGATGAAGGCCGAGGACAATTTACTTGTATTTGCACCATCAATATACCTTGTCATCCTTCTACTTAGTTATTACAAATTTTTTAATCTGTTCTAAAAAGAATAAAAGATTAATAAAAAAATTATGTTTTGATTTTAAAAATTTGTGTTTGTAATTGCATTGCGCCCTCTCTCTATATTTTTTTGAAATTTGGGATTAATATCATGACCTAATTCTGAAGCCAAGTGGTTTGAATTGAGGAAAATCATAACCAATAAGAAAAAAATATCCACCTATATGACTATATCTATATTCATTAGTTTTTTGAAATTCACAAAATATAGCCAAGATATAAAATATATATAGTTTTAAACAATAAAATAAATAAATTAATTAATAAATAAATAATTTAATACTATAATTAAATTACTTTGATACACCATGGAGTCACGGATCAAATAGAGGAAATTAAATATACTTCAAACTATCATGCTTTAGAAATCTTACACTAAAGTTCAATATTTATTTAAACTATTGAAAATGAATAGAGGTAAACTTATGGGACCCTAACTCATGTTAGTAAAATGAATCTATATCTTCGATTTAATTCTCCCTCCGTTCCTTTTTAATTGTCAGATATACTAAAATATCAATAAAACAAGAATTATCTTAAGTTATCAATTAAAGATAAGTGAAAGTTCTCACTAAAAATGATTGCTTAAATAAATAAAGAAAACATGAGTCCATAGAAAATGAAATTTTATTGAAATAAACCAATATAAAGAGAATATTTCATCTTCTAGGGGTTTCAACAAAGTTAAATTATTATTTAAAGTTAGACCAGTTGTAATAACTAATTAATTTTTTTTAAAAAAAAATAAAAAGAAAGAAGGATTTGGGCCCAAGTCTAATTGTAGTTTGTCTAGGTCAGAACTTGGGCCTTAGCCGCTAATCTTTTGGGTTTTGGCCCAAATTTCATTCTTATATATTGTTGTATACATCATTGTATATCACTACATATAATTGTCAATAAATTAGTATTTACAATTATATCTATCAACGAACGGCACAACTCGAGAACATATATATGATAAAAAAAGTCAAGGAATTCATATGGTCCAAAATAAAACCAAATTATATCGCTTATTTTAGATTGACCTATTGAAACATAAACTTCTCAAGTTCAAATATTTATTTTTCTAGTTAGAAATCAATGTCGTGGATCTAAATGTATTAGAAAAAAGACCTATCTTTGATACAAAAAATATTTTGCAGAATATATGAATCAAATTTCTTTAGATTCTTTTAATCTCGTGAATAATATAACTATCGAGATCAATATAATAAAAATAATTTTAAAAAATCGAAAAACATAAAAATTTTCGACTAAAAACAGCAAGTTCTTTTTTTTTGGCTCATACACGGTGTTTTATCTCCCATTCTGATTATGCATTCCGCCGAAAGACTAGATTCCGGCCACCGACCGCCGCCGTCACCCGGTCGGACTCTTCCATTCATCGGAAAACTCAAACCCTTTTATCTTTTATCAATCTTGGTACTCATATTAGCAATTTCATTCAGTATTAGCAAAACAAATCAGTTCAAAAGACTCTTTTTTCTCAGATCAAATTTACTGAATCCAACAGTTCAGAAGCAAATTTCAAGAAACCCCATTCACACAGCCCCTTATTGTGTTCTATGGATGGCTCCATTTCTTTCAGGAGGTGGGTACAGTTCAGAAGCTTGGTCATATATTTTAGCTTTACATAATTACTCAATGAATAAAAATCCAGTCTTTAATTTGAAAATTGAGCAACATGGGGATCTTGAAAATGTTGAATTTTGGGAGGGTTTACCTTTAGATATGAGGAATTTGGCTGTTGAGCTTTACCATAGAGAATGTAAGTTGAATGAGACTGTTGTTGTTTGTCATAGTGAACCTGGTGCTTGGTATCCTCCACTTTTTGATACACTTCCATGTCCACCTATTGGTTATGGTTATTTTAAAGCTGTAGTTGGAAGGACTATGTTTGAGACTGATAGAGTTAATGATGAGCATGTTAAAAGGTGTAATCTTTTGGATTTTGTTTGGGTTCCTACTGATTTTCATGTGAAAACTTTTACTGAAAGTGGGGTTGATCCATTGAAAGTTGTCAAGATTGTTCAGCCTGTTGATCTTGATTTTTTTGATCCAGTTAAGTATGAGGGATTGGATTTAGGGTCATTAGGGAATTTAGTGATGGGGTCATTTTCAAATGGAGAAAAGTTTGTATTCTTGAGTATTTTCAAGTGGGAATATAGGAAAGGATGGGATGTTTTGCTGAGGTCTTACTTGAAGGAGTTTTCGGGAGGTGATGATGTTGTTTTGTATCTGTTAACGAATCCGTATCATTCTGATAAGGATTTTGGTAACAAGATTGTTGAATATGTGGAGAATTCGGATTTGGAAGAACCGAAAGATGGTTGGGCTAGAGTATATGTAATCGACGAACACATAGCTCAAGTTGATATGCCTAGGCTATACAGGGCTGCTAATGCATTTGTTTTGCCATCTAGAGGTGAAGGTTGGGGTAGGCCTATTGTCGAGGCAATGGCAATGACTTTGCCAGTGATTGCTACGAATTGGTCAGGACCAACTGAATTCATGACAGAAGATAATAGCTACCCATTGCCTGTCGATAGGATGAGTGAAGTCACAGAAGGTCCATTTAAGGGACATTTATGGGCTGAACCTTCGGTTAATAAGCTGCAAACGCTAATAAGGCATGTAATGAGAAATCAGGAGGAAGCTAAGGCCAGAGGTAAGCAGGCAAGGGATGATATGATGAGCAGGTTTTCTCCTGAGGTTGTTGCTGGCATAGTTAGTGATCATATTGAACGCATTATTTATCATACACAGTGATTGTTGTGTTCTCTTTAGGATCGAGAAGAGTAGATTGTACATTTTACTGCAGTGGTAACAGTTTTTAGTCACTGTTTTTTCATGGATTATTAACTCTGGTAGACTTTATCTCAGTTTTCCTATGTGAATTGAAGAACGGTTTTACTTAATATCTGGAGACGACAAAGTTCTGGAAGCTGATGAAATTATCCTGAGAATCAACTAATTGGATAGCCTTAAACACTCTTAAGTGTTCTTAAATGGAGTTGCAGTTAGATAAGTATAAAAATTCCTCTGCTAAAACCAGAACTGTGTTGGTAATCCAGTTATGTTCATGTGATGAATATCAACAACAAAAGTCTATTTTAAAGCTTAGAGTGTATGAATTGTTATGCTGTAGATTGTTAGTTTGGACTTTCGAGCAGTATTATAGGAAAGATATGTCACCAATGGACCGTGAGTATCAACAACGAGAAGAGGTAACAGCATTATGTGCAAACTTAGTCACATCCAACACTGATGGACCACAAGTATCAACTATGGAAAGAGGTAAGCAATGAAACCTCAACACTATACAGATATTGAGCTGCTAGCAATGAGTTTGAACAGATAATGAGCTGCCAATGTCAAAGCTAGTTGAGTTAATGATACAAATTTACTTGTTATCTTCAAGCCAGTTACGAAAGTCTAGCTTTTATATAACTTTCTTTTGTTTCAAAGTTCCTTATAGCTGTGATGATTTTAACTTAGATATCCTTGCATTCTTGTCGAGGGTCTATTTTCCCGAGGTAGGGGGTAAGGTCTGTGTACACTCTGCCCTCTCTAGACCCTACTTTTGGAATTACACTGGCTACGTTGTTTTTGCTTGCATTTCAACGCATTCTCACAGCAATTATAGTTTGTTATATCACAATAATTGAACAAAAGTCAAATGCATTTTGAACAAACACACTTTTATTTATGAAACATTAGGAACACCATAACCTACCCTACCCTACCCCACCCCACCCCCAAGAACAAGGAAAAAAAATGCAGAAATAAAATCCCATAACTAGTTCCTGAATCTTTTTTTTGTTTGTATACACAAGCATCTTGTTTCAGAGCTTCCCTGTCTGGGAGATTTCACCACTTCAACTTGGCTGGGAAATACTGCAATCAAAATGTATTTTGCAGTTCAGTAAAGCAGAATGAAATGATTGTACGGAACCGACATGATCGGTGAGGATTCATATAGCTGATTAATATATAACTATTTTCTCTTTACTCAACTAGTAAGGCAAATGAAAATTTACCTTCTCAATGAGAGACATGTAGTAAGGTTTCACTTTCTCCACATCAATCCTAACATTGCTCTTGCTATACAGATCATATTTGCTGTCAATATACACAAAGTTCAGTCAAACCACGTTCTCAACAGTAAATTCTGAAATGGTCATCAAGAGAAGCAAGTAAAAGGGCAGCTCGGTGTACTAAGCAACGAGCCACAGCGCTAAAGAGTGAGATGTAGGCCGTCTACCCCTGTGACCTATAGATCACACGGAGACAACTTTACCGTTGCTGCAAGGCAACCCTTCAAGTCAGAAGCAAACTGAAGTACAAATTATGTAACTGGGAAAAAAAAACTTACCTGAAGATTTGAAGCCATTTCAGGTTTTCATGATCCTCCTCATTCATCAAGTGAGTATATGCCCCTGACTTATGCAGAGCTACATAACAATAGTTCCAGATTAGCAATGAAGTTTAACCATTATATCCGTCAAGTCGTAGGGGTAAGGTTTGCATACATCATTACACTAGGTACGTTGTTGAAAACAAAAAACAAAAACGAGTTAATTATGTATTGCTTACGATAGAAGGAATGATATCGGATGATGAACAATGCAGCAGATGGAAGAGTAGTTTTATTTGCCTTAGCCACCTGCATAATTACACAAACATTATGTTAAAAATCAGATATAATTCTCCATTTATTTTCACTAATGAATTAGAAAAAGTACATACCAAGTACATATAGTCATCATGGCCCCAAGACATCACCACATTATTAAGCCCACATCCTTCAGAATAAACTCCATATTTTGTGTTGTAAGTTGGATTGTTGTTATCAGGATTTCCCTTTAATTGCTGCAGAAAGACAATTAGAGGTTGTTTCTGAAGGACCCTCGACTCTAAAACTCAAGACGAAGAAAAGCACCTCATGAAGCACAATCGATTCATCAAAAGCACAACCAAGGGGGAATGTGTCACCTGTAAAACGTACCAAAATGTCCTTTAATTTTGTCTGTCATAAACATGCCAATGAAAGAAGTTCCCGAAACGAAATTCTTACCAACAACAGCCCATTGAGGAAGCCCTCCAAAGCTAGGAAGCAAAAGAACTTTGCCTAGATCTACAACATTTTTGGACAAAATATTAACACTTTTAAACCCCTAATAAATTTTTAATAAAATTAATTGTTTTTTTCTTCTAACAAACCATGAATTAGGCCAGTTAAGTGTAACCAATCTTCATTAGGATAATCCTTTCTAATAGCTTCAGCAGTTTGCAACAAATGCTCAATTTGTGGTTCATCCAAATCAGGATCACTATCATCTACAACTTCATTCAAAAGTTCACAACATTCCCATATACTCATCTCCACTTTATTCATTTTACCATATTCTTCCCTCATCTTTTTCACCTGTTTAAAATCAGACATGTAAACTTTCTATCAATAAAAAAAAGTTCTAATTCCAAGATTTATTTTTTTTTGGTTTATTTGTTTGGAATCTTACAAAATCATATGTTTGGTTAATGTGACTCTGGCGATAGAGTTCACGGACAATCTTTTGACGTTCAACCTCTGCATTATAGTCCCTGCATTGATAATTGAGTAAAGTTAGAATAAGTTTTTATATATTAAATTTTATATAATTTCTTGATTGAGAAAATAATGTTATAATATAATTAATTACCTGAATGAGTTGCCAAATGCATTATTGCCAGGGACAACAAATATACCATCAGAATTTGCCTTTTTGTTCTCCAATTCTGCTATTAACAAAATCAAGAACATAAATATCAGATATTATATTTCACAAATATTCATCTAACTATGAATTTATCGCAAAAAAAAAGTTATTTTTCTAATTTTTCTTAACAGAAAAATAACTCAACGATACCTATGTGTGTATATTATATCACAAATCATAAAAAATGATGGAAATTGCTAAATTCTATTCATAAAACGGGAGTGGATGTACAATTTTATCGTATGTATTAAACACCTTATTGAAAATCTATTTAAAATTTATAAATTGTAAAATTTAGAACCTAATAATATTAAAGTTATAGAATAATGAAATTCATAGAACTCGAATTTCGATGTGTTTAGTGACATATATCAAAGAGAATTAACACTTTTTCAAATATAAGTAGTAACAAATTCTTAATCAGAACATCAAAGCAGAAAGATAACGACTAGATATATATTTTAAGAAGTCAAGTAACATTGATAACACATTTTTTCAAATAAACAACAAACTTTTAACTAAAAATTTGAAATTCAAACATCGAATTACATAAATAACAATTAACGACTAAATATATAATTTAATTGACACTTTTTCAAATATAAGTAGTGACAAATTCTTTATCAAAAATGTCAAGTTAGAACATCAAAGCAAAAAGATAACGACTAAATATATAATTTAAGAAGTCAAACAACATTGATAACACTTTTTTCAAATAAACAACAGACTTTTAACCAAAAAATTCAAATTCAAAGATCAAATTACATAAATAACAATTACCGACTAAATATATAATTTAAAAAGTCAAATAAGACAAAAAATTATACCATGATCAGTTTGTGCAACGAGGAAAGTCATATTTGACTTTGATTTGAGCAAAAAAAAGCACAAATAAAACCAAGAGAATTAAAATATGAGAATTTGCTTGTTCAAAATTTTTTGAGAATAAAAGGGTTTTTATAGTGAAACAAGAAATCCTTTTTAGGTAATAAAATTATTTAGTAAAAATAAAGGTGACTCATCTTTTTTTTTAAATTATATTTTTTTATAATTATTAAATTAAATTAAAAATTATAATTTAAAAGTATTATCATAAATATTTTCAAATATTCTTCATATTGTTGCTATAATAAATTGTTCTTTGAACAATTATTATTAATTGTAGCAACAAATCTAAGTATAATATAAAATAAAATATACTACTTTGTACACTTAAGATTTGGTTCAACAATTAATGATTTCCATATTATTCATAGATATATATTTGTTGTTACAATTAATTATTTCCATATTATTCTTCATATATATTGACTTCAAAGTAAATCCTTCCCAATTGGTAAATTAATTAAACACTTAAGATTTGGTTCAACAATTAATGATTTCCATATTATTCATAGATATATATTTGTTGTTACAATTCATTATTTCCATATTATTCTTCATATATATTGACTTCAAATTAAATCCTTCCCAATTGGTAAATTAATTAAACACTTATCATTAATAATATATTTACTTACTATAATTTTTGAGGTTCTACGATTATAAAAGAAATGTAGAGTGACTACTTTATTCACCACAAAATTATTCAATGGAATTTTTTGGTGCATCTTTTCGTTGTTCTATTTTTCTCATTATTTGCATCTATGGTATGTATTCATCTACAATTGTTCTCATTATCATTTGTTTCAAATTAAATAAGTGTATCCCACTAATTAAACTTGTAATCCGTAATCTTGAGGTTGCAGGCACGTTGATGATGAAACAAGGGAATGGCGATGGTACATGTGATGAACGTTTTTCTTCTCCTATCCCTTGTTCACAATAATCACCACCTTGTTCAACATTTTGTAAACAACGTTACGGACAACATGTAGTGAGATCAAGATGTGATGATGAAGGCCGAGGACAATTTACTTGTATTTGCACCATCAATATACCTTGTCATCCTTCTGCTTAGTTATTACAAATTTTTTAATCTGTTCTAAAAAGAAGAAAAGATTAATAAAAAATTATGTTTTGATTTTAAAAATATGTGTTTGTAATTGCATTGCGCCCTCTCTCTATATTTTTTTTGAAATTTGGGGTTAATATCATGACCTAATTCTGAAGCCAAGTGGTTTTAATTGAGGAAAATCATAACCAACAAGAAAAAAATATCCACCTATATGACTATATCTATATTCATTAGTTTTTTGAAATTTACAAAATATAGCCAAGATATAAAATATATATAGTTTTAAACATTAAAATAAATAAATAAATAAATAATTCAATACAATAATTAAATTACTTTGGTACACCATGTAGTCACGGATCAATAGAAAAAATTAAATATACGTCAAACTATCATTCTTTAGATATCTTACACTAAAGTTCAATATTTATTTTAACGGCTGAATATGAATAGAGGTAAACTTGTGGGACCCTAACTCATGTTAGTATAATGAATCCATATCTTCGATTTAATTCTCCCTCCGTTCTTTTTTAGTTGTCATATATATTAAAATATCAATAAAACAAGAATTATCTTAAGTTATCAATTAAAGATAAGTAAAAGTTCTCACTAAAAAATGATTGCTTAAATAAGTAAAGAAGACATGAGTCCATAGAAAATGAAATTTTATTGAAATAAACCAATATAAAGAGAATAATTCATCTTTTAGGGGTTTCAATTAAGTTAAATTATTATTTAAAGTTAGACAAGTTGCAATAACTAATTCATTTTTGGGATAATTACATGAATATACAACTTAAGTTTACATATTCTCCATATTTCCCTACTTTTTTTAAAATGGAGTTAAACAAGATGTTTGAAGTATTTATTAACATAACAACACATATTGTTAAATTATGAAACTGTTTTGATTTTTAAAATGGTTTATTCTATTACTTTAATTTTTTTTATCACCGTTATGAATTCAGGAATTATGTATACTGTTAGTGAGACATTAATGTCATTATTGTATCAAAACTATAATAATAATTACACTAATGTAATTATTGTCATAAAAAAATACTTATTATATATACGTAAATATATTGTATGATACAAAAAAAATAAAATTATGTACGTAATTAAATTATGTATATGATACATGATTTATCAAAATATATAATATCACAAACAGTGATACTAGTTATTACACTTGATACACGCCAGTTTTTTTTTTTTTAAAAAAAATAATATCTTTTATACAAATAAGATATATTCAGTACTATGATTTATATATATTACGAACAATTAATTTCCCTTCAAAATATGCAAATTTTTTTAAGTATCTACACACATGATACTATATTACTAAATTATATTAAATTAGAATTAAAAATAATTTGGTTGAAATTTCCGCAATTAATATTGATTAAAGTAAGTTTGAATAAGGATTATAAAATAAAGTAGTTGATACATAAATATAATGTCAAATTTAAATAGAGTTTAACAAAAAGTAAAGAATTGTATGATACAAAAAAAGAAAATTATATACGTAATTAAATTATGTATATGATACATGAAATATCAAAATATATAATATCACAAACAGTGATACTAGTTATTAAACTTGATACACACTATTTTTTTTTTAAAAAATAATTAATGTCTTTTGTACACATAAGATATATTCAGTACTATGATTTACATATATTACGAACAATTATTTGCCTTCAAAATATGAAATTTTTTTAAGTATTTACACACATGATACTATATTACTAAATTAAATTAAATTAGAACTGAAAATAATTTGGGTGAAATTTCCGCAATTAATATTGATTAAAGTAAGTTTGAGTAAGGATTATAAAATAAAGTATCTGATACATAAATATAATGTCAAATTTAAATAGAGTTTAACAAAAAGTAAAGAATTGTATGATATTAAAAAAGAAAATTATATACGTAATTAAATTATGTATATGATACATGAAATATCAAAATATATAATATCACAAACAGTGATACTAGTTATTAAACTTGATACACACTATTTTTTTTTAAAAAAAAATAGTGTGTATCAAGTTTAATAACTAGTATCACTGTTTGTGATATTATATATTTTGATATTTCATGTATCATATACATAATTTAATTACGTATATAATTTTCTTTTTTAATATCATACAATTCTTTACTTTTTGTTAAACTCTATTTAAATTTGACATTATATTTATGTATCAGATACTTTATTTTATAATCCTTACTCAAACTTACTTTAATCAATATTAATTGCGGAAATTTCACCCAAATTATTTTCAGTTCTAATTTAATTTAATTTAGTAATATAGTATCATGTGTGTAAATACTTAAAAAAATTTCATATTTTGAAGGCAAATAATTGTTCGTAATATATATAAATCATAGTACTGAATATATCTTATGTGTACAAAAGACATTAATTATTTTTTAAAAAAAAATAGTGTGTATCAAGTTTAATAACTAGTATCACTGTTTGTGATATTATATATTTTGATATTTCATGTATCATATACATAATTTAATTACGTATATAATTTTCTTTTTTAATATCATACAATTCTTTACTTTTTGTTAAACTCTATTTAAATTTGACATTATATTTATGTATCAGATACTTTATTTTATAATCCTTACTCAAACTTACTTTAATCAATATTAATTGCGGAAATTTCACCCAAATTATTTTCAGTTCTAATTTAATTTAATTTAGTAATATAGTATCATGTGTGTAAATACTTAAAAAAATTTCATATTTTGAAGGCAAATAATTGTTCGTAATATATATAAATCATAGTACTGAATATATCTTATGTGTACAAAAGACATTAATTATTTTTTAAAAAAAAATAGTGTGTATCAAGTTTAATAACTAGTATCACTGTTTGTGATATTATATATTTTGATATTTCATGTATCATATACATAATTTAATTACGTATATAATTTTCTTTTTTAATATCATACAATTCTTTACTTTTTGTTAAACTCTATTTAAATTTGACATTATATTTATGTATCAGATACTTTATTTTATAATCCTTACTCAAACTTACTTTAATCAATATTAATTGCGGAAATTTCACCCAAATTATTTTCAGTTCTAATTTAATTTAATTTAGTAATATAGTATCATGTGTGTAAATACTTAAAAAAATTTCATATTTTGAAGGCAAATAATTGTTCGTAATATATATAAATCATAGTACTGAATATATCTTATGTGTACAAAAGACATTAATTATTTTTTAAAAAAAAATTAATGTCTTTTGTACACATAAGATATATTCAGTACTATGATTTACATATATTACGAACAATTATTTGCCTTCAAAATATGAAATTTTTTTAAGTATTTACACACATGATACTATATTACTAAATCAAATTAAATTAGAACTGAAAATAATTTGGGTGAAATTTCCGCAATTAATATTGATTAAAGTAAGTTTGAGTAAGGATTATAAAATAAAGTATCTGATACATAAATATAATGTCAAATTTAAATAGAGTTTAACAAAAAATAAAGAATTAGAGAACACACTGCGAAATGATCAAAGAAATTTATTGAATCAGAATCTCTGTGTAACAGTGGAACCAAATGCTACACTATTACATTTATTTAAGGAACTCAAATCATAATCATTATGAATCTTTTGGAAAGAAAGTACATGTTCTTCTATTGTGACCTTCTTGTCCACATCGTCCACAACAATTTGTGTTTCCGCTTAGCTTTTCATCTGCATTTTTCTTTCTTTTTTTTCTTGGTCTACCAGGCATTTTTTTGTATCTTGGTGGCAATACAACTTCTTCCAAAACACTTTCCGGAACTATCCAATCACTTTTGTCCGGCATTGGTTCCATTGGAACTGCATAGGTGTTTGCTAATGCATCAGGTTTATAGTAATCAGAACAGTATGGGTGTACATCTTTGATATTCTTCTTCTTCAGAACAGCCATTGCATGCGCACAAGGTATTTCATCATGCTGAAATCTACCACAAGAACATTTCTTTCTCTCAAGGCAAACGATGTATCTTATACCACCTTCATAAACTGAAAAAATGAATTCTGAAGATGCAACAACCTGTAATAGTTTTTAAAAAAGTTACTGTTGGATTTTTTGATAAAAAAAAAATCTTAAAATATTTAAGCAAGATACATAATATTTGATATATGAATAAATACCTTCATTTTCGAACATTTGGACGCATTTATAATCAATATCTCTTCAAATTTCCTCCCTAATGTTTTCTTTGTATAAGATGCTATTTCTCTATTTTTGCAGTTCCAAGAACCAAATAGAATTCTGGCTTCTTCCAAAAAGTCCAAAACAGGTAATTGCCGTGCATCAACAAGACAACCATTGATACATTCCGCAATGTTAGATGTCATCATTCTACCCCTATTCACGGTTGCATGAGATCTAGACCACCTTTCATAGCCAGCCTCTTCAAGATACTTTTTAACTCTGCCATCTACTTTTTCCACTTTAGCCATCAATTTTTCAAAATCCTTTTTCCGATAAGCCTTAGCCATCGAATAAAACAGATCACTTAGAGTGTTTTTACTTCTCTTGTAGTATGTACAAACATTTTTCCACAAGTGCCATATGCATGCAAAATGTGGAACATTTGGATAAACTATACTAACACTCTTAATTATGCTTTCGTTTCTATCAGAAACAACACACATTTTTTCTCTCTCACCAAATGCATTTTTGAACTGTGTGAAGAACCATGTCCATGAACAATCATTTTCCGTATCGACGATCCCGTAAGCTAATGGTAATATGCAACCTTAACATAGTCAACACACAATATTAATGTACTTGATACATAATGTTGAAACAATGTTATTATTATCATTTTAAAAAAATTATAATTATGCAGCAACATGACATACCTGCCCCATCAAGAGTACTTGCGGATACAAACGTCCCTTTGTAAGCTCCACTAAGATGTGAACCATCAACAACAACAACAGGCCTACAGAACTCAAACCCTCTCATCAAAGGCCTTAAAGCAATGAATAGATACATAAATTCATTTTTTTCTGATTTGTGCATCCGTATATAAGAATTTGGATACACCGTTCCCAACATATGTATGTATCTTGGCATATTTTTATATGCATCTGCAGGATTGCCCCTTATCAACTCTAGTGCACGTTCTTTAGCACGCCATGCTTGCTGGTAAGAAATCTCAACACCATACATTTCCCTAACATCATCAATTATATCATTTGGAGTATGTTTTCGCTTATGATTTACCAATTTTGGAGCTGTAAAAGCACCAATAAATCCAACAGTAGCTTGTACTTTACTTAATACCCTATCCCTTAATGGACATGTATGCTCACTGTTGAAGTATCTTACTTTGAATATATCAGTGTTTTTCCTAACAGACGCCTTTAATTTCCAACAACAATTCTCCGAATAACACTCTAAAACATAGCTGCAATTATACCAATATAAATTTGTTAGTTAGTAGAAAAAATGTATACTTGAAACTTTAAGATTTGATACAAAATTTTTGATATTTACACACGTTCACAGACACGTCCATAACATTGATGTGTACACATTTTCTGATCCCATGTATTCAAGTTTCGTTATCTTCCAGTGAAACGAATACAAAATAAATTAAATTGTCACAATTATAATTCCATCTTTGACTTATACAAAATAAATTTTTAATCATCCAACACCAAGTGATATACTAACCATGTAAATAATCCTAATTTATCCAAAAATATCATTATCTAAAGTGTGTAAAGAAAAATCAAATATGAAATACTTATATACCTTTTTGTATCTGACCGTTTGACTCTAAAATTGAAGCTAGTTTTAATTTTGTATTTCATCATTACAGCCACAAGAGTTGCTTTATCCTTGTACAATTGTTTCGTCTCCACATTTGATATATTTGTATCCGATATATAATTTTCTTTCTCCATCTCGGGTATGTAACAAGAATCACCAATGTTTGATTCAACAACGTTTAGAGCATTAGCGTCTCTTTGTCCACCTTCAATACACATAATTGCACCACTGCTTGAATCAAAAATTTGTAACTCCTCTGTACTTTTATCATTTGTATCGATGCAAAGCGGATACATACTGAATCCAACCTCTTGCTTCTTTATTTCTATAAACAGCTTCACACCCATATCATTCCTAATTATCATCGGAGAAGAATTGCCCTCTACAATATATCGGATAATAATATTTTTTTTCAATTCATCAATATTTAATTCAGTAGCAATTGCTGAGATTAGATTCATATATGAAATATTTTCTCCAACCACTATCCCATCACTTTTGTACTGATTGTATTTAACCTCACTCTCCCATATTCCTGAATGCCTTAGCAATATCGTAATATTCATTACGAAACCGGATACAAAATTACCTTCAACGAAAATTTGAATATGGTTTCTGCCAAAAAAAATGGAAGATCACTAATCAAAATTAAAAATTTCGTTACTGCATAAAAGAAGAGAAGATGACTAATGACAAATTTTAAGGGAATATAACTGCTTTTAAAAAACAAGTTAATGCCTTTATTTAAGGGAATAATAACCGTGGCACATAAAAAGTAGGCATTAATTGAAATTTCTGTTTTTAATCCCCCTAATTACTCAACAAACGGATCCCCAAAATTACTCAACAAACGGATAAAATGGAATACAGTATAATGTATCTAAGTGTTTTATTATGTATCAGAAACTTATTAAAAATAAGGGATTTTTTGTAAATTTAAAAAGAGTAGGGATAGGAGGTAATTTATGTTTTACACTATGTGATTTATATAATTTTTACTTAATTTTTTTAAAAAAAAAAAGAAAGAAAGGAGGACTTGGGCCCAAGTCTAATTGTAGTTTGTCTAGGTCAGAACTTGGGCCTTAGCCGCTAATCTTTTGGATTTTGGCCCAAATTTCATTCTTATATATTGTTGTATACATCATTGTATATTGCTACATATAATTGTCAATAAATTAGTATTTACAATTATATCTATCAACGAACGGCACAACTCGAGAACATATATATGATAAATAAAGAGAAGGAATTCATATGGTCCAAAATAAAACCAAATAATATCGCTTATTTTAGATTGACCTATTAAACGTAAACTTTTCAAGTTCAAATATTTATTTTTCTAATTAAAAATCAACGTCGTGGGTCTAAATGAATTAGAAAAAAGACATATCATTGATACAGAAAATATTTTGCAGAATATATGAATCAAATTTCTTTAGATTCTTTTAATTTCGTGAATAATATAACTATCGAGATCAATATAATCAAAAAATAATTTTAAAAAATTGGAAAACATAAAAATTTTCCTCTAAAAACATTAAGTTCTTTTTTTTTTGGCTCATACACTGTTTTATCTACCATTCTGATTATGCATTCCGCCGAAAGACTAGATTCCGGCCACCCACCGCCGCCGTCACCCGGCCGGACTCTTCCATTCATCGGAAAATTCAAACCCTTTTATCTTTTATCAATCTTGGTACTCATAGTAGCAATTTCATTCAGTATTAGCAAAACAAATCAGTTCAAAAAACTCTTTTTTCTCAGATCAAATTTACTGAATCCAACAGTTCAGAAGCAAATTTCAAGAAACCCCACAGCCCCTTATTGTGTTCTATGGATGGCTCCAGTTCTTTCAGGAGGTGGGTACAGTTCAGAAGCTTGGTCATATATTTTAGCTTTACATAATTACTCAATGAATAAAAATCCAGTCTTTAATTTGAAAATTGAGCAACATGGGGATCTTGAAAATGTTGAATTTTGGGAGGGTTTACCTTTAGATATGAGGAATTTGGCTGTTGAGCTTTACCATAGAGAATGTAAGTTGAATGAGACTGTTGTTGTTTGTCATAGTGAACCTGGTGCTTGGTATCCTCCACTTTTTGATACACTTCCATGTCCACCTATTGGTTATGGTTATTTTAAAGCTGTAGTTGGAAGGACTATGTTTGAGACTGATAGAGTTAATGATGAGCATGTTAAAAGGTGTAATCTTTTGGATTTTGTTTGGGTTCCTACTGATTTTCATGTGAAAACTTTTACTGAAAGTGGGGTTGATCCATTGAAAGTTGTCAAGATTGTTCAGCCTGTTGATCTTGATTTTTTTGATCCAGTTAAGTATGAGGGATTGGATTTAGGGTCATTAGGGAATTTAGTGATGGGGTCATTTTCAAATGGAGAAAAGTTTGTATTCTTGAGTATTTTCAAGTGGGAATATAGGAAAGGATGGGATGTTTTGCTGAGGTCTTACTTGAAGGAGTTTTCGGGAGGTGATGATGTTGTTTTGTATCTGTTAACGAATCCGTATCATTCTGATAAGGATTTTGGTAACAAGATTGTTGAATATGTGGAGAATTCGGATTTGGAAGAACCGAAAGATGGTTGGGCTAGAGTATATGTAATCGACGAACACATAGCTCAAGTTGATATGCCTAGGCTATACAGGGCTGCTAATGCATTTGTTTTGCCATCTAGAGGTGAAGGTTGGGGTAGGCCTATTGTCGAGGCAATGGCAATGACTTTGCCAGTGATTGCTACGAATTGGTCAGGACCAACTGAATTCATGACAGAAGATAATAGCTACCCATTGCCTGTCGATAGGATGAGTGAAGTCACAGAAGGTCCATTTAAGGGACATTTATGGGCTGAACCTTCGGTTAATAAGCTGCAAACGCTAATAAGGCATGTAATGAGAAATCAGGAGGAAGCTAAGGCCAGAGGTAAGCAGGCAAGGGATGATATGATGAGCAGGTTTTCTCCTGAGGTTGTTGCTGGCATAGTTAGTGATCATATTGAACGCATTATTTATCATACACAGTGATTGTTGTGTTCTCTTTAGGATCGAGAAGAGTAGATTGTACATTTTACTGCAGTGGTAACAGTTTTTAGTCACTGTTTTTTCATGGATTATTAACTCTGGTAGACTTTATCTCAGTTTTCCTATGTGAATTGAAGAACGGTTTTACTTAATATCTGGAGACGACAAAGTTCTGGAAGCTGATGAAATTATCCTGAGAATCAACTAATTGGATAGCCTTAAACACTCTTAAGTGTTCTTAAATGGAGTTGCAGTTAGATAAGTATAAAAATTCCTCTGCTAAAACCAGAACTGTGTTGGTAATCCAGTTATGTTCATGTGATGAATATCAACAACAAAAGTCTATTTTAAAGCTTAGAGTGTATGAATTGTTATGCTGTAGATTGTTAGTTTGGACTTTCGAGCAGTATTATAGGAAAGATATGTCACCAATGGACCGTGAGTATCAACAACGAGAAGAGGTAACAGCATTATGTGCAAACTTAGTCACATCCAACACTGATGGACCACAAGTATCAACTATGGAAAGAGGTAAGCAATGAAACCTCAACACTATACAGATATTGAGCTGCTAGCAATGAGTTTGAACAGATAATGAGCTGCCAATGTCAAAGCTAGTTGAGTTAATGATACAAATTTACTTGTTATCTTCAAGCCAGTTACGAAAGTCTAGCTTTTATATAACTTTCTTTTGTTTCAAAGTTCCTTGTAGCTGTGATGATTTTAACTTAGATATCCTTGCATTCTTGTCGAGGGTCTATTTTCCCGAGGTAGGGGGTAAGGTCTGTGTACACTCTGCCCTCTCTAGACCCTACTTTTGGAATTACACTGGCTACGTTGTTTTTGCTTGCATTTCAACGCATTCTCACAGCAATTATAGTTTGTTATATCACAATAATTGAACAAAAGTCAAATGCATTTTGAACAAACACACTTTTATTTATGAAACATTAGGAACACCATAACCTACCCTACCCTACCCCACCCCACCCCCAAGAACAAGGAAAAAAAATGCAGAAATAAAATCCCATAACTAGTTCCTGAATCTTTTTTTTGTTTGTATACACAAGCATCTTGTTTCAGAGCTTCCCTGTCTGGGAGATTTCACCACTTCAACTTGGCTGGGAAATACTGCAATCAAAATGTATTTTGCAGTTCAGTAAAGCAGAATGAAATGATTGTACGGAACCGACATGATCGGTGAGGATTCATATAGCTGATTAATATATAACTATTTTCTCTTTACTCAACTAGTAAGGCAAATGAAAATTTACCTTCTCAATGAGAGACATGTAGTAAGGTTTCACTTTCTCCACATCAATCCTAACATTGCTCTTGCTATACAGATCATATTTGCTGTCAATATACACAAAGTTCAGTCAAACCACGTTCTCAACAGTTAATTCTGAAATGGTCATCAAGAGAAGCAAGTAAAAGGGCAGCTCGGTGTACTAAGCAACGAGCCACAGCGCTAAAGAGTGAGATGTAGGCCGTCTACCCCTGTGACCTATAGATCACACGGAGAAAACTTTACCGTTGCTGCAAGGCAACCCTTCAAGTCAGAAGCAAACTGAAGTACAAATTATGTAACTGGGAAAAAAAAAACTTACCTGAAGATTTGAAGCCATTTCAGGTTTTCATGATCCTCCTCATTCATCAAGTGAGTATATGCCCCTGACTTATGCAGAGCTACATAACAATAGTTCCAGATTAGCAATGAAGTTTTTATATCCGTCAAGTCGTAGGGGTAAGGTTTGCATACATCATTACACTAGGTACGTTGTTGAAAACAAACAAAAAAACGAGTTAATTATGTATTGCTTACGATAGAAGGAATGATATCGGATGATGAACAATGCAGCAGATGGAAGAGTAGTTTTATTTGCCTTAGCCACCTGCATAATTACACAAACATTATGTTAAATCAGCTATAATCTTCATTTATTTTCACTAAATTTGAAAGGTTTTTATTCTGAATAATTAAAAAAAAATGCATACCAAGTACATATAGTCATCATGGCCCCAAGACATCACCACATTATTAAGCCCACATCCTTCAGAATAAACTCCATATTTTGTGTTGTAAGTTGGATTGTTGTTATCAGGATTTCCCTTAAATTGCTGCAGAAAGACAATTAGAGGTTGTTTCTGAAGGACCCTCGACTCTAAAACTCAAGAAGAAGAAAAGCACCTCATGAAGCACAATCGATTCATCAAAAGCACAACCAAGGGGGAATGTGTCACCTGTAAAACGTACCAAAATGTCCTTTAATTTTGTCTGTCTTAAACATGCCAATGAAAGAAGTTCCCGAAACGAAACTCTTACCAACAACAGCCCATTGAGGAAGCCCTCCAAAGCTAGGAAGCAAAAGAACTTTGCCTAGATCTACAACATTTTTGGACAAAATATTAACACTTTTAAACCCCTAATAAATTTTTAATAAAATTAATTGTTTTTTTCTTCTAACAAACCATGAATTAGGCCAGTTAAGTGTAACCAATCTTCATTAGGATAATCCTTTCTAATAGCTTCAGCAGTTTGCAACAAATGCTCAATTTGTGGTTCATCCAAATCAGGATCACTATCATCTACAACTTCATTCAAAAGTTCACAACATTCCCATATACTCATCTCCACTTTATTCATTTTACCATATTCTTCCCTCATCTTTTTCACCTGTTTAAAACAAACACACATTAAAATTAGACATGTAGACTTTCTATCAATAAAAAAAAGTTCTAATTCCAAGATTTTTATTTTTTTTGGTTTATTTGTTTGGAATCTTACAAAATCATATGTTTGGTTAATGTGACTCTGGCGATAGAGTTCACGGACAATCTTTTGACGTTCAACCTCTGCATTATAGTCCCTGCATTGATAATTGAGTAAAGTTAGAATAAGTTTTTATATATTAAATTTTATATAATTTCTTGATTGAGAAAATAATGTTATAATATAATTAATTACCTGAATGAGTTGCCAAATGCATTATTGCCAGGGACAACAAATATACCATCAGAATTTGCCTTTTTGTTCTCCAATTCTGCTATTAACAAAATCAAGAACATAAATATCAGATATTATATTTCACAAATATTCATCTAACTATGAATTTATCGCAAAAAAAAAGTCATTTTTCTAATTTTTCTTAACAGAAAAATAACTCAACGATACCTATGTGTGTATATTATATCACAAATCATAAAAAATGATGGAAATTGCTAAATTCTATTCATAAAACGGGAGTGAATGTACAATTTTATCGTATGTATTAAACACCTTATTGAAAATCTATTTAAAATGTATAAATTGTAAAATTTAGAACCTAATAATATTAAAGTTATAGAATAATGAAATTCATAGAACNAAGAAGAAAAGCACCTCATGAAGCACAATCGATTCATCAAAAGCACAACCAAGGGGGAACGTGTCACCTGTAAAACGTACCAAAAATGTCCTTTAATTTTGTCTGTCTTAAACATGCCAATGAAAGAAGTTTCCGAAACGAAATTCTTACCAACAACAGCCCATTGAGGAAGCCCTCCAAAGCTAGGAAGCAAAAGAACTTTGCCTAGATCTACAACATTTTTGGACAAAATATTAACACTTTTAAACCCCTAATAAATTTTTAATAAAATTAATTGTTTTTTTCTTCTAACAAACCATGAATTAGGCCAGTTAAGTGTAACCAATCTTCATTAGGATAATCCTTTCTAATAGCTTCAGCAGTTTGCAACAAATGCTCAATTTGTGGTTCATCCAAATCAGGATCACTATCATCTACAACTTCATTCAAAAGTTCACAACATTCCCATATACTCATCTCCACTTTATTCATTTTACCATATTCTTCCCTCATCTTTTTCACCTGTTTAAAATCAGACATGTAGACTTTCTATCAATAAAAAAAAGTTCTAATTCCAAGATTTTTTATTTATTTTGGTTTATTTGTTTGGAATCTTACAAAATCATATGTTTGGTTAATGTGACTCTGGCGATAGAGTTCACGGACAATCTTTTGACGTTCAGCCTCTGCATTATAGTCTCTGCATTGATAATTGAGTAAAGTTAAGAATAAGTTTTTATATATTAAATTTTATATAATTTCTTGATTGAGAAAATAATGTTGTAATATAATTAATTACCTGAATGAGTTGCCAAATGCATTATTGCCAGGGACAACAAATATACCATCAGAATTTGCCTTTTTGTTCTCCAATTCTGCTATTAACAAAATCAAGAACATAAATATCAAATTACATAAATAACAATTAACGACTAAATATATAATTTAATTAACACTTTTTCAAATATAAGTAGTAACAAATTCTTAATCAAAAATATCAAGTTAGAACATCAAAGCAGAAAGATAACGACTAAATATATAATTTAAGAAATCAAACAACATTGATAACACTTTTTTCAAATAAACAACAGACTTTTAATCAAAAAATTCAAATTCAAACATCAAATTACATAAATAACAATTAACGACTAAATATATAATTTAAGAAGAAAAGACAAAAAAATTATACCATGATCAGTTTGTGCAACGAGGAATGTCATTTTTGACTTTGATTTGAGCAAAAAAAGCACAAATAAAACCAAGAGAAATAAAATATGAGAATTTGGTTGTTCAAATTTTTTTGAGAATGGAAGGGTTTTTATAGTGAAACAAGAAATCTTTTTTAGGTAGTAAAATTATTTAGTAAAAATAAAGTTGACTCATCTGTGTGGATAATTTTTTTAAAATAAAGGATAATACATAATGAGTCATGCCAATGTAATTTTCTTTTTTTAACTGTTGGAAGTAAATCTTTAAATCCTTATAAATAATATATATTAATAGAAATGAAATAAATGTGGAAGGTTGTGTATTTAATTTGGTGATTCACCCTTATGTTGCCTCCCAAAAATTTGGCTAAGATTTTATTGTATTATATTTATCTTTGACTAACTTTTTTTTTAACTGTAAAAAGATAATTTGAGATAATAATGCATGCATGTTAATTATGACAGTATATGTGAAGATATGTGTGCATTTATTGGATTACTGTAAATATATTTTTCATAACAAAATCAATTTAGAATAACTATTCCTAATTATAATCTTCATGTCTATCCTAATTGTTTATGCAATGTCAATACATTTACATTTTACCTTTTATATCACATTCAACTTCTTTGTAGATACAGATTATTCTAGATGTATTTCACAGGATATTTTTTTTTATACCTATCAATATACTGAATTGTTTTGCGTACCAAAAATCGAGGTATCTAACAATAAAACTATGTTAGATTTGAACCTTATTGTTCGTATGATTTTCATCTCGTAAAAATGGATATTTAAACCTTATTGTTCATATGATTTTCATCTCGTAAAAATGGATATCTAATTTCGATACAGTACACAATTAAAAGTAAACGGAGGGGAGTATATGATAAATGATTAGTTAGACACAAATCACACATCACGTCTATATTTTATTAGCAAATAAGTGTAAGTTTAATACCCATTATACCCTTTTTTCTGTGTAATAAAATTTCATAAAAGATGAAAAGGGAAATTTAGGTTACAGCATAACCAATAATTGTATATAGTGTTACAAGGTTTACATATTTATTTCACCAAAACCAGCTATGCTGTTAGCCCCTTGCAAAAACATATTGAACCTCCAGCCATTATTTTGGCAAATAAAACCTGTTAAGCATCAAGAAAATTTAGAAACATGAAAATATACGACGAGAAGTGTACAAAACAACTACTATGTCTCACTCAGTTCCAAACAAGTTCAGGTCTGCTATATGAATCCTCTAGTAGTCGTGCAACAGCACATTACTGCCCACATATGAATGTTTTTGTGCTTTTAGTAAAGGGATAGAAGTATGCATAGGTCCTGCCTGACAGACTGAGTGGTTCAAGCTTTGATGACGAAGACAGAATGATGACTTAAATACGAATTTACTAACAGAATGGGCAGTGGAACCGTGAATATCTTATAGAAAGGGTTTAACATAAACGAACCTCTTGAACTTCGTATACAGAAATGACTAGTTTCACTACTGAAAATGTTGCGAGAAAACAGATAGAACTTCCCTGTAAACGGGCTTCTTGAAATCCACTGCCTGTAGACAAGATTTTGGGTAAAAGTCAAAATAATAGGAGTTAAAGCCGTAAGTCGTTTTAGGTCAAACTTCAAAGGTCTAAGTGGATCACTCACAAGTTCAATAACTTGCTCAGGTGATATCCACGACCATTCTCCAAACTCGGCCTTCTCTGTTCCATCCCCAAGAAGGTTGATCTCTTCATCCTTTCCAGTGAACTTAAATAAGAACCTAGAATTTTTCCACATATTTCAGTACCATTCAGAATTAGGAAACAGTGGAGACGTAAAAGAAAAAACAATCAGATGTTCAAATGAGCAGTAAATAAGGAGTTGAACTTTATAGCATGATGTCGAACAATCCCCCTATGGGCCAAAACCAAGTTGTATAGCAATCACTCTCCCACTTATTGTTTATCGAGGAATGCACAATATAGAGTTTCAAGTACATTTTGCTGATTTAGAAGCACCTACCACTTTTGTGCTTGGCCTTTCCAGTCAGATCCCCATTGATGCCTTAGCTTTTCTCTAACTTCTGGGGGGAAATCATACGTTACCCAATGAGGAACCTACAACAGATTCAGAACATCACTAACCAGCCTATCGCTATTCAAAACAGGAGATCGCATCTAATTAAGAAAGAGGATCTTGTAGACTCGGGTTTCTTTAACTTTGGAAACCAACTTTAAACTGTGGGTCATCACAACCCAACAAACCAAGTATTAAATAACAACAGCCATTTCGTGAGCTGATTAAAGCTCTTTGGCCTGCCTTGAATGAGAGGACCAAAGAAATAAAACTCGACAAACACAAGATTATAGCAAGATCTACTTTTCATACCTCAGCAACAATTTCTGCTGAAGTAACTCCAGTTTCCTCTCTTAGTTCCCTGATGGCAGCATTTGTTGGATCTTCATTGTCATCAACTCCACCCTGATTCAAAAAACCCAGTTATGTTTTTCTTTTTATCTTATTGCAGAAACCAAGATTTTGAAAAAGTTACACAGTTCTTCTAACTTTTTCTTTTAGTTTAAATTTTACAGAAAAAGAAACATCTAACTTTGAATCTGAGAGAAAACTAACATCTTTAGAGAATATGCAGGTATTGTCAAATGAAGGTTTCTAGGAATGTCAAACCTGAACTGAACCTTGAGATCTTAACAACAACAACAACATATCCAAAGTAATCCCACAAGTAGGGCTTCGGGAGGGTAGAGTGTATGCAGACCTTACCCCTACCTCATAGAGATAGAGGGGCTATTTCTGATGGACCCCCGGCTTAATAAAGCATTTCCAGGCAATTTGAAAATAGAAATGAGAGCAGTAACAACAACGACATAATGTGAAATGGGAGCAGGTCCACAACATACATCAGAAAGAACATAAATGCAAAAAAAAAAAAAATGATCCGATAACGACAGCACAAAAAACACAGATGATACTCGAAACCAAAGAAGCAGAAACTATGAACATAGTACTAAGAAAGAAGGCCCAAGTGCTGCCACCAATCCTATCTTGCAGGAAAGCAAAAGAATGCTCAACTACTAACTAGTCTTCTAGCCTATTCCGCAACCTCCAAAACAACATATCTAAGGTCATGTTCTTGGTAAGCTCAATATGCGTCATGTCCTGTCTAATCACCTTCTCTAATACTTCTTTCGATTTGCCTTTACCGCTCTTAATGCCTGTCATTGCCAAATGCCAACCTCTCACACCTCCTCACTAGCATGATATCAAACTAGACTCATCTCAATTCTCGGTAACCTCTATTGAACTCCTATGTTATACTATCCACCCATCCAATGTCCAATAGACATGCAAGGGATGTTAAATATCACACATCGGTTGTCAAAATAAGTTATTACCTCCTTAAATAGGATATGCTCTTGCAAAAAAGCAAGTTCAGGCATAGGAAATGTTTGTGGTCCAGGCTTCCTCGAACCCCTACATAGGGGGGCCTTTAGTGCACTGGGCTGCCCTTTTTAATGGTCTTGCAATCCTCACGTAATGAGCTAAATTTTGAGACTGAGTAGAACCAAGGTCCATTCCTTAACAGCTTTCAACTCGAAACAGGTCTTATTTGTTTCATTATCCCAACAAATAATTGATAATCCAAACTTCAGGGGAAAGAATTACTGGACTAGAAGAGATCAGTACATTGTGTTTAAGCAAAACTTCTTTTCCCCGTTGGCTTGTTGATCACTATAATTTAATCCACAAGTAATTACGATTCTTGACTCTTCTTGGACTTAGAGGCCTATTAATACTTCCAGCTTCCATGAGAAACTCATGGATTATATGTTTATCCGCATGTCAGATAGTAGATTACAGTAGTAGATTGTGGTAGGAAGTCAGATATAACTAGTGGGAGATGATAGTTAACTTTAAACTGCTGCTAAGTTTTAGTGAGGATTTTAAGTTCATTCTCTCACCACACAATCATCCATATTTTAGCCTATGGTTACCTCATCCAGACATGTTCTCAGCAAGTTAGAGCGAATACTATTTTACCTCTGTGACCAAAAATCAATTGATGCATTAGGCCAAAATTTAATTTTATAAAAGGTATTTAACTAGACAAGTTGTTCAATATGTTGGTTCAAATTATAACCAAAGTAGAAAACAATATTAAAGTGATGGTTAAATAGTTAGCTTGATGAATATGAACGGACTGTCAAATATTTAGATTGACCCAAAATGTAAAATGTATCAGGGGTTTGCCAGGTCAAACCATCTTTGGAGTATTATTAGATGAGAAATAATTTTACTACCTTGACTAATTTGTAGTGGAAAACATCAATGACATAATTAATCCTTTATAGGCACTCATTGGAGATTTGGAACCCTGAGTACAGTGTTCCAGGTCCAAGACACTAACCTACACCCATACATTCCAACCAACCTCCTTAGGACTTAGCTCTAAAGATGAATTTCCGGTTAGACGGTTACCTTGCTCCACCCACCCACCCCTAACCAGGAGCGAATCTAGGGGGTTCGTGGAGTGAATAAGCCCCTTCAGAGATAGGAATGACTTTCTTGTGGTAACAATTGTAAATGAGCAAGTAAGGGGAGGCAACTACAGAGCTAGCGAGACTAAATCGTGTTCATCCGAACCCCTAAGCAAAACATTACACTATACATAGGATCATTTTTAATCCCCCTAAACACAAAAACACAGGAATAGGAGGTTGACATAGTTGTTCCAGGAATTCAAAATTCACTTTGAGGTTCCAAGTTCAAATCTAGACACTACATTTTTATTTTCCGAACCCCCTAAATGAAAATTCTGGAACGCATTCAACAATTGAAAACGAAAAGAATGAACGGGAATCCAATTGAAATTTACATTATTTACCTGCGGCATTTGCCAAGCACTAGGTATATCAAGCCTTGAAGCAGCAAAAATCTGCAAAGTTCAGATTTTTAAAGTGAAATTAAATGAAGAACATACACAAATTACTCTACAGGAAGAAAAAAAAGACCTTTTTATTAGAAGGATTCATTAGACAAATGCCGACGTTTCTCCGATAACCTTCAGGTGGGTTCTCCATGGTTGATGACGGCGGCGGCGGCGGCAGTGAGGCAAAGGAAGCTGTTTTGCGGCGAAGAACGAGTGGCAAAGCGGTAATTTGGTGGGATTTGGAAGGGCAGTGTGGGAAAGGAATTGTTGTGTTGAGAGGGACGAGCTGCAATGGAAGACGAGGAAGTGTAAAGTTAGAGACGATGGATCGACAAAATAAAGCCATTAACATAAGCCAAAGTTTTTTTACCAACTTTTAAAGATTTAAGGGTGTGTTCGATTTGACGGAAAATATTCTTTTAGAAAATAATTGTCCCAAAAATATTGAAGTATAATCTTAATAAATATCATGAATTTGAATCTAAACTCGTGTTCTAATTCAATGCATGATTCGACCTTTGATCTGACATCTAACATGAACCCAACCCCGACCTTGACATGAGACTTGAATCGAGACCGACTCCGACCCTGAGATCTAGCTTAAGATCCTAACCCCGAGTTAGGGTCGAGATTTGGTCTTGTGTCGATTTAAGGGCAAGTTCCATGTCGGAGAGGATTGAGTTAGGACACGAGTTAGAGTAAGGTTTCAATTTGGGTTAGGGTTGAGTCTCGAGGGGTAGGGGGTTTCAAATAGGGTGATCCGGGATGAGTCCCGAGTTAGTTGGGTGTAGGGTGGTTCACGTTATGAGGGACTACAGTTGGGGCGTTTAGGTGGATTAGGTGGGGTGAGTAAAATTGGATATTTTTTTTAGAAAATATTTTCTTTCATATCAAACACACACTAAAAGTCATATTATTTTGGACTGTTGAGAGTATTTATTTATTTATTTATTTATATCGTCCCAAAATTGCAGCTTCTAACTTATCAAACATATGACCTTAGATAGAAGGTTACGAAGGATACAAATTTGGATAGAATGTTAGTTAGATAGTTAACCGTTGTCCCGCTAACTCGCGTGTACTATTAGCAATACTATTAATTGTAGTATTACTCTTGTCCTTTGAGTTTAGTTATTATATGTTATTTTTGCAGTTTGATTATCATTTTATCTTGTTACAATTATTTTTAGTTTAATTTGTCATATTATTCATGGCATTTTGTCATAACTTCTTCATTTATATTATTTCTCTTAGCAATATTGCTTTGAACTAATTTTAGTATTTTTTTTAAATTGAAAGTCTATCAAAAATAATATATGGGAATTACATTAGATTTTTTGTTGATTTTTCCTTTTAGATAACTTTTTTGTTGATTTCGTCATCATATTTATCTCTAAAGGGTTGTTTATTTTGAATTTGACGTTTGCCACAATAAAACTAATGTAGATAAATAAAAAGTTTAAACTTAGGAAAATTTTCAAAAATATACTGGCCAACTAAAATATCACGCACGTGTATAAAAAAATGATGTGATTAAATATTGGACTATGGTATGATCATTTATAGGTTATTAATTATATTTATGGCATAGTTGCCAGCAATAACAAACGTGACAAAATTCGTTGGGTATGATATTTTTAAGGGAAAATTACGTAACAAAGCAATTTTATATTGTTAATTTCTCATAATAGTTATATTTTGCTATAATTATTATTCGTGATTAATATTATACATTAATTATGTGGGCTGATTTTGAATTTATATAATTAGTCATGCTTGTATATGTATAATTCCGCAGAATATACAAATACATATGCATAATATAAACTTATTTAACCTATATACATATACAATTCACCTCCCTCACACTTTCTGTCCTCTCTCGCTCGCCTCTCTCCTCCCTCTCCTAATCTCGTTTGCCTTATATACAAATGTATATGTATAATATATAATTATATACATATACAATTTACCTTTCTCCCACTCTCTTCCCTCTCTCGATCTCGCTCGCCTCTCTCCTCCCTCTACCAGTCTCGCTAGCCTCTCTCCGCCCTCTCTCAATCTCTCTTGCCATATAAACAAATACATATGTATAATATATAATTATCTAACCAATATATATATACAATTCACCTTTTTCTTCCATTCTTTTCCCCCTCTCTCTCGCCTCTTGCCTCTCCCCTCTCTCTCCCAGTATCGCTCACCTCTCTCTTCCATATAACATGTAGCTACAAATTATAATTATCAAACTATAACTATGGAGAGTAATTAATTATTTTTAAGTGACTCCATATGAAAGTTTACTTATTTTCAATGCAGCTTTAATGACAATAGTAAAGTGATGATGCTAAAGTAATTACAATAATAATTACAATATGTTTTTTTTCCAGTAGTCTATATAAAAATATCGCTAAAGATTTTACTATATCCCGAATATAATGAAATTTAAATTGTCGACATATATTTTACTATAATATAAATGAATAGGAAAAACTACGTCATTAAATACATTTCACTACCATTTATTATTATTATTATTATTATTATTATTATTATTATTATTATTATGTATTTTGAAAATATTACGTATATTATCATTAATAAAAAAATTTCAATTATTAATTGAAGAAAATACACTTGGATACACGTATTATTACTATAAGATACACAAAAATAGAGAGAGACATGTGAGATTCGAGAGGGAGGCGAACGAGATTCATATGTATTTCAGATACATGCAAAATATATCATATACATTAGATACATTTATTTGTATGTACCTGATGTGATTCACATATATCAGCGATATCAGATACATGAGAAACTAATCAAGAGCGAGATTTGTTATGTACCAAGATAAATGCGAATCTACTTAGATATAATATATCTAAAATATTTTAGACCTAATTTTAGCCCTATATATTCAATATACTACTCGAATTCATAAATAATTTAGAATCACATGCGCTATTACCCTAACAAATATTTATTCATTAACCATTGGCTGATGTTATCTAAGTTATGTTGTCAAATATCTTGAAAATTAGAGGCACATTCAAGATTTTTTGTATATATGCCTCTAACTTAAATATGTAAGTTATTTTTTATCGAATCACATGCGCTATTAGTTCTTCAATGTGCCTCTAACTTAAATATCTAAATTATTTTTTATTAGTTCGTATATATATTTACTTTTTCAGATTTTAAATCTCCTTATTAAAAATTCTAGTTCCGTCGCTGACCCTAAATATACGTAAAGCTTCTCTCGTTTATGATAGTGAAAGGGACACATTCCAAGAGTGTGTTGTAGACCGTTTATCCTAATAAATAAAAATAATAATGATTACTTCACGACTCAAATTTGTTACTAGCTAGGTCACACAATAAAAGTTATACTGTTAGTGTATAAACATTACAAAAACTTTCAAAATAAAAAATAAAAAATAAAACAGATAAACCCAAGATCCTTTTATATATATATATATATATATATAAGGCATATCAAGTCACTAGGCAATTAGACAATAAAATGATATTCTTTCTACTCTTTGTGGCCATTCCTATTTGCCTCATTTTTCTTCTTGTTAAAGCCAAAAGGAGTGGTAAAAATAAGGTTCCACCAGGTCCTATAGGGCTTCCATTCATTGGAAATTTGCATCAATTTGATACTTTGGCTCCTCATATTTATTTTTGGAAACTTTCCAAGAAATATGGAAAAATATTCTCATTCAAACTTGCTTCTGTTCCAATTGTTGTAGTTTCTTCAGCAAAATTAGCAAAAGAAGTACTCAAGACACAAGATTTAGTGTTTTGTAGTAGACCTTCTCTTGTTGGCCAACAAAAATTGTCTTATAATGGTCATGATATTGCTTTTGCACCTTACAATGATTATTGGAGAGAAATGAGAAAAATATGTGTTCTTCATTTATTTAGTCTCAAAAAAGTGCAATTATTTAGTCCGATTCGTGAAGATGAAGTCTCAAGAATGATCAAGAAAATATATCAACAAGCTGTTAATTCTCAAGTAACTAATTTGAGCAATTTGATGATTTCACTTAATAGTACAATTATTTGTAGAGTTGCTTTTGGTGTTAGATTCGACGAAGAAGCACATGAAAGGAAGAGATTTAATTATATTTTGGCTGAAGCTCAAGCTATGTTGGCAGGCTTTTTTATGTCTGATTTTTTCCCGTCTTTAAGTTGGATCGATAAACTCACGGGAATGACAGATAGGCTTGAGAAGAATTTCAAAGATTTGGATGAGTTTTATGAAGAACTAATTGAACAACATTACAATCCCAATAGGCCAAAATCCATGGAAGGAGATTTTATAGATCTTTTGCTTCAATTGAAGAAAGATCAATTAACACCAATTGATCTATCTTTGGAGGATATAAAAGGCATACTCATGGTAATTTTCCATTTCTTTAACCTATTTACTTCTACACACGCGAGCACGCAGACATATATGCATATATACATTTATATGTACGTTTAAACATATATAGAAAAAGATGACAAATGAGTGGCTTGGATTAAATACGAATGAGTTAACAATATAGATTATAATCTAATTCACTCAAAATTTTCTCAAGGCAAAATATGTTAGAATTAAGATAGAAAAACGACGGGTCATAATTCAATTCGCTCAACATAACACAACCTCTTATCTTTTTGTTTTTTGAAAAAAAATGTGAAAGCTTATTTATTTTTCTTAAATTGCTAGCTAGTCTAAATTTGATTCTGCATGTATATTTGAGCTTGGATGGTAATATAACCCATCTAGTTATACTTTTGTCTGTTTTAACCCAAAATTTAACAAATGTTAATAGAGTGTTAATTACAAATATCTGTATTTGTTATTGTCACTAAAAATATAGGGAAAAACGTAGAAGTACCTCCTTAGACTATGAATTAAATCACAGAAAGATATCTTAACTAAACCAAAATCTTATTACCATCCTGAACTCATTTTTTTTTTTTGTAATTTTGTACACCTTTTTGACTTATGTGACACACCCTGTGACTTCACACAGTTGAGCCGCGTAAGCCAAAAGGTGTACAAAACTACACAAAAAGTGAATTCAGAGGGTAATAGGACGTTAGATTAGTTAAGGTGTGTCTATGAGATGTCGGTCATAGTCTAAGTATACTTATACCTTATCCAAAAAATATAATATAACGACAAGTATATATATTATAGCGCCTAATATTGCCTTGAAAATTTCTCATGAATTGTCAATTTTTATGTAGAATGTGTTACTTGCTGGATCAGACACTAGTTCATCTGTGATTATATGGGCAATGACAATCTTGATCAAGAATCCAAAAGCCATGAAGAAAGTTCAAGAAGAGATTAGAAATTTAATTGGGAACAAAGGCATAGTAAATGAAGATGATATTCAAAATATGTCTTATCTCAAAGCAGTAATAAAAGAGACATTAAGATTATTTCCACCAGCTCCACTTTTAATACCAAGAGAATCAATGAAAATATCTACACTAGAAGGATATGAATTTCAACCAAGAACTATAGTTTATGTTAACGCATGGGCAATTGCAAGAGATCCTGAAATATGGGAAAATCCAGAAGAATTTATGCCGGAAAGATTCTTGAATAGCGATATCGACTTCAAAGGACAAGATTATGAGTTTATTCCGTTTGGAGCAGGAAGAAGAGGTTGTCCGGGCTTGGCACTTGGAGTTGCATCTGTGGAACTTGCATTATCAAATCTTCTTTATGCATTTGATTGGGAGTTACCTTATGGATTGAAAAAAGAGGACATTGACATTAATGGTAAACCTGGAATTACTGTGAATAAGAAAAATGACCTTTGCCTTATCCCAAAAAAATATTTCTAAATTAAATCCAATAATGAATTTAGGGTAGTTTTTGAGGTAAGCTAAATTCATCAATTGCTTTCGACTCGAATTATGTACTAGTCAATTAATAGTGATAGTATTATGGTGGGATTTATACATAGTTATTAAAAATCGCCATAAATACATATGTATATAGTTGTTAAGTTGTCATCCTTTACAATGATATCTAAACATATTTTGTACTTATAAACATAATAAAATACTAATTGCTTCATAATAATGTTATGTTCCTTCAACATATGACCAATTATTACTAGAATTCAATATGTTAGTTGTATTCGTATACTTTATTACATTTCGATAAAAATCTCTTTTGATATACGGCTAGAATTTATAAATAGTTGAGAACCACATGTTCTATTATCCCTATTAGATATCTATTCATTCACCTTTGATAACTAAGTTATGTAGACAAATATATTGAAAATTAAAGGCACATTTAGAATTTTGTGCGTCACATAATTCTTTTACTATTTATATGGTACAATAATATTTTGATTGCTAGAGGACAAATGTCTTTTTCAAGTTTCATTGGTTCTATAATTTTTGTGTTGTCACTTTATAGGTAATAGTCTATTCTAACACAAGTATTAGTGACTATTTCAACGGTTCAAACTCGCAAAAAAAAAAACAATTTCAGTCATTTAAAAATTAATATACTAATTTCACTTATTTTTGGAATTTTTTTAAGGAATATGGAAAAATATTCTCATTGAAACTTGCTTCTGTTCCAATTGGTGTAGTTTCTTCAGCAAAATTAGCAAAAGAAGTACTCAAGACACAAAATTTAGTGTTTTGTAGTAGACCTTCTCTTGTTGGCCAACAAAAATTGTCTTACAATGGTCATGATATTGCTTTTGCACCTTACAATGATTATTGGAGAGAAATGAGAAAATATGTGTTCTTCATCTATTTAGTCTCAAGAAAGTGTAATTATTTGGTCCGATTCGTAAAGACGAAGTCTCAAGAATGATTAAGAAAATATATCAACAAGCTATTAATTCTTAAGTCACTAATTTGAGTAATTTGTTGATTTCACTTAATAGTACGATCATTTGTAGAGTTGCTTTTGGTGTTAGATTTGATGAAGAAGCATATGAATAAAAGAGATTTAATCATGTTGTGGATAAAGCTGAAGATATGTTGGGAAGATTTTTTGTGTCTGATTTTTTTCCATCTTTAGGTTGGATAGATAAACTCACCGGACTGACAAACAGACTTGAGAAAAGTTTTAAAGATTTGGATGAGTTTTATGAAGAATTAATAAAACAACATCACAATCCCAATAGGCCAAAATCCATGGAAGGAGATATTATAAATCTTTTGCTTCAATTGAAGAAAAAGCAATTAACACCAACTGATCTGTGTTTGGAGGATATAAAAGGAGTTCTCATGGTAATTTTCCATTTCTTTAATCTATCTACTTCTACACACGCTCACACACACATATACATATACATATATACATATACATATATATATACATATACATATATATATATATATATACATATAAATATATATATATATATACATATATATATATATATATATATATATATATATATATATATATATATATATATATATATATATATACACATACAGACACAACCCTTTAGAAAAGACATGATCTTTCGAAAAGGTTATTGCCACTAAATATAATATCACGATAATTATATACTTTATTTGTTGCGTGTCCATTATTACGTTAAGAATTTCTCATGAATTGACAATTATTTCTAGGGAAAATGACAAAAATCTCACATTTAAGTTCTCTTATTATCATTATCTCCATTTAGTTTTACAAATATCCAAAATCCCTCATTTTCACAAATCAGAAAATGTATCTCGCGCATCAGATTAGTGTATCATGTGTAAAATGTAGATAAGATTAGTGTATCATGTAGGGATAATGCACAAGTATCCCCTCAACCTATGCCCGAAATCTCAGAGACACACTTATACTATACTAAGGTTCTATTACCTCCCTGAACTTATTTTAGTAATAATTTTCTACCCCTTTTCGGCCTACGTGGCACTATCTTGTGGGTCCAACGATGGTTGACTTTTTTCTTCAAGCTAGTGCCACGTAGGAAGAAAAGGGGTATAAAATTACTTATAAAATAAGTTCAGGGGGTAATAGGACCTTAGTATAGTATAAGTGTGTCTATGAGATTTCGGGCATAGGTTGAGGGGTACTTGTGCATTATCCCTATCATGTATAAAATGTAATGTATCTTACTTAACGATTAATGTATCTCGCGCATCGGATTAATGTATCATCGCTTATATTGTTGTATCAATTTGAGAGATTTCTGTAATTATAAACTTATAAGGAAACAATAATAATTTTACTTTTAAAATATGTGATTTTTATCCTTTGCCTTTATTTTTATCTTCTTTCTTGACAATTTTATGTAGAATGTGTTACTTGGTGGATCAGATACTAGTGTAGCTATGGTATTATGGACAATGACAATCTTGATCAAGAATCCAAAAGCCATGAAGAAAGTCCAAGAAGAAATCAGAAATTTAATTGGTAACAAAGGCATTGTAAATGAAGATGATATTCAATATATGTCTTATCTCAAAGTAGTGATAAAAGAGACATTAAGATTATTTCCACCAATTCCACTAATAGCAAGAGAATCAATGAAAAAATCCACACTAGAAGGGTATGAACTTCAACCAAGAACTATAGTTTATGTTAACGCATGGGCAATTGCAAGAGATCCTGAAATAGGGGAGAATTCAGAAGAATTTGTGCCAAAAAGATTCTTGAATAGCGATATCGATTTCAAAGGATAAGACTATGAGTTAATTCCGTTTGGAGCAGGAAGAAGAGGGTGTCCGGCAATGGCACTTGAAGTTGCATCTGTGGAACTTGCATTATAAAATCTTCTTTATGCATTTGATTGGGAGTTACCTTATGGATTGAAAAAAGAGGACATTGACATAAATGGTAAACCTGGAATTACAGTGAATAAGAAAAATGATCTTTGCCTTGTCCCTAAAAAATATTTCTAAATTACAACCAATTTAGTGTAATCGCGTTTTTACCTAATTTTTTCTTTTCATTTTGTCTTTACTTATTATTTAATAATTTTATTTTATCTTTTGTCCTACCGTTTTATAGTAACTTTATCATGTATCTTACGTTCATTGTACGTTTATTCTTCAAAGGGAAAAATGTCAAAAATGCCCTTAGCATATCTTAAATAGTTCAAATATGTCCTCCTTCCATCTTTTAGTTTAAAAATGCCCTCAATATTTTTGAAAGGTTTTAAACAATCATTTTTTAACAACTCATTGACATGACAAATGTGACATGAATTTTCTTTACCCATTTAAAAAATATATGACCCACTTAATCTAGAAATCCATTTAAAAAAACCTAACTCGATAGGCCAATCGTGTTTGGGTCTTTTGTTCCCATTAGTTTCGGTTCTCTTCTTTCTTCCTACCTCCTTCAACTCTTCTTTCTCCATTTCTCTAATTAATTTCGCGAAGAAAAAGATGAAAGAATTACAATACTGATTTAGTCTGGACTTAAATCAAATTATTGATATATGATACTATGTATTGACAACGAATGATACAATTTATCTAAGTGTTATCAATATAATATATTATGGATAATGCGTAACAATCATCTAAATAAATATGAACAAAAAATAATTAAACTCTCTTGATTTATGCATATAAAAAAAAGAAAAAGAAATTAAAATTAAAATTAAAATTTTCTAATTTTATTTTAGTATAGATGTCAAATAAAATGAAATAGAGAGTGTTTTTTTTCAAGAGAAATTAATTTTCATCCAAGTAAATAGAAATTTCAATACCAACCATTTTTTTTAAAAAAAAATTTCACTTAGAGTTTGATATTTATAATTAAGCTCAATTAAATCTAAATTTACATAAAAAAAAAATCTCATATTAAAAATAAGACCATCCTTAACTTAAGCTGTATCAAGAGTACTCGAACTCGAGAGTTCGGCTAGTGTTATAAGCTCAATTAAATATAGATTTATATTAAAAAATTCCATATTAAAGATAAAATGATTTTTAACCTAAATTATTTTATATCTAAGAATAGTCGAACCCGAGAGCTCGTGTTATGATTTTAATTTTTATTTATATAAAATTTATATCCCACCCTGTTATGCATCTCTCCACCATTGTCAACCACCCCCCACCCCCACTTGTTGTTGTTGTTCTCTCTGTTGAACTGAATTAGTTTATTCTTTTATTCCTTCATTTGCACAACTCTTTTTTTCTCATTTCTTCATCAAACTTCAATAGAAAAGGGGCAAAAAGAAGATGGGTATTTTGCCAAGAAACAGAGGTGGGGAAGGAGGGATAGTTGTTGATATGTTAAGCGAAAGAGCAACAATGATGAGAGGATCAGTACAGAAAAGTCAGTCAATTACAGATAACATGGTTTCTATTTTGGGTTCTTTTGACCATCGTCTTTCTGCTCTTGAAACTGCTATGCGTCCCACTCAGGTAAACCCCTTTTTGTGATTTTGCTTGTCTCGATTGAAGATCCCATGTTCTTGAATTGGATCTAGTTTATGCTACCTAATGGAGAAAAATGGAAAGAAAGGAACTTTTTAGTTTAAAGTTTAGATAATTGACAATAAAGTATGATCCAGGCTTTTTACTAAGGGGTTTGTGAAATAAAGATTTGAACTTGGAACCTCAAGGTGAATTCTGAACCCTTAAATCACTGAGGTGACCTGTAGTGTTGTGTTTAGGAGATTGAAAATCTATGTATACATAATAAAAATGTAATTTTTTGATGAGGGGCTTCAGGTGAACAGTTTCAAGCCCTCTTAGATCAGTTCTCGGTGTTGTTGTTGATTTGTTTGTTTTTGGGGTGGAGGTGGGGGTTCTATATTTGGGTGGGAACTGAAGTGATCTTGCTTGAATAGGATCTGAATGTTGAAAGAGATGAGCTTTGGGTTTGTTTGTCATTTCATGATTTCCATATTGAGCTAACCGGCCTGATTGAAATTCTTACAACTGATTTTGGTTAAGACTTGCTGATTGTTGCATAGACATTTTTGGTCTTTTCAGTTTCGCCATTTATTGATTGGTGCTCAATGTGCTCTTTGTAGATTAGGACTCATGCTATCCGGAAGGCTCATGAGAACATCGATAGGACTTTGAAGGCCGCGGATGTTATACTGTCCCAATTTGATCTTTCTCGTCAGGTTTGTTTTAACTTCTGATATGTGTCATTGATTTATGCAACTCTGGTGGAAAAATTTGTTTGGCTTCTGCTAAACATTCCATGCATTTAGTAGCAGAGTTTCGGCGTTTTATTTGTGATCTGTTGAAGTATTTTGGGATTTTCCAATGAATTGTGCCCTTGCAGTATGGAGATTAATTTGTAAAAATAACTATTCTATCAGATGCTCATAAGTTTGATTCCTATTTGACATTTATATGGAGATGATATGGGTAGTGCCTAATTTTACAATAAATTTCAGATGTCACCAGCAGGATATTATGTATACATATCCAAGAAAAAAAAAAAAAGAGTAGTTTGAGGCTGAATGCATGTCACAATAGTGTCCCAATTGACTTGGGATTTTACTGGTAAAAGATGTTATCAATAGAATAGAATAAATAGTTTAGGATTTTTATGTACGAAGAGATGCCTTCAAGATGATTTTTACTGGATATATAGTTGCAGTCCATTACAATGTAGTTTCAGTGGAGTTGTATGGTGAAATGAAGGATCGAAATGTATTGTTCTCCTTCATGATGTCCTAAAATCACCTCTTTTGCATTTCTGCTGCCTACTAACCAAAAGGTGCACCGCATCACCCTTGCCTTCTTGACGTGCACCTCACTTAATATTCTTGGAGGGTTTCTTCTCATTATGTTTCTATATTCAATTTTCTTTTCGTGTATAAACTATTAGGATTTGTAGTCAAAGACAACAGTATGAATTAGTCATTAGTTCTTGTTGCCTAAATTTTTTGGAATAGTCGGTACTCGCTAGTATTTGACCAACCCTACAAGTGCTAAGAAGATAATAATTACAGAAGGAAAAGTGAAAATGCTTTCTCCATACTTGAGTCCAATCTGACAATCCTGAAGGGTTGGCATCGGAAAAGAAAATTTTTGCTCTTCTAGTAAACTAAGGAGCCCAAGCCCTAGGGATTTTGGTCTAGTGGCAAGAGTGCAATGCGTGATATATGGGTTAGGTGCACATCACGAGTTCAAACATTGTAGCAAACAAAATTTGGTGTTTATGTGGAGAAGGCTAGAGGACAGGTCCATTATCTACCGAGTTTCAAACTGTTGCGCCACGGTCCTCAAGGATTTTGCGGTTATTAAGAAAGAAGGAAAAGAAAAAGAAAAGAAAACTGGAGAGCCCAAATATGAGAGAAGTTGGAATACTAAACATATTTAACTACTCAAAATATAAAAATCGAGAGCTGCAGAATGAAAAAGGAAAAATGCTTTTTAGTAGTATATTGCTTTTCCAAGAGCATATGTGTTTCGTTACAATGTGGCTCCAAATGTTATTTTTTCTGGTGTGTTAGAAGGTATAGGTTAAACACAACCTTATTTGCTGGTTAAAAGGAAAACAGGAAATAAAAGGAAGAAGATCCACAATCAAAATGTAGTCCTCCTTTGCTAATCTGATGCAAAACTGAGTCAATTTTTGAAATACTCTTTTCAACTTGTAGGCAGAGGCTAAAATACTTAAAGGCCCTCACGAGGACCTAGAAAGTTACCTTGAAGCAATTGAACAACTGAGAAACAATATTCGCTTCTTCAACAACAATAAAAGCTTCAAGAGTAGTGATGGAGTGCTCAACAATGCAAACAGTTTACTTGCCAAGGCTATTTCAAAGCTTGAAGATGAGTTTAAGCAGCTTTTATCATCTTACAGGTCCGTTCAAACTCTTACCATTTAAAGTATTATTATTTTTTAGAGAAAGTAAACCATGCAAATTAATACCCTTTCTCATCAAAACAGAAACAATTATACCTTTCATGATATTATCTCGATACCTTGTCGTATTCTTCCACGTATTACTATTATTCTCTTTATTCATAAAAAATTGAATCCTTTTATCCTATCAATGGTTATAGTTGATTGTAGTGTTCTTATCTTTCATGTAAATTATAGCTGTGGCAATATATGGAAACTAAACATTCATTTACTCTTTTAAGTTGACCTTTATGCAGGCTGTTATTGAGGATTAATAACATTTTTGGGTTTGAGATTCAAGCATTTCTTGAATAGCCTTCTAATAAAGATATTTCTGTCTCTTTCATCACCATATTGGGCTTTCTGTTCGCAATATTCACCTGTCAAGGGGCCTATATACACTGAATATATTTAGCCAAAGAAGCCTTGCTCTACTGGTAAAAGTTAAGCCCCTAACACCTCAAAATCATAGGTTGCATTCTCCCTTAAATTAGTAAGCTGGGTTGTGCATTATAATAAGTTCTAATAGAAGTGTTGGCGGCTATATATATGTTTTGCCACGCTGTTATTAGTCACTTGCTTTGCAATAGTTTGTGTTGTACTCCTCTGCTTGCTGGGCAGCAGTGAACTGTGGTTGGCGTTATATTTGTCCATGTGTGTGCTGTTATTCTTTACATGTCGTGCTATTCTTTTGCATTTCAATTGAGCTCTGACTATTACTGCTTTTTCAGCAAACCTGTTGAACCAGAACGTCTTTTTGAGTGCCTTCCAACTTCAATGCGACCATCAACTGGATCACCAGGAGATCAGGACTCTAGCAGTAAGAACCATTTGCCGAGTAGCCATGGTGAGCATAATCATGGAACAGATGATACCGTCTATACACCACCAGCTCTTATCCCTCCAAGGATCCTGCCGCTATTGCATGATCTATCCCAACAGATGGTTCAAGCTGGTCATCAACAACAGCTGGTTAAAATATACAGGTAAAATATCTGTTCTTTAACTATACAAGTACTAAACTATGTGGTCCTGAACAATCAGCTATGTTAGATCCATACTGTAAAGAGCTGAATCCTTTCTTTGTTAAGCCGAAAATGAGGTTACTCGTAAATGAACAAATATGATTGCTTTGATAGTGTCTTACTCCTCATTGTTGTTGATAGGATCCAATATTCTCAAATAGTAGTTGTAGAAATGTATGATGATCACATCTCATTTAAAAGCTAAAGTTGAATTGTTAGAGAGAGTATGCTTTTCTTTACTTAAATTATGTCTTCAACATAATTCCTCATGTGCTGGGCTGTTACTTTTTCATGGGCCAAGTACATAGAAATTCTTTTTTGTAATTGGTGGCAGTGGGACTCATATCCAGGATCTTCGCCTGCTGTGATACAAAGTAGAAATATGTGACCATATCATTTAAAAGCTTAAGTTGTTAGAGAGGGAGTACATTTTTTAATTATGTTCCAATAGAATTCAACACTTCTTTTATCAGAAACTATAGTTTAAGTTAAATCTGACTAAATTAATCTGGAGCTCAGAACTGAACATGTAACAGGCTGGAGTACTTTTTTTTATCCCAAAGACTTAAAGCTTAGTGTTTTCAGCTATACATTTATGATTTGTCATTCCTAACTCTGTGTGATTTTTAAGCTGTTCCAAACATTAATTGTCCTTGGATATATGTGATGCTGTTCGATCATCCTGTGCTGTTAATCTATCTACTGAAAGAAATAAATCTACTACTTTGGCCTTGTATATGCTTTTCAAAGGTACCCTATCCCAGCCTGACTGTAAACTGCTGCAGTGGAGCATGAAAATTTTCTCAGTCCTCAGCTGAATATTCCAAACTCTCGTGTCATCGTTGATGTCACTGTTACCCATTTAGGGATCCAATGACTCATGAACCACTAAAAAGCACAATAGAAAAAGTATAACTTCTTGCTGCTCTAGAGATTCCATCATTGGAAACAATTAAATAGCATACATATATATATATAGGTCAATTCTGGTCACTTCTAAAATCGCGGATGCATTGGCAACACTAGCTTCCATGATAAGATATGCACTCCCAAGGGAGTGGGCACCCAACGGTAGAACAAGAAAGCGTCCTGGTATAAGAATGAATATTATTGTTGAGGGCAGTGTAGGAGAGCTTGCATTTGGTGGATCAGGATGAAGAGAGAAGAAAGAAAGAAGAAGGCTTAATATCCGAATTGACACATCTACTTGCTCTATTTTGTTTAGCCAGCCTCTTAACTTTACGATTTTCCAACTAAACACCTTTTTTTTTGAGTTCCTTTCTTGCCTGGACATGGATAACAAATCCATTCTATGTAAGATAAAATCATGACATGAGACATCGTTGTTTTCATCAACCTAAACCAAAACAAACCTTAGCTACCCTAAGCAGTGCCACTGCTGCCACCACTCCCAGTTTACTCCATTGCCACTCTCAAACACTTCCTTGCACTCTCTTCTCAAAATCACCAAGAAATCCAACAAAAGTTTTCTCCCTTTCAATATTCTTTCCCTAATCGAAGCTTCATACCTTCACCTCTACTCTTTTTTTTTTCTTGACAAAGGTAACAATCATCATCCCAAAACATGATCTTCCTTCCACTCTTTACATTGAAGCTTGTTCTTTTAAAGAAAACATGCCCAAATTTCTGATTGACCTCCATAGACTGATGCCATAAGCAGAGAAAACTTCTTTAGTCTTCCAGAAATCTTCCTTCTCATAATTTGCTTGGATCACCCTCACGCACAATGTCTGCTCTTCTTTAGGAAATCTCCACAGCCATTTCATAAGCAAGCTTTTGTTATGTTTTCTCAAATTTCTGATGCCTAAACACCCCCCCCCCCCC
>NC_028647.1:1299899-1324836 GCF_001406875.1 Solanum pennellii
TTTTTTTTTTTTTGGACAAAGGTAACAAAAATCCCACTATAGGTCTCTTTAGTGGGAGTCATGTAGTGGGATACCATAGTTAGATTAGTAGAATATACTATTATGAAGATTCTTGTATGCATATCACATCAATTTTCTGTTAAAGCTAAATGCTACAGATTCTAAGCTGGCACTTCTTTTAGTTCACCTGTTTCCTCCTTTTCTCTCATTTGTTCTATTTATAAATTGATATCATAGGGAGGTACGTTTTCCTGTTCTGGAAGAAAGTCTTCGCAAGTTGGGAGTGGAAAAACTTAGTAAAGATGATGTTCAGAAGATGCAGTGGGAAGTTCTCGAATTTAAAATCGGCAATTGGATTCATTATATGAGGATTGCTGTAAGTTTTCTCTAACACCTCATTAAGTTGAAAAATATTTGGCATTTGACTGTCTTATGATAATCAAACAGGTCAAATTGTTATTCGCTGCTGAGCGGAAAGTTTGTGATCAAATGTTTGAAGGATTTGAGCAGATCAAAGATCAATGCTTTGCTGACGTTACTACTGGGAGTGTTGCTATGCTGCTTAGTTTTGGTGATGCGATTGCCAAAAGCAAAAGATCACCTGAGAAGTTGTTTGTCCTTCTAGATATGTATGAAATAATGAGGGAACTTCACACAGAGGTATGAAACTTTAGTAGCAACAAGCTTTTATTTATTGCATTGTATCAAAGAGGTAAAGGTTGATTTTAAGTTTTCGTTAAACTTTGTTGCTCAAGTTCTCAATCAGCTTGTCTTTAACGTGGTGACTGTTGGTTTAATTGATACTCCCTCTCTCCTAATTTATATGACTTACTTTCCTTTTTAGTCAGTCTCAAAAAGAATGACACATTTCTATATTAAATAGCAATTTAACTTTAAAATGTCAATTTTACCCTTAATGAAATGATTTATAGCAACACAAATTTCTATTGTTCATTTTAGACCACAAGTTGTATAAGTTTTCCTTTTTTTCTTAAACTCCGTGTTGAGTCAAACTACCTCACATAAAATAGGACATAGGAAGTATCATTTATAGTATAGGTTAAGAAAGTTGTTAATTCTTAATAGATAATAGACAGAGATAGTGCTCTTTAACTGAGGTTGTTAACAAGTTACTTGACACATATGAGTTGATCGATTAAGAAAATTTTAACATGATGTGAAAACACACTCCTGTTTACTTGATAAGGCAGTAATGGATTTTGATATGGTTGTTCCCGTCTTACTTTGTACTTGTAGTCTTAAAAGCTGCCCACTGTCTGACAGATTCTCAAGTTATGCTATCTGTTAAATTAGTATGGTCCAAATGATATTTTGCACGAAGTGATAACATGGTGATGACATGACAATAACAAATGGAACATTGGTACCTCCTAGAAAAGTGTGTTGCAAGTGAAGTAAGCACACACTTGGTGACCAACAATCTTTCTTCTGTATTTCTTGTTCTTTGATATAGTAATATTGTATTATGTTCATGTGTTAAACAGTCTGTTCCATTTGTATATGTCTGTGTGCGTATATTTATATATCTGCTATATATGAGTGTATATAATAAGCCTCAGGTTTAAGTATTTAGTCTACATAGTTAGCACTGCTATGGTGCTGTACTTCACTCTCTGTAGAGTGATGTTTGAGCTTATGTAGGCTTAAATAGGCCTCTCTTAGAGGTCTACTGCATTTGTTTTGCATCTAATATCTTTCTATTACGTCCCACAATGTTTTAGGTGTATTTTTCATCTTCGTTCACCCTGTAATCTGCTTCCAACTTTCTGGTTTAATTTTCACATACGAATGCTGTGGATTTTATGCAGATTGAATTACTATTTAGAGGTAAATCTTGCAACGAAATCAGGGAGTCTGCTTTTGGTTTGTCAAAGCGACTTGCTCAGACAGCCCAAGAAACATTTCGAGACTTTGAAGAAGCTGTGGAGAAAGATGCAACAAAAACTGCCGTCTCAGATGGAACTGTCCATCCCTTGACGAGCTATGTCATTAATTATGTGAAGTTCCTATTTGAGTAAGTTTTCTCAACTAAATGACGTCTTCTACATTTATATACATTGGAAGCTTCTACCTAGTTGATATTACTAGACCATGTTCCGTCACTAGCTTTTGGAACAACTTGTAGTGCACTTTACCTCACTGAATGTCGGTAATATAAGTTTCTTGGTAAATGGAAGAATAGTGTGAAACTAGTTCAAACTACCATGTCTTGCATTCTGCTTCTCTTGATTGTTTTGTCTCTGAAGGTGGATGGACAAGATGCTCAATTTAAAATTTCAGGGATGTTCATGGTATCACAAGTAAATGCGTCAGAAAGACAAGATACAGATGTATTGATCTAGAAGTGAGATATAGGAAAATAGTGAACCTAGGTCCTGAGTCATTTAGAAATTTTCGAACACTCAAAGAAGCAGAGTGGAAGAGTCTTTTATCTATGTGAATTTACATGCAAAGTTGATCATAAAATATTAAGGAACTTGCAAGTTGCTGCATCACAAGATGGTAAAGCAGTTGTCAGAATCAGAATCAAGGCTTTGGCTTGACGTGAGTTGGCGGGTGCATCAGAGGTGGCAGCCTATGATTATCCTAACTGATTGTCACAATTTACCTATCATTATCCCTACTGATTGTCACAATTTACCTTTGATTATCCCAACTGATTGTCACAATTTACCTATAAGACACGAAAAGATTGTCACAATTTACCTATGATTATCCCAACTGATTGAAATACGAGAGTGTGGAAGGGATTGACCATTTGTCTAGATTGCAAGGATCAAACATTACTCGGGCATTATTTAGTTTTACACTAGTTTCTGTGGGTAGAGTGGCTATTGTTGCTTCTAGTTAGTTTTAGGCTTTTAGCATCTACATTTGCATCGTGCTTATCTTTAAAAGGAAGGAAGTGCCCGTATGCTGAAACTTCCTTGTCTGTCTTTGTTGAGTTAATTTTCCCTCATGAGTTGCTTGGTTCCGTTTGTTCAGCTACCAATCAACATTGAAACAACTATTCCAAGAATTTGAAAATGGAGACTCAAATTCTCAACTTGCTGCTGTCACAATGCGCATAATGCAGGCTCTTCAAACCAATTTGGATGGGAAATCTAAGCAGTATAAGGATCCATCTCTGACTAACTTGTTCCTTATGAACAATATTCACTACATGGTCAGATCTGTTCGCAGGTTTGTTGCATAGACTGTATATAAACCACAATCATATATGTTTGCTTGGAAATTGGTGCTAATAATCTGTTCCTTGTAGGTCTGAAGCCAAGGATTTATTGGGTGATGATTGGGTCCAAAGACACCGGAGAGTTGTACAGCAACATGCTAATCAATATAAAAGAATTGCTTGGGCAAAGGTATTGATTTTCTTGCCTCTCCCTCCCCATTACTTCTTATCTCAAAGAGAAGAAACAAGGAAGAAAATATACACACTGCAAAATTTATAATGCTATATAAAGATGAAGTTAAGTTGGTGATAATACCATGAGTGAGTAATCCTGACATGATGATGTGTCGGTACTATATTTGTGGTTTTTCTTGTATTTTCTGTTCCATTTGTGATGTCCGAACTGATGATTTCACTACATGACTTTGAGTTACTTTGTGTTTTATGTAATTTTATCTGTGAGTAAAACTCAGTCCGTCTGAGTGTACTTACATTCCCGGTCCCGAGCATGTATAAAGAAGGGTTGTGGTAGCCTAAGCTGCTTAGACTCTTCATTTCGGTGCTGCACACGTGTTGATACGATGTGTGTTGGGATCCGTATCTGATCTAGTCAACTGATTTTGGGTACTTTAACCATATTTGACGAGAGATTCTGGACATAATTATCTCATAAGTCAGGTTTTATAACTCTATTTTAGATATTTGAATTATTTTTTAGCTGAGTCCCCGCACCCAAATCCATACTTGGATCCGTATCCCTGAATTGAAAATTTAGATCATAAAGGATCCGACCTCTAGATCCACAACCGTATTGGACACCCGCTCCAGAGTCCGAGCAACTTAAGTGGTAGGCTGACAAGCCTGCATAAGGCTTGCCAACATGATAACTCCATATAATACAGACGAATAAGTGGGGATTGATATAGCTGACCCCAATTTGTTTGGAATCCCAACCTATTTGTTCTTTCTTTAATTCATATTTCCAAAACTATGACTTCAACAAAGGGAATACTACTGAATATTACAGGTAACTAATGCTTCTCAAATAGATAGAAACATATTGGCAAAACACCAGAACACTAGAACGTGAAATTTTTGGCACTTCCATATGTGATTTGAGGTATCTCTAATCAGTGTGTAAACTATGAGATTGTTAAAGCTACCGATTACCATGGTTATTTTTATCTAACACACAGTAACTACCATTGCTTCTATGCATTATCATCATCATCATTTTTTGGCATATTTTTCTTTGGTATTTCCGTCGAATTACCATGGTTATTTTGATTTGTATTTTCCGGAGTTCTAAAATTGGGCCAAGTTATCTGAAAAGATAGGTTGTGCATAAATTAATGATAGTCATTAACTCGTTTTACTTTGATTAGATTCTGCAATGCCTCTCGATTCAAGGGCTAACATCATCTGGGGGAAGTAACTCTATGGGTGTAGATGGGCAAAATAGCAGTGGAGTATCAAGAGCGCTTGTAAAAGAAAGGTCATTCAATTTCTTTAGCGTAGTTAACTAACTTCATGATCAAGTATCTTCATCCCAGTCCGCTTAGCATTTGGTAATTTTTCACAGGTTGAAGACATTCAATATTCAATTTGAGGATCTTCATCAAAGACAAAGTCAATGGACAGTCCCAGACACCGAGCTACGAGAGTCATTGAGGCTTGCAGTCGCTGAAGTCTTACTGCCTGCATACAGATCTTTCATCAAGCGCTTCGGGTATGATATATTCATTGATTACGTTTGTATTTCTCTTTTCGCACAATGGAATCTTAACGTGGAATCACAACAGAATTATCGTTTGACAGTTAACAAACTTCATATATGTAATTAGTAGCATCCACTATAGGCATAATACATAAACAAAACTCAAACTAGCTTGGTCTCAACTGACAAATAAACACTCCAACTTCGAGTATGCAAATCTAGGTACTTCAGCTCGTCTCCATCATGTTGTCAGTTGAACACTCCAACTTACACAATGATCATCTATGCACCAACAATATTTTATGTCATTTTCACATAGGGTATTCACATGACACAATGGGGTCGAGTTGGAGTGTTTAGTTGCTGAAATTAAGACCAAGTTGAGGTGTCTAGATGTGCACTCTCAAAGTTGATCGTACTTGCCATCTGAGATCAAGTTCAATGTTTGTTTATGTATATTATGCTATGCCAATATAACATTGCTTCAAACTTCATACTTTCTTGTATGATTACTTCTATTCTTATTCTGATAATTCAATGTATTTTCCGGAATAGGCTCATGGTTGAGAGCGGTAAGAACCCCCAAAAGTATATCAGGTACTCGGCTGAAGATCTTGAACGTATGCTTGGTGAATTTTTCGAGGGTAAGACGTTGAATGAGCCAAAACGATGAACCTCTGACTAAAAAAGCTAGCTGCATATTCCACACTTTTTCTGTGCTGATACACGACATAGTTCTTCCGTCAACGTTGATGGCTTTGTTAAGGTTTATCATGTGTAAGATCTGCAGGTTGCAACAAAAGTTTGAGGAAATAAAATGTGACAAAAGTATATAGGATATATGACAACAGTAAAATGCAGTGTTTTTTTCTTATAGTTCAAGTATTTAACATGACATGTTATGTTTGTACAGAAAAATATCATTCTTATTCCATCATATACACATTTTATGTCTTATTGAGGACAAAGAGTAAAATTATCATAGCGTTCGTTTCATGTTATCTTCTACATACACTTGTGTCATCACCAATATACTTTTAAAATCAATTAATACGAGTTAGAATTTAGTGAAAAAAATAGTCAATTTTCCATCGAATAGTTCAGTGAAAAAGAATTAATCAACTTCCCCTTTTTTTATATAGCAATTTGTGTCCTACGTGTATTATGTCACATAGATATCATGTGTCCACATTGCCAATTTTATACAAGTTAAAATGTCCTAGATTTTTCTTTTTTCAAATTCACTGCTAGACAGAGTGTTAAGTGGTCTTTTATTAGAAATAAAAATCTCAATAGGGATAAGTACAAGTAAGGGCGCTGGACCTTACCTTACTAGTCCTAGTAACGATCCTCTACTAACTAACAAGCATGAAGAAAATACGAGTTAGAGAGAACTAGGTATTTTGTGATCATCACCGAGTTTGTAATACAATATTACAAAGGATGCTTAGTATTGTGTAAAATTATCAACCTTCCTTTTAAAGATGAACGAATTAAAATGAATTGATTGTCCATCTAAAGTAACGTGTAATATTTTGCTCCTGTCTTCATCTTCAAATCTATCCAACAACAAAACGAATCTAAAGTGTCTATATATGAAATAAGGTCAATAAGAAAAAGTAAATCCTGTGGACAAAATCTCTATTAGCCTTAGAATAATTCTTACGAAAATCTCTATCTTTTTGTCATTCCAGTCCAGCAAACAAAGAGAAATGGCTTATGCTGCTATTTCTTCACTTATCTATACATTGGAACAACAACTCTTCAAACCTAATCAATATTTCCATAAGTAGAAATATTTTTACAATTTCATTCTTATTTTTCTTTCTAAACTAAAAATAGCATAGTTCATCAATTTTGAAGTGAAAATCCAAACTCAATGACTAATCCAAAATTATGTTGATATATTTGATTTGTATAAGTTCTGGAAATTTATTAAACGTATAAATACAAGATATTGTATATGCTTACCATTGCAATGTTTCTTTTCTCTGGTTTGAATTCTCCTCATCACTTATCAGAATGACTAAATATTCCTCTTTGAACTTAAATTCATTTTCCCTCTTCTTCCGCAGATACTTCTTCTCGGAAAACAGACAAGATGCATCACTACGTAAATAGTGCAAGATGTAAATAACGCAATCACAAACGATTTTTGAACTTTATGTATATATATATACTAGTTTCCGGAACGTGCGTTGCACGTTTGTCCCATACAATTATTATAAAGTTGAATTATTATATAGAAAATGTTGAAATTAGAAATATTAGTTTTACCAATTTATATTTTATTCATTAAATAAAATGCATAATAATCGAATAGTACATTTACCATCAAGCACGAAATATGGAAAAATAATTATATTACTATAGCATCTAATAATATGAATATATCTATATGACTTTATCGTTAATAATCTCTCATTACGCTCCATATTAGTAAGTACACAAATATGTAGCTAGTTAAAGAAACTATATTAGTAAGGAAAGATAAAAGTAAATAAATATTATAAAAGTACATTTAAAAACGAATCTAAATGTCATAAATTAGTAATTTCAGCACTAATAAAAATAGACTTATAACATTCATAATTTCATAGAAGATTATATTAAAGAAGTATAATCGGTAAAGAATACAAAAAAATTAAACAGATAAGAATAAATACAACATTCATATCCTTCTTAAGACTTTAATTATAACAATATATATAGTAAAAAGAAATACACAAGGAGTAGAGTTTTTTTTTTCTCCCGTAACCAAAAAAAAAGCAATCTAAAATGGTAAAGATAAAATTTATGATACAAAATATCATTCTAATGAGGATCAACAAATATTAATATTTTAAAACAAAAAAAAAGTACCTAAAAATTGCCTAATGATTCACATCAACACGAGGCAAGTGGTAAAGAAAAATTATTTTCATGATACATATATATAGCTAAAGATTCATTGGATAAGATGAAAAGGTGAAGAGTTGTTTAAGTTAATTTTCAGAAGTTAAGTGATCTTAGACATGGGGTAGAGGAAAGGTGATTGTTTTTACTAATAATTCAATACATTTAATTATACTAACTAAAGAGAGAGGGTAACAAATTTAATCATTTAACCACATTAATTATAGAGAAAGAATAGATAATTTTTATTTAAAAAAAAAAAAGTAATTCCTAACAATTTCCTATGAAATAATTTCTAACAATTTTCTATAAAATATTTTTGTCTTTCAAAGTTTGACTTTACACCTTCTTATTTTTAGTATTTAGTATAATATAATATAATTATTACTTAGTATGTAAATAATTAGAATTTAAACCATTGTGTCTAGATGCATGTATTTAAATATGATTATTTAATATTAAATTAATTATATATTAATATTTAATTTAATTTAGGAATAAAAAAGGGCAAAATAGTAATTCAACTTTTAAGTTAGGAGCTTCCCACTTATAATAATATATGATATATAACCTTTAAAACGGAATGTGTGTGTGTGAGAAAGAGACTGTCTCTGTAGACTGTATGTGTGCGTTCAGCTCAAGCAAGCAACAGGTCAATAATAAGTCTGCTTGCCTGCTGAGGGTAGTTTAGTCATTTGACCTGATTTCTTTTTTCTCATTCGTTCATATTATTGCAGATTTGTTTCCATTGTAGCTGTATAGACATTTTTAGCACATATTGTGCATTGCGCACTGTGGGCTCATATTTAATCCAAATAAAATTTGGGTAAAAATCACGTTGGAATTTCGGATTACCAAAAATCCATGGATTATGACATATGGATATCGACAAAATAGGGGGTTCGCTTGTTTTAGGGCTCGTTTGACCTTGAAATTGGGTCAATTTTCCCTTGGGGATCAACAGGTTCCATAGTTAATGTCTTAACGGATATCCATAAATAATTTGAGCAAAACTCACGTCATAATTTCGGATCATCAAAAATCCATTGACTATAACACATGAAAATCGGCAAAATGAGGGGTTTGCCTGCTGTGGGGCTTGTTTGACTTTTAAAATGAGTCGGTTTGCCCATGGGGACGAACTGACTCCATAGCCAAGTTCTTAACGGAGGTCCATGAAAATTTTGGGTAAAAATCACGTTTGAATTTCGGATCACCAAAAATTTACACACTATAACACATAAAAATCAGCAAAATGGGGGTTTGCCTGCTGTGAAGCTCATTTGACCTTGAAAATGGACCGATTTTCCCATGGGGATCAACTGGCTCCATAGATAAGGTCTTAACAGACGTCCATGTAAAATTTGGGCAAATATTATGTCGGAATTTCGAATCTCCGAAAATCCGTAGAGTATAGCACATGAAGATTGACAAAATAGGTTGAGCTCGTTTGACCTTGAAAATAGATCGATTTTCCCGTGTGGGCTAACTAGCTCCATAGCTAAGGTCTTAACAGATGTTCATGAAAAATTTGGGCAAAAATCACATTGATATTCTTGATCACTAAAAATCCATGGAGTCGGGGTTCGTTTGACCTTAAAAGTGGTGTAGTTTGCTCGTGGGTACGAACTGACTCCATATCCAAGGTCTTAATAGACATCTATGAAAAATTTGGGCAAAAATCACGTCAGAATTCCAAATTACCGAAAATTCACGGACTATAGCACACGAAAATTAGAAAAATGTGGTGTTGGCCTACTGTGGGGACCTTGAAAATGGGCCAATTTCCCCGTGGGGACCAACTGGCTTCATAGCTAAATTCTTAAAGGATGTCAATGAAAAATTTGGGTAAAAATTATGTCAGAATTCTGGATCACCAAAAATCCATGGATGCACACGAAATTGGCGAAATGGGGGGGGGGGGGTTTGCCTAATGTGGGGCTCGTTTGACCTTTACAATGGATCGGTTTGCCCGTAGGGACCAACTGCTCCATAGTCAAGGTTTTAACGAACGTCCATGAAAAGTTTGAGCAAAAATCACGTTGAAATTTTGGATCATCAGCATAAATCCATGGACTATAACACGTGAAAATGGGCAAAATTGGGGGTTTGCCTGTTGTGGAACTCGTTTGACCTTGAAAATGGGTCGGTTTTTCCATGGGGACCAATTGGATCCATATCTAAAGGCTTAACGAACGTCGATGTAAAATTTGGGCAAATCTCACGTCGAAATTCTGGATCACAAAAAATTCATGGACTATAACACACAAAAATCGACAAAATAGGGTTTGCCTGCTGTGAGGCTTGTTTGACCTTGAAAAGGGGTTGGTTTGCCCGTGAGAACCAACTGGATCCATAGCCAAGGTCTTATGGGGCGTCCATGAAAATTTGGGCCAAAATCATGTCGGAATTTTAAATCACCAAAAATCCATGGATTAGCACACAAAAATTTGCAAAATGGGGGGTGGGGGGAGGGTTTGCTTGCTGTGGAGCATGTTTGACCGTGAAAATGGGCTGGTTTCACGTGGGAACCAACTAACTCCATAACTAAGGTCTTAATGGACGTCCATGAAAAATTTGGGCAAAAATCATGTTGGAATTTCGAATCACCAAAAATTAATGGACTATATAGGATACGAAAATTGGCAAAATTGGGGGTTTGCCTGCTGTGGGGCTCGTTTGACCTTGAAAATGAGCTAGTTTACCCATAGGGACCAACTGGCTCCATAGCCAAGGTCTTAACTGACGTCCACGAAAAATTTGGGCGAAAATCATGTCGGAATACCGTATCACCAAAAATTCATGGACTATAATAGCACACGAAAATTGGCAAATTGGGGGGGGGGGTTTGTCTGCTGTGGCACTTATTTGACCTTGAAAATGGGTCAGTTGTCCCGTGGGGACCAACTGACTCCATAGCTAAGGTCTTAACTGACGTCCATGAAAATTGGGGCAAAAATTACGTTAGAATTCCAGATCACCAAAATTCATGGACTATAACACACAAAATCCACAAAATTGGGGGTTTGTTTGTTGTGGTGCTCGTTTGACCTCGAAAATGGGCCGGTTTGCGTGTGGGGATACCCATTTGACACTGGAGTGTCAAAGCCATAAGAAGAGTCCACGCACTAGAAATGTTATATAATCAAGAGAAGCAAAACGAATGAGGCTTGCTATGTTGTACGCTCACATTGCTTACAACATGACTTGAACCCTCGACCAATATAATTGGTTAGAGGTGGAGGTGTTTCATCAAATGAGCAAGCCTCACTCGTCTTTCCAAATATATCTTATATATAAAGTATATTGTTTACTTGTATAGTTTATTCCTATTTTTGAATGGTTTTCAAACAATTTTTGCAGCTGCGGTATGAAACCTTTACGAAATAGGGAGATAGTGAAGGTACCACATGTTAGGCGCGTGATTGAGGTTTCTCGTAGAGCTTCGATGCTTTTAAAATGTGCTCTAATGGGATTTTGAAAAAATCGCTCTATGTAAATTGCAGTGTACTGTTTCTAACTATTTCATTTAGTTTTATAATCATGTAAGAAATATATATGTTTTGCTTGAACAAAGATTATACGTATATTGTATATCCCTCAGCTATTTTTAGTATAATCAGTTTGATGGACGGAAATATAGGTTAATTTTTCATGTTTTTCTTCACCTATTTCTGAATTAGATATACACCTCTTTGTCTATTAGCAGTACCATTTTCTTCCCCCCACTCTTTCTTTGTTTATTTTTCTTTTATCTTCTATGGTTAAAATGTAAAAGTTATATCTAAATTATGCGAAATAGATTAATTTTGAATTATGATCACTTCTTTCATCGAGACTTAATTCAAATCACAATGATATTTTCTTGTTCCTGAATGGGTATGATTTTATTAATTCAAATCACAATGATATTTTCTTGTTCCTGAATGGGTATGATTTAAATTGTAAACTCACCATAGGAAAAGGTCTAGATGAACAAAAGTCACTTGACTGTAACGAGAGGAGCTCTAGCTTACTTACTCTACTTCCACTGCCGCCTTTACTGTTTTGGCGTACATATTTTACTTTAATTTAATTTTGTGTGTTATAAGTATGACACTTTTAACTTGTATAAAATTAAACAAATAGATACATGTTTCCTATGTGGTGTCCTGCATGAAAATTTATGACCTGCGGGAAATTCTACTTATATACAAGTTTATACAAGTTCTAGTTGTGCACGTCACCCATCATTAGTCAACCATAAAAGTAGTATAAAATGGCTGCATTGTGCCATCATTACTCAACAAACCCATTAGCAACCCATTATCTCACAATTATAAAATACAAAAGAGTTACCCCATTGAGCATCTTGCATCTTAAGTCGTATTAATTAAGTGAAACAATTTGATTTTCTTGTTGTTGTGTATTAGATTGTGTTCTCTCTCATTTGTCAATGGAAATTCATTATCTCATGTTATTAAACAAATGATACAAAGTAAATACACTAGTAGTCTTTGTCCCCCATTTAGAAAAAAATAATACTAATAATTTGGAGAAAACCTTTTATCTTAATAATAACAAAACAGAGACATTAAATCTGCAAGCAAATTGCAATAATTGTTATCCTCTCTATTGACTCTTTCTCCCCTGCAAAGAGAAATGGCTTATGCTGCTATCTCTTCACTTATGCATACATTGAACCAACTCTTGAAACCTGATCAATCTTTGGTTTGTCGATGTTGTACACAACAACATCTCCAATCTATTTATCAAAATCTTTCTGCTCTGCAAGATTTCCTTGACGATACTACCACAAGGGATATTCAAACTCTTAAGGTATATATGTTAGTTCATTAAATTAATCTTACTCATGTTGTATATGTTCTTTTTTAATTTATCGATTTTCAATTTCAAGGTTATAGAAAACAGGATCAGAAATGTAGTTTACAAAGCAGAAGATAGAGTTGATTCAAGTCTAAGAAGCATCATTCTAGCAGATTGCGAGCACAAGAGGCAAAAGGCTTGTACATCCTTTTATGAAGAATTGTTGAAAGTGGAACAACAAGTTTATTTTCTAAACAAAGAGGTGATGTTAATCGAGTTTAACAACCATGGAAGTAAATCTGAAGAATTAGCAAGAATTTCCTCCTCACTAGAAAAAAGTACAATTGAGGAAAATAGTATTGTTGGGATGGAGGATGACTTCAACATCATACTTGATCGCCTCACTGCCAAAACAGACGAGTTAACTGTCATACCAATTTTTGGTATGGGCGGTATAGGTAAGACAACTCTTGCTAGAAAAGTTTATGATGATTCATATGTTCGTTCTCGATTCGATAAACAGGCATGGGTCACGATCTCTGAAGAATACAATGAGAGACAAATGCTTCTTGAACTTGTCTCTTCAATTATGGGAAGCAAGCAAGAAGCGAGCAATGATGAACTAATGGAGATTTTGTATAGAGGCCTGAAGGGTAGGAGATTTCTAATTGTCATAGATGATATTTGGAGTACTAATGCTTGGGACCAAATGCAAAGAATATTTCCAAATGATGACAATAGAAGCCGAATTCTATTAACCACTCGGCTCAAGTATGTTGCTGATTATGTCAGTTGTCCTGATTTTCCACCTCATAGTAAGTCTTTCCTAAGTCTAGAAGATAGTTGGAATCTATTCACCGAGAAAATATTCAAAAAAGATCCATGTCCTCCTCTGCTAGAAGAAATAGGGAAGCATATTGTACAACAATGTCGAGGATTACCCCTCTCGGTTGTTGTTGTTGCTGGACTTGTTGGAAAAATGGACCCAACACATGATAATTGGAAGAAGGTTGAGGAAAATCTGAGCTCGTTCTTTGGTACTGTGTCTGAACGGTGCCAATCAATTCTTTCTCTGAGCTACACTTATTTGCCCCAATATTTAAAGGCTTGTTTCCTCTATGTTGGAGGTTTTCCTGAAGATATGGAGATTGATGTTTCCAAGTTGATTAGGCTATGGATTGCTGAGCAATTCGTAAAGGCAAGAAGCAATAAAAGATTAGAAGTGGTGGGAGAGGAGTATGTAGAAGAGTTAATTGATAGAAGTCTAATTTTGGCTGGTGAACAAAGGGCTAATGGAAGGATGAAAAGTTGCAAAATTCACGATCTTCTTCGCCAAATGTGCCTAAGGGAAGCTCAAACTGAAAATGTTGTGCATCTCATGAATGGGGATGCTCTCAAAGCCATAGATGATCAACGTCGAGTGATCCTTGTGTCTAATGTTGAAGAGAAGCATGATTATCGTCTGCAATATAGCAGTGGTACTATAATACGTACCTTTATTTCAATGGATAAAACTTTTCCAAAAGCGATGCATTCAAAGTTGAAGTTGCTTAAAGTATTGGACGTATTATCAATTGAATACGATTTCTCTTGGATAATACCTCAACTTGTACATTTGAGATATGTTGCTGCAAGAATTGGGGAAGGTCTTTCATTAGCCAAATTGAGAAATCTACAGACCTTAATTCTTCGAAAATATGTCTTTTTCAGACTAAATACGATGCAGCAGCCAGTAGATATCTCGAGAATGTCAGAGATAAGACGTTTGGATTTAAGATCGCCACAATATATGTGTAATCCTGTTAAAGCAGAATACCCTTTGTGCCTTCTGAATAACTTGCATACACTTTATCTCTATAACTCTCCTTTTATTGCGGAAATCATAAGAAGAAGTCCCAATCTGAAAAAGCTAACGATTTTAGATAGATCTAAGCATCCTGAGTGGGCTGTTATTCTTAATTATCAGAGTATTTTACAGGATCTGGAGACACTAACCATCGATACAGAAGAAAACATTGATCCGATGATTATCTCTGGCGATATTTCTCTTCCTAATATTAAGAAGTTGACACTAATAGGTACTCGTATACCATGGGAAGATGTGAAATTTCTGGCTAATTTACCCAATCTTGAGGTGTTCAAAGGGTTTCGTGCATTTGCTGGAACAGATTGGAAAGTTGATGAAGATGTTGTGTTTCACAAATTAAAATATCTACTACTGAGTAATTGCTATAATCTGGAAAGGTGGGAATTAGCAGCTGGTAGTGATAATTTTCCGATGCTTGAGCAACTAAAACTGATTGATTTTCATGAACTGGAGGAGATTCCCGAGAGTATTGGAGATATAATGACACTAAAATTCATCGAGATATTTTTTTGCAGCTCTGGTGCAGAGAATAGTGCTAAGAGAATTCAACAAGAGCAAGAGAGCTTGGGAAATTATGAGCTTCAACTTCAAATTATTACTCCTATAGTATGTTAAAATTCCATCTTTAATTATTAGTCAATCATTAATTAATATTTTTTATTTCACCTGCTAAATAAAAAAAAATTATTTACATTTCTTATACACTACACCTTGAAGTTTTGTCCAAATTTTATTCTTTTATTTCTGTTAATAATAACAATTTGTCTGATGGCTTTGTTTTCTACTTTTCTCGACTCTTTTGGTGTTGGACAAAAAAAGTCTCGGAGAGCTCGCCAATAATAGGTGAATTTTTGCTGCTTTTTTGCATTTTTTTTATATTACCTGCCTCTTGATTGTTTCCTCACTTTCTTTTTTCCAATTCTTCATTATCTCCAGAGAGTCGAGCTAATTTCAACTCAACAAAGTGACGTGCTCTCGATTGATGTTGTTTGGCAACATTTAACTTCTGGTGCAAATTTATATTTGAGAGATAATTTTATGTGATTAGTTGTTGTTTTATGTTATTTTCTTTACCTGATCATTGTAGTGTTTTTTTGGTGTTGTTTTTGTGCAGTTTAGGTGATGTTTTTTGGAGCTGTGTTTTGTGCAGTTTCTATGCTAGTTTTTGTGCTGATTTTTGGTGGTTAGGTGTTGCTGTCTGCGCAGCAGTTTGGTGGCGTTTTGGAGCTTCTTTTGTGCAGTTTGGTGATGTTTTTCGGAGTTGTGTTTTGTGCAGTTTGATGCTGATTTTTGGTAGTTTGATGCAGCAAGTTGGTGCTGATTTTTTGGTGGTTTGATGTTGTTGTCTAGTGTATAGTTTGGTGCTGATTTTGCAGTTGTCTACTGATTTTTTTGGTTGTTTTGGTGCTGTAATTCGATAGCTGCTATTTTTTGTTGTAGTTTAAGCTATTTTCTGCACAAAAATTGTTGAAAACAGAGCACTATAGTTCAATTAAGTTGCTGATTTTTGAATTTTTCTGCAATTTTATGCAGTTTCATTGATGTAATGACCGATTATTAACATGAAAATAAAATCATAGTTTTGCTCACAATATTTTCTCAATTGTGTTGTTACCTAGCATTTTGCTTGAGCAACTAATACTGGATCGTTTGTATAATTTGATGGAGATTCCGGAGAGTATTGGAGATATAATGACACTAAAATCCATCGGAATATCATGGTGCGGCTCTGGTGTAGAGACAAGTGCAAAGAAAATCCAACAAGACCAACAAAGCTTGGGAAATTATGAGCTTCAAGTAATAAGGTATGTTAAAATTCCATCTTTAAATCAGATCACTTGTGTTTAGAGGTTTTATTTTAAATTTGTGATCATTTGGAGCGTCGCGTGGTTTAATTGAAATTACAAATTTAAACAACACTTTGTTGAACAATGCATATATATAAACTTGTCAACAACACATTTTGTTAATTTGTGGTGTATTTCTCCATTTGTTTTGGAAAGATGAAGAAAGAGAAGGTACTTGAAGGAAGCTGGTGATGATTGATCCTCCGTTTATAGAGTGATAGAGTAATCTTGTCAAATGTCAAGAATTGAATGGCAAGGTACAATTCTTACGAGTTCTTCTAACGGTTTTCTCTTGTGTAATACATGAGCTTGTACATTTGAGATATGTTGCTGCAGGAAGCTCTTTCTCTGGGGATGTTTTCAAGAAGTTGACATTATCAGATACGAAAGTACAGTGAATGTACCACTCGTTGGACGCGTGACTGAGGTATCTCGAAGAGCTTCGATGCTTTTAACACATGCTCTGATGGGGTTTGGAAAAGATCCCTCCATGTAAAAGTGTAGTGCCCTGGCTTTAAGTGTTTCAATTAGTTTTCTTCTAGCTGAGTCAAATTGTCATATGCAATATTTATCAGTTACTAACTTGGGTAAATTCAGAGATTGTCATTACAAACTTGTCGAATATGAAACGGACTATTTTTGAGCATTTCTTCACCAAAATCCGAGAATACTCTCTTGATAAACCTTACATCCAAGAAGTCGAAAAAGAGACAATCTTATACGACAAAGATCAACAACTTCTGCAGAAAATAAACAACTTGATTTCGCATCAATACAGGTATATGGACTTTTGGACTTAAAAGAGTCCAATGGTATGGATCAGAGCCCAAAAAAAAAAAAAGCAACAATAATCCAAAAGGATTTTAACACTTTTTTGATATGTTAATAAGAATCCTTACTGGTTTCACTTTAAAGGGTGTCCTATGAGTTATTCAAAGGGTGAGTATCCTATGCTTTTATCCCCCATTAAGAAAAAGGTAAATTGTGTGGACAAAATCTCTTAGCTTCATAATAACAAAGGAGAGAGACATTAAATCTTTTACTCATTCCAACAAACAAAGAGAAATGGCTTATGCTGCTATCTCTTCGCTTATGTATACATTGGAACAACTATTCAAACCAAATCAATCTTTCGTTTGTCCATGCTCTACACAACAACATGTCGAAAATCTCAATCAAAATCTTTCTGCTCTGCAAGATTTCCTTGATAATACTACCACAAAGGATATTGAAACTCTTAAGGTATTGTATAGTTATCAAAATCGTACTGATTTTAATTATATAGTTTTTTAACATAATAATTAATTTATGGAGTTTCAATTCCAAGGTTGTAGAAAAGAGGATCAGAGATGTAGTGTACAAAGCAGAGGATAAAGTTGATTCAAGCTTAAGAAGCATCATTCTAGCAGATAGCACAGAGAGTAGAGAAGGGGCTTGTAAATTCTTCGAGGAAGAATTGGTAAAAGTGGAAAAAGATGTTGATTCTCTCAGGAAAGAGGTGACGCTTGTTGAGTTTAACAAGCACGGAACCAAATCTGCAGAATTAGCAACAACTCCCTTCTCACCAGATAAAAAAAGTACAATTGTGGAAAATACTGTTGTTGGGATGAAGGATGACTTCAACATCATACTTGATCGCCTCACTACCCAAAAAGACGAGTTAATTGTCATACCAATTTTGGGGATGGGAGGTATAGGTAAGACAACTCTTGCCAGAAAAGTTTATGATGATTCATGTATTCGCTCTCGATTTGATAAACATGCATGGGTCACAATCTCCCAAGAATACAATGAGAGACAAATGCTTCTTGAAGTTGTCTCTTCAATTACTACTGGAGGCAGTCAAGAAATGAGCAACGATGAACTAATGGAGATTGTGTATAGAGGTCTGAAAGGTAGGAGATTCCTAATTGTCATAGATGATATTTGGAGTACTGAGGCATGGGACCAAATGCAAAGAATATTTCCAAATGATGAAAATAAAAGCCGAATTCTATTAACTACTCGGCTCAAGTGTGTTGCTGATTATGTCAACTGCCCTGATTTTCCACCTCATAGTAAGTCTTTTCTAAGTCTAGAAGATAGTTGGAATCTATTCACCGAAAAATTATTCAAGAAAGACCAGTGTCCTCCTTTACTTGTAGAAATAGGAAAGCATATTGTACAACAATGTCAAGGATTACCTCTCTCGATTGTTGTGGTTGCCGGACTTCTTGGAAAAATGGACTTAACGCATGACAATTGGAAGAACATTGAGGAAAATCTGAGCTCATTCTTTGGTACAGTATCTGAACGGTGCCAATCAATTCTCTCTCTGAGCTACAATTACTTGCCCCAATATTTGAAGGCTTGTTTTCTCTATGTTGGAGGTTTTCCAGAAGACAGAGAGATTAATGTTTCCAGGTTGATTAGGTTATGGATTTCTGAGCAATTCGTAAAGGCAAGAAACAATAAAAGATTAGAAGTGGTGGGAGAGGAGTATCTACAAGAGTTAATTGATAGAAGTCTAATTTTGACAGGTAAACAAAGGGCTAATGGAAGGATGAAAACTTTCAAAATTCATGATCTTCTTCGCCAACTATGCCTAAGTGAAACTCATACTGAAAATGTTGTGCATATCATGAATGGGAATGTTCCCATGTTCTTATTAGAAGCCATAGATGATCAACGGCGAGTGATCCTTCTGTCTAAACTTGAAGAGAAGCAAGTTTATCCACCAATGCATAGCAATGGTATAACAAGTATAGCTCGTACCTTCATTTCAATGCAATATTTTCAGTACGACGAATTTCCAGAAGGGGTTTATTCCATTTTTTCCGCGTTCAAGTTGCTTAAGGTGTTGGACGTATTTACAGTTTGGTACGATTTCTCTAGTGTTATACCTGAGCTTGTACATTTGAGATATGTTGCTGCAAGAATTGAGGAAGGTCTTTCACTAGACAAATTGAGAAATCTACAGACCCTAATTCTTCTCAAAAATATTGGTGTCAACAGACCAACAAAGTCGGAGCAGCCACTCGATATCTGGAGAATGTCAGAGCTAAGACATGTGGATATTGATTCGCCACTATATATATCTAATCCTCTTGAGGCAGAAAATCCTTTGTTTCTCAATAACTTGCAAAATCTTTATCTCTATAACTCTCATTTTTTTGAGGAAATCATAAAAAGAACTCCCAATCTAAAAACGTTGAAGTTTTTAGATGAATCTGAGCATCCTGACTGGTCTGCGATTCTTGATTCTCTAATTCTTCTAGAGGAGCTGGAGAAGCTAGTCATACAGCTAGAGAGAATGAACGTCAACATTTTCTGTGGAGATATTTTGTATTGTAAAATCAAGAAATTAAGTCCTAATATCAAGAAATTGAAATTATTAGGTACTCATATACCATGGGAAGTTGTGAATTTGCTGGCTTATTTACCTAATCTTGAGGTGATCGAAGGGGAGTATGCATTTTCTGGAACAGATTGGAAACTAGATGAAGATGTTGTGTTTTGCAAATTAAAATATCTGTTAATTGGTGAAGCAGATTTGGAAAGGTGGGAATTAGCAGCTGCTAGTGATAATTTTCCGATGCTTGAGCAACTAATACTTTATGGGTTTGATAAACTGGAGGAGATTCCGGAGAGTATTGGAGATATAATGACACTAAAATTGATCAAAATAGACGATTGCAGCTCTTCTATAGAGAATAGTGCAAAGAGAATTCAACAAGAGCAACAAAGCTTGGGAAATTATGAGCTTCAACTTCGAATTACTCCAAAGGTATCTTCATTTCCATCTTTCATTATTATTTTCTTCCTATTTTGTTTTCACCTGCTAAAAGACACTTCTAGAAAACATGCATGTAGCAACAATTAAATATGTGTTGCAATAGATATTCATCCGCAACGGTGTTCAATTAAAATAAAAGGTAAATATATCAAATTAATTAGGTCGATATTTTTCTTCACTGTTTAGAACATTCCTCTTAAGTATCAGACTCCTCTCTCTTCTCTCTGAAAAACGAAAGCTCATCCATGGATTTAACCATTTTTCTTTGCTTTTTCTTGTAGGAATCTGCAACTTTTGGGTCTTCTTCTTCGTGAGTTGTACGTTTCTGCAACTACAGGTATGTTGGGTTTCATCTTCTTCAAAGTTAGAAATTTATTAGAAGCTAGGGTTCTTGACTAATGGGTTTCTTTAAAGTAGTTTTTGCTAGAGTTTATGTATATAATGTCATCTTTTTGTGCATTAGAGTGTGTATTTCGATTTTGGTGAAGATTGAGAAATCTCTGCGAAAATGTTTAGATGGAAATTTTCAGTTTAGGAAGAGTTAATGTTATGAAAGATGAGTTTTCATTCTTCAATCTACATGATAGTTCTTATCAATTGAAAAATCTTTTGTTTTTGAACCGGACAAAAGATTTCTAAGAATAAAATCTTAACTCTGCATGATAGTTTTGAAGAAACTTACCCCTAGATCAAGAACCAGGTTCTTGATAATTTTGCCTAAAACAATAATTAAATTAAGCAATATACTTTTAACTAAAACCTTCCTCTCTCAAGGAAGGAAAAACACAACTTTGTTTTATTAAGTCTTCAACTCAAATACAATTGTCGATTAACTCTAATCAGAATTCTTTAACTTACAAGAAGCCAAATCCACTTCTTATTAGTTAAATACTCTCCCTCCACAAGAAGCAAAACCTACTCCTTGTTGGATGTAACTGGAAAGTCAAAAGACCATAGTAATTCTCGCTATGACTTGCAAGAAATGGGGATACGAAAGGAGCTTCAACCAGTAAAGGATGATAATGGAAAAGTTCATTTAGCTAAAGCTTGTTTCTCCATGAAACCAGAAGAGAAGAAGTTGTTTTGCACTGTCCTTAAAAATGCCAAATTACCAGAAGTGTTTCAAATATATCAAGATGTGTGGAAGTGGATAAGATGAAAATATCAGGTTACAAGAGTCATGATGCTCATTTCATAATGCATTACTTGCTCCAAGTTGCTGTTAGAAAAGTGTTGCCTAAAAAAGTTTCTATAGCGTTGATTCGGTTGGAGAACTTCTTTAGAGTCATACGTGGCAAGGTGATAAAGAGAACAGATCTTGATAAAATGCAGTCTGAAATCAATGAGATTATATGTGACCTTGAAAAGAAAAATTGTTGCTATAGATGGTCTGTGGCAACGACTTTCGACTGTTGCTAGTAATCCGTTACTCTAGATACACGCCAGTTTCTGTTTAAGATACCTCCATCCTATTGCATCTTCTTTTCGCTTTGTTTATTCTCTGCTTTAGGACTCTGACATTAAGGTTGATGGCTTCAGATTTTAATTGACAACAAACAATATTACAAAAGATGTTTTGTGTACTCTCTTATATAATATTTTGTGTACTCATCACATGACAAAAGGGGTTTCGTTTAGGAAAAACGAACGAGGCTTGCTAAGCTGTACTCCCTCATTGCTACAAAATGACTTGAACCCTCGACCAATATAATTGGTTAGAGTTGGAGGTGTTTCACCAACTGAGCAAGCCTCACTTGTATATTCTATATCTACAATATCATATTTGGTTGTTTAATTAACAATTCCTGTTTTTTTGAATGTTTTGCGAACAATGTTTGCAGCTGGGATAAGAAACCTTTACGGAATAGGGAGAGAGTGAAGGTACCACTCGTTGGACGTATGATCGAGGTATCTCGAAGAGCTTCGATGATTTTTAACACATGCTCTAACGGGGTTTGGAAAAGATCCATCCATGTAAATCATATTGCAGTGTTTCAATTAGTTTTGTTTCCATTAGTTTTTAATACTGGCTATTTAAATTTTAGCCAGTATTACTAAGTGCACTATCTTTAAGTGTATAATATTTATATATGATTGTGTGTGTTATTCTCACGGTTTTTGTGCAGTTGAAGAAAGCTGACAACAAATATAATATCTCAAACTTACACTACAACTCGATTGAACAAACACACTTCGCGACTATCTTTTTAATAATATGAAACAATTGATATTAAGAAGGGCATGGATACTAATTAACTAACGAGTAACTTTCGCAAATAGCTATATATATAGTTTATCAGGGGCGGCTCAACGTAATTGAGGGCCTAAAGCGAAATTTCAATTGACGCCTAATGAATTCCATACATATTTATTTTTCTAAACTATCTAGATAGAAATTATTACTTTATTTTATTATAGATGATTTTTTTGAGTTCATCTTTTTATTTAAAATTTAATTTTAGGTAAGATTTTATCAATTTAAACATTGAAAAATACTTTTTTTATTGAAGCAATCACTCAAAATTATATAAGTAACAATTGATAAATTTGAAGCAAGAATGTTAGCAAAGGAATGTAATAAAAATATATACTATATACTCTTTATTATAAATAATTATTTTTAAAAAAAAATTAACACATAATTTTTTGTTGGTAAAAATTGGAGGTCTTTCAAAATTGGAGGCCTAAGGCAAGTGCCTTAATTTTTATAAGGCAGAGCCGCCCCTGTAGTTTTGTATAATTAAGTTATTTTTGTATAAATTTGAAATAAAAAATTTATACAATACAAAACATCAGAAATATAAACAGTTATACGAATTATATTATACAAATTATGAATTATACAAACATGCGAATTTTACAAAACTAAAAAGTTAAGCCGTGTAATTATAGCTAAAAGTATGTCGTGAATTGCAATTGAGTCAAACTATAACTATGTTAAGTAATTAACTAGTATACATTTGTTTATAAGCGTAAACTTTGGTTATGAAAATAAAGAGTCGTTAAAAAACATAATATATTTTAAAAAATAATTATAATTCATATATATTGCATACATAATTCACTTTTAATACATATTGCAAATTTAAAATAGTATTATTATAAATGATAATAAAAAAATATTGCTAAAATCAGTAATTATTTATTAAAATACACCAATTCGTGTAATTTTTTTTTTTTAAAGTCCAACCTTATACCATATGACCCAAAACATTCTCTAATAGAGCCCAAATGACTTGGCCCTATCAAGCCTGCTTATCTCTATTAAAAATAAAAAAAATAAAAAAAAAGCCCATATAAGGGCAAAACACAACAAGCCTATTTATCATCAAACATTCTTTTTAAAAAAAAAATACAAAGAAATTTGTAGGAAAATAATATACGTTAATTGGTCTGACTTCAATTTTTATATACACGATATTGATTAGTTTTAAATTCTCATGTCAAACTTCATTAAAAAATATTTCAAATTTGGAGCTTAAATATTTTTTACCTTCAATCTTGTATATTTAAAGTAGAATAATATGAATCATCAGTCACATATATTTCATATCTTTCTGTAGAACTTACGTCATGTAGTTAGATGAAAATATATTTTTTCTCTGCATATACATTATTAACATCTCGATCTCGACTTTTTCGTGAATTTGTTAAAAATTTTGACTCTGCCACGACGTGTTTGTACCGAGTTATAGTGGTGTGTTCAGTTTAGTTGTCAGGCATGCGTGATGCGTCGCTTCATATATATGTCATATGTGAGTACACTGTTTATGTTCGATATTAAGCTTTCTATTGTACTAATAATGGTACGGATGTTTTGTGTCATACTAAAGCCACAATCTTGTCAATGGCATTGTAATCATAAATGATTGTGAAAATGCGCGGATAAAATTAAATTTAAACAGATTAAAATAGATTGAGTTAATAAATAAGATAACTCGCCAAAAATTTAGTTGAGATGAAATGAGATAAAAAAGAGAATCTTATTAAGTTTTACATTGCTTTGTTTGTGTTGTTATAAGTTTTTGTACCTAATAAAACTATTATTTTTTAAGTTTTTATGATTATATATAAGTTATAACATAACAAATAAAAAAATATATCAATATAAGCTATATATCTATCTAATTATTGATAAATTTATATAATATATAAATGGATTTATAAAAAATCTCAAACCTGAATGAGTTAGACGAGTTTATTTTCATAAGCTAAATTTATCATATCCAATTGATGTGGTAATTACTAGAACATTCAAAACCCTCTTTTCTATTTCGCTCGTGTTTATTCATTCTCTATTTATGTGATGTCATTTAATTAGACTTATAGTTTTTAAAAGCTGGAATTGAAGATTTTTGAATTTTTATGTCTAAAATAGATCTTAGATACTTATGTGACTATAAATTGTTTCGTTAAATATAAAAAAAATTAAATTAAAGCTATTTCTGATTTTTTTTAAATGGCAACATTTTTCATGTTACGGATTATACGAGAAAGTATGTCATATCAATATCAATTGAAACAGAAGAATATATATGAAAATAAAATCTAGATTTTCTCAATTTACCATGTGTAGAAAAAGAAGTTTAGTTTCGATATATATTAGTCATGACACAATTAATGTTGAAGGATTAAAAAATAATTTGTAGTATGGAAAGACTCAAGCATGAGTTAAAGAGAGATTTAGTTGTAGGATTTGCATGGGATATTACACCCTAATTTTGAGTTTAAATCTTTGTTAGGATTTGCTAATTAAGATATGATCAGTTCCTAAGTTCTAGGTCATGCTTTGCACATGCCAATGCTTCTCTTTAATTTGTTTCTCAAGAAAGAGGGA
>NC_028647.1:1325899-1340872 GCF_001406875.1 Solanum pennellii
TACAATGACAAGAAAATTATTGAAATAATATGATGTAATATCTATGTATTGATGATGTTAAAAAAAATAAATTTATATACATTAATAATTATGTATAAATACTCCCTCCATTTATGACTTTTACTAATTCAGTTTGAATTTTACACATTTTTTTATAAATAATTTTCTTATATCTCAATATATAGGGAACAATTTTAATTTCGAAAATTAAATAATTTAATTTTGATTGAAATTATAAATTTTTTTAATTATTTAAAATTTAGAAATTATATAAAAAATATTATAATTCATAATAATTAATGGTCGAAAGATATCACATAAATTTGAACATAAAGAATAATTGATATGCATATAATGCCATAATACCCACTTTATTAATGTTTAGTCACAAGTGAAAAATGATTTTGGGGTATAAGTGATGATTTTATTTTAGTTTAGTTGAGATAGAGGGAGAAAAAATGGGGCAGGTGAATAACCAATGAGTAATGAATGTTTAGGATAAAATATATATGGAGGAGGATATGCTAAAATCACAAGTAAATGTGAAAATATATTTTTAATATAATAGATAAAAAAAAATAATGAAGAAAGTAATTTTTGCTTTCTATATTCAGTATAGTCGGACAAGTGAAATTTTACCTTTATTTTTTATGGGGTTGTAAAAACAGTCTTTAATAATACACTACAACAAAAGATACATTTAATGACAATATTTATTGTCGTAAAAATATTCAATGACGATCAAGTTATTATCGTTGCATCTAAAGTCGCCTTTAACAGTATTTATATATATACCTATATTATATTATTCCTGCTAAACATAATATAGCAATGATTATATAATTGCCACTAAATAACTATCGAAAAATTCTTCATTTGTTACAAAACTCAATACATACATAGACAATGTAGATGTACGTAGACATTATACCTACTTTTTACAGATAAAGAGACTATTTCTGATATACTAAAAAATAAAGTGTATATCTTATACTCAAAAAATTGAACAATATATTCTTGTTAACTTTAATGTTTGAGGGCACATATATATGTATATATGTCTTTTTGACTAGGTCAAGATCCTCATGAAGCAGTGTATATATTTTGAAAAGAGCCCCACATACATAAACATCAAAAAACAACAAGATGTGTGCCTCTCTCTTTGTGTATCTTTATAGCCTGTCTCTCTGAATCCAAAAACATTTATTCATACAATTATTTGAATGATCTTATGATTATTGAGGGATCCAAGGCTTTCATCATAAGAGAGAGATGAGAATGATCAAAAGTTAAAACAAATTACTAATATAAAGTTTTAAAAAAAGCAAAAAAAAAAGCAAAGCAAAGATTCTACATATCATTCATTGTTTTGTTTGGCAGCAGATCCAAGAAGAGAGTTTTATTAATTTGCTTACTTTCATGCACATAAAAAAAATGTAGTATAAAATAGCAAAAGAAAGAGAGATAAAAGCTTTATGTTGATTGTGACTATATGTAAAAGAAGCAATTTCTCTATCTTTTCTCTTTAATTAAAGAAAAAGTCTGCAAAGGAGCATGCTGTGGAAACTTTGTCTCCATTACATTAATTAGATTTTATATTATTTTTTCCCTCAAATATTTCAAAAAATATTTTGGATTTGGAATAATTGCATATTTCATCCTTCAATTATGGTTGAAATGCATTGATAGTTCGTTAAGTTTCTCAATATATTTCATTTAGACATGCGTAGTCGAATTATAGCCTATTACAATTGAGCATTTAAATACATGATACAATGTTTCTACCTCGAATGTGTTATCAAGAGTCCATATGTAAGTTAACTGTATAAAATATATCAATTTCTTATTATTATCTTTCGACAAGATTTGTGGTGTCTGGGTGAGATTATGCATATCTCGATTAATTTTATGAGGTATCTATCACCTCTCACTAGCACAAGTATTAAGTGTGGGAGCCAGATGTACTTTTGACGTCATTCCTTTGTCGAAAAATTACATTGTGTAGCTAGATAACAATATTTTTCTTATGTATACACATTGTATATTGACACCCTGTTGGTTTCTTCGTGAATTTACTTAAATTCATTATATTTTGAGATTCTTAAGTGAATCTCAATTATACAATGTTTGGACATGCGAAAAGAAATCATCTATATACATTTATCTCTGTTGAAAATTGAACATGAGATCTCGTGATTCTCAGCTCTCTTTGTTCACTATCGGGTCACACTTTTGAGTGTTTTACACCACCTACTTCAATTATACACATTAACCTTAATAGTTTTGTGATTTTCGTTCAAACAAATAAAAATTAAGTGACATTTCAAAAATCATATTATCTTCAAATACTAAAGTAACACTACAAAACCTTAACACCACACATGAATATGATAACAAAATGGTTTAAGAATTATCAATCTATATACATTGGTGAAAAACTCATAAGCAATATGATCAAAAGGACACATATCAACTAATCTAAGGTTAATTAATTTTGTTTAATTATATATTACAAAGATCAAAATAAGAATTTTTCAATATTTCAAGGACTAAAATTGGAAATTTCCCTTTTGGATATATATATATATTTATATATATATATATTATGTCCCACTATCCCACCCACCTTATCCCACTTCCCATATATTCTTCCCTTTAAAACTCAAAAAAAAAAAAAGTTTCTAAGTGTGGAAGCTTGTCTTGGTCTTTGGTAAGACTGTACTACTGCCAATATTGAAAGATAAAAGTTACATTGCCTTTCAAAAGTGTATACAAATTTTATACAATATGTTATTAACCTTATGGCAATATTAATAAATTCCAAAAAAAAAAGGGGACAATTAGTGCTTATACCCTTTACTTTTTCTTCTAAATAGTAATCATTTCTTGATCATGTTGAGAAATTTATAATTGGTGGCTTGCCTTTAGAGCTACATATTTTTTTTTTGTTAGTTCAATCATTGGTTAAAGAGAAACAAACATAATTATTATTAATATACAGATCAGATTGCTAACAGAATTATAATTATGACTTATGAGGATTATATAGTATTATTTTGTCAATCATGATTTTATAATGTGTATTAATAATTCAATGGTGGATTTTGTGCAGCTAATTAATTAGGTGTATCTTTCTTTTGACAATTTTAGTACCTATAGTACAGTGTGGCTTGGTGGTGGGTGGGTGGGGGTACTTCAAAATAAAATAAAAAATAATATATTTATTTTTTCCATTGTTATAAGCATGAGATTATGGTGAAATGAATAATTTCTTTACTTATCAAAATAGTAGAGTGATTTTGAATTTAGTGGATCTTATGCAATACGAATAAAAATTAATTAGGTTATAGTAAATTTTGGAATTTGTAGCATAAATGAGACAAAAAATACAAGATTTTCATTTAACTCGAGTTGTGTTAGTTAGCGTCAGAAGCAAGCGGAATAGATGAGATTTTTCTATCCCTTAACCTGAGGTTTCGTCGAGTCCTAAGAATGAAAACAACTTAGATAGAGAGTGCAAGTGCTTCCAAATTTAGTGAGTCCTACGTATGCAAAAAATATGAATAAATTAATTGAGTTATATATTAACTTGTACGATATTTTTTTTCATTTTGAAGTTATGTTAGCTAACGCCATGAATATAACTTTAATCTTAGATTCACACCATGCTCCAATTCCCCCAATTAAGGAGCGCATTCGATTTTTGTAAATCGTATATAACACTAAATTTGAACTAATCGAGTCAGCAAAATTCTGATGTATAAAAGAAAACAAACATGGGATTTTCATTCAATTTATTAATTATTGAGAACAAAATTGAGTTGAAAAATAAAGAAAACACTAGTGTTTATAGATAAAGATTATAAGTTTGAAAGTTGCATTTATTTATTTTTTTTCAGTCAACAATAGTTAGCAACTTTTTTTTAATATTATTTTTATGGTTAGCAACTTATATTAACATTAGAATATTAAGGGACATCAACTTGTTGAGGCTCCTAAATCAAGAAACAAAAGATCTCTCTATGTCGGACCATATTTTTGAATTTCACCTTTCATTTTTCAAACTTATTTTTTCTTCTTTTTAATGAAATAATTTTCAATTAATATAATCATCTTATTCTTTTTTATATATTATTGTGGATAATTAATAAATGTATGACATGATCTTGAATTATATTAACGTTTAATATTGTTACCTCTAATTTTTTTTAAAAAAATATATAATTATGAAAATTTATCGAGGAATTATCGGAAACAAGGTATTTATACCTCTTGACTATATAAAGGGTAACAATAAAGCCGACATATATTATATTCTACTTGTGGAACTATATTGAATATATTAGTATACTTGATTAAAATTTTCAAGTAATTAAAGTCCATGACTATATGATTACAGAATAAATAAAAAAATTAGGTAAAGGATTTCATAATAATGTACACAAAACTAAAACGAACACATAAATTTGTAGTAATTGTTTAGCTATGTTCTATATGAAGCAACAAAATATGAGCTAATAAGTTTGTTTTGGCTCTAGAGCGAGAATAATAAATATAAATGATGTACTATATTTATTGTTACGTGCGTTTTTTTTTTTTGATAAAATTTAATTAATTTTAAAGGTTTTTGTCCCTCACTTTTATTATCACTTGAAGCTACGGATACTCCGTTAGAGTAATTGTTTCTATTGTATAATTGTTTCTTTTGTATAATTATTAATTTGAATTAGTACTCAAGTTGTAGTTGATTGATCAATATAAAATTAAATAATATTTTTGACTTTTTGAAAATTCTTCAACTAAATTATTATTATTTCCAGACTTTTGGCTCATGGCCGGTGATTATTCTCTTTATATATCAATTAGAAACATGTTTTTGGTAATAATAATGCAATTTTTCATTCTAATTTATATGATATTATTTTTTTATTAATCGTTCTAAAATGACGACACAATTATTTATTTAGAATCAATTTTATTTTCAATGAGAATTTTTTATAATAACACAATTATTATAAATATTTAATCCTTTATATCATTTGAAATATTGTATTAAATTACAATCACAAAAAATCAAACAAAGGATGAGTATTCAATTTCATGCATATGCAACCTAAAAGATAAATTGGCAAACAAGATTAATGTACTCTTAACTTTGTGCATTATTAGAGAAAATATTTTTTATTTCATTGCGAATTATTTAAAGAATAATATTTATAAAATATGACGTTTCACTTATTTTTTATTGAACCAGTTTATTTTTTTAAAAAAATCATGATCAGATATAAATTTTCACTTAAATATTTAGATTTTTTTAATCATTCTGTATAAAATTATTAATATCATTTTTTTTCTTATCGATTCAATCAAATTAGTGATTTTCTAAATCATTGTAAATAAAAAAAAAATCAAAATAATGTGAATAATTAAATGTACCTATGCAATATCCTACAAGATATACTTAACAAATTCTTTTTTGAAAATATTATTTTTCTTTATCATAAATAGATAATGATGTGTGACTTTTTTTGTCATCCTATATATATAGTTCATTCCATATAAGTATATAATGGGAACAAAGCTCGAGGTTATATTATTATAAAGTAATGTCAAATTGAATGGACTTCCACTAACTACAATACTATAATATTATTTCCTAAAAAGCTTATTAATCTTTTTATTGGACCTAAAAGTTTGGATCCACCAATAAAATTATGACAACTCATTGAAATCTTATTAAATGGATCAAATATGAAAGGATCAAAAGTTTGAAAAAGATTTTCCAGAGCTGACTGATCAAAGTCCTTATAATCTTTGATTAGACATAATATTGTTTGAAAAAATTAAAACATTTATATGGAAAAAAAAAGAATTTTTTTTTGTTGTCTCTTTGTTGTAAGGAATATAATAAACAAGGACCAGTTTCTTTCTAATTTGTCTCATGATGTAATGATCATCTCCATTGTCCTTAGTGAAGACAAATCTACAAGTAAAAAAAATAAAAAAAATTAATTACATATTTATGTTCATATTGGTTCAAGTTGTTAAAAAGAATTTTTTCAATTAACTAATTGTCTTCATCAAAGGTTATGATAGGCTATTCTATTTTTAATCAAAGATTTGAGGTACAAATCTAGATATGATGTTGTCTTACTCTTAAATAGATGTGAATTTGATTTTATCAGACTCCATTGGACATCTAAGACAACGTGAGTTACATTAAAAATTAATCAAACAAATTTTAAATTCGCAAACTTTTAAATAATTTAAGTATTCGAAATTTATTGACCAGACTAATTAATATTAGTCTTGTGTACAATAGGATCCATAAAGAGGGAAACACTTTTTTTTTCTTAGTTTGAACTTGAGGACTCGAGAAATATTGATCATTGTTGTTTGACTATCTAAACTTTTAGTACCTTATCGGAAGAAGTCAATTCGACCCCTACATTATAATCTCATCCCATTTATTAAAAAAAAAATTCAAAACTTCTGATTAAAGTTTAAAAAACTCTTATACAACTTTAATATATAGCAGAATAAAGTTGGAAAAAAAAAGAATGGAAAAAGAATAAATTCAAAAAGCTATAACAAAACTGCAAAGAAAAGAAGCAGAATTTTATAGTCAGTGTACTTTTATCACTTCTTGACCAGTTCAACTGGTAAGGGATAATGCTAAGAAAAAAGTAAAATAAAGATGAAAAAAATGAAAAAGAAAAATCTCACTTGAAACTTGATTTATTTTTATTTTTTTTTTATAAAAAAAGAAAAAGGGAAAAAAGAAAAAAGGGGATTTTATTCCAACAATAAAACACAAAAGGAGTTTCTAGTAGGTAAAAAAAAATAAAAGAGACATTGGGATAAGCAAGTGTGTTAATTTTATGTTTTTAAGAAAAAAGAAGATTATATTGTTCTACACCTTCTCCATGAAGAAACAAATTAATTACCACATAATTAAGATATTAGTGGTTGTATTCTCAAAGTTTTATTTGTTCGTATCAAAGTTAATTACTTCTATGTTCAACTTTTGGATTTGCCCATTGACATATCAAGTTTTTTTAATGTATATATATACTAATTAACTAATTATATGATAATGTAGGGAATAAAATTTGATAATACTAGGGCAGAGAGATTAGCATTTCTAATAGTTCCTCAACTTAAAAGAAAAGTTATTGAACAAGGATGACAAGAAAAGATATCAGTTAAACAGCAAGATACAAAGCAAATACATCGATCTAACGAATAATTGATAAACTTTTAAAAATAGTCAAAAGTATTAATATATGCCCTCTTTTTCTTAGTATATTTTTTAAGTTCTTTTACTCCATAAAAAAAAAGTCACTTTAATTTGGCATAGCCGCGCTCTTACGTTATGAATCACATACATAGATCTATTTTTAAATTCATATGCTTTAATTTCCATCATTCAATAATGATCTATATACCTAGATATAAAGATATCTAATAGAAAAAAGGGGGGAAAAAACTTATCTTTTGAATTATATTGCAAGGCTTGGAAACAAAAAGGAATTGGTTAGTTAAATATGCCTAAGGATAGAGTAGATAACTACTATGCTTGCAAGAAAAAAAAGGCTTGAAATGATGAGCGTGTACATGTTCGATACGAAGAAAAATATTCTTTTTTGCATTTTCAGGAATTTATTACTTTTTTTTTTGCGTTTGTAAATTAGATAAATACTATGGGAGGTGGAATGTGGATAGCAAAAAACAGAATGAGGATGAAGTGTGTCAAAGGGTGAGAAGGACGGACGCAGTCAATATATCCGATGTGAAACTTAGCTAATTGTATACACTAAGAAAATCATTTTTCTCATTTTAAAAAAAAAACAATCAAAATTTTCAACTGATCGAATATTAAAAAATATTTTCCTCCAAGAAAATTGGACGTGCATGGAATTGCTGGTCCTTAATTAGGTTTTCATTTTTGTCTCTTTTGCATGGCATCCTTGAAACTTTAATACTCCATTTTATGACTCAGTAACTAATATTTGATGAACTCTTGGAGTTGTAATATTAATTAAATCTAGATTTCATAAATTTTAAATTCTCGCTTAACCTTTACGATTCCATTCTTATATGGAATAATCAACTTCTTTTGTAATATTGCCTATTTATATATTGAGAAATGTTCTTAAATATTACTATTATATATGATAACTCGCTTCCATTTTTAGTTGAATTTAATATACACTGAAAGTATAAATACTATTTTTCATTATCAATATAGCTTACCTATTACTATTATATAACATGTTGTGTGATCTATTTTTCAGATAGTTTCACTTCTTACGAATAGTTATCCGTAGTTATTTTTTGTAATGTGAGTGAATCCTCGACTTTTTTAGAGCTTGAACTAGGAGCAAACCAACAACATTCTAATTGAATACCATCAAGAGGGAAAGACATGAGTAGCCCGTTGACGTCTAAGCTCTCAAGGACTCGCATTAGTGATCCGAGTCCTTGAGATCAAAGCTTAGCCCTATATAGCTATAGGCTACATATATAATATTCTATTTCCACTTATTTTCATATTTAGAATAAAACTCATTGTTATTAAAAGAGCTTTAGTCGGTTAAGTAGATTTCACATCGAGAGAGAATTAACTTCTTGAGAATCTACTAGAGTCAGATCAGATGAGTATGAATATTCACGCCAGAACTCGATCTTAATAGAGAATGAACCCATACATCGATTTTTAATTTGCTCACAATTGAAATGAAGGAAGAGGAAAAAGAAAAAGAGAAAAATATATATATGAAAAGCTAAAGTGAGCATTAATATATAATAGTATTACAAAAGATCAAAGAGGTGTTACATGTACATGAAATCCTACATTATCAAACTCTCCATTTAATCTAATTATAATCTAAGGGACCTATTTCTTCTTCAGTTAAAACTCATGTTTACCCCTCCCCAGTATTTTAACATCATATTGAAAAATTAAAAAACTTACACTAAAACTAAACAACTTAGGTAATTAACAACAACAACAAACAAACAAACAAACAAAGAAACACAAAAACTACAAGACTTGAATCTTGAACATGACTTGTTTGTCCACTACTTCCCAAATTCCAACTAAATTTTCATCTCCATTTGCTAATTCCTCATGACTTGCAACATTCAAATCCAATGTACTTTCATCATCTCCAATATTTTCTTGATTTTTCTCCTTAGAATCTTGATCATCATCATCATCACATTTCTTTGAACTTAACCTCTCAGAGTTGAAAATGATTATTGCATCTTTAAAAGACACTAAATCACCATCAGAAAGTGTTAATCTTCCTGTTTCTATTGATTTCTTGATACCCTTTAGTGAAAAGGTATCAACTTGATCAATATCTTCCATGACGAAAACTCTGTTTGGATTTTCTTGAATTGCATCAACAAATCTTTCAAGATAAGTCCTACCATGTTCATTTCTTGATCTTTTCTTGTTACTAATCACTTCTTGATTGTTAAGATCAGTTGAATCGGATTTCAATGATGATGAGAAGCTACTGATTCCAATGGTAACAAAGTTATTATCTTCACCAAACGCGATTTTTGCTAACTCTCTTGAAATTTTCTCCTTCCCTTCAGAGTCACTACCTAAAAAGAACAACCAAGATTCTTTCTTTTTGGACCTACATTCAAGAATTGTATTTACTATATCATGAATGATGTCTTTTTGCCATGGTACTTTCTTCTCCAATGCCTTACAAAGGACTTTCATGTTGTCTGGATTGAAATCTTTGAATCTATCAATGTTCTCAATGTATCCACTTGCTTCACTTGATGAAGCAGAGTTAGGACTTGAATTGGGATTTGACAAAAGCTCTGGCTTTGTACTGCTACTAACGACTTCGTTTTGATCGGATATGAAGAATTGATGTTCTTTTGGTGATTGATTTGGTTCAAAGATGACAGGCCAATTCAAAAGGCTTTTATGCAACTTGGTGCAACTTTTTATCATGTGGTCATTTGAAGATGATATTGAATTAGAGGAACAAGGAGATGGTGGTGATGAAGATAGTGGACTAATTAAGCCTTTTTCAAGAAAATGAGGTTGTTGTTGCTTATGAACAGAACTACAAATTGAATTCCACTTCTTGCATAGTTCTAACATCACTTCAGATTCCTAAAAAAAAAGAACAATAAAGTAGGATTAGCAAGTCGAAAATTCATAAGACAGGTTACCTGCTACAACATGTTATAAAAAGGAAGTACACTACTGTCAGTATATATAAGTTAAGTACTTAATTTCTCTGATGGTCACTCTACTATCTCGAAAAGTAACCTTATTGGAATCGAGAAAAAAAAAATGACTTTCTGAGATAATAACTATTAATTGAGTACTACTTTCATGCATGCAAATTTCAAGATTTGGATTACTAGAATAAAATAAGGACCTGTTGATTGTTTTCTTGTTTGTGCTCTTCTTTGTACTTTTGGAGCCATAAAGGCAAACTTGAGGTGGAATATGTTGACTCAGTTTTAACTTGTATGCTTGTAACTGTTTTAGCTTCTTTGTTGAAATTGGCTAAACAATCAGCACAACAAGTTAGATTCTTCTCAACTCCACCTCTACCAATTGACCAACTTGAACCATCCATTGCTGCCTTGTTCCTAAAGTGACTATGCAAATCACTACAAAAAAAAAAAACAAGAAAATGTAAAGAAAAGTTACAAGAATAACATATACAGTGTAGTACCACAAAGTGTACGTAGACCTTACCCCTACCTTGTTAGGTAGAGAGGTTGTTTATGACAGAACCTCGAATCAAGAAAAAAGAAATAACGGAAGTGAAGAAAATAAAAATAGGATCTTTAAGTTTACCTTGTAAGATTGAGACTGAGACCCAAACTTCCAACAGGAATGGTAAGTGGATAAAGATCCCAAAGTGTTTGTAAAGAAGGATGTCCAGTTTTACACTTTGTGTAAGTTTGAAAACTTGCAATTCCAAGAAGCCATAGCCTACCATTTTCACCCATTGCACTATTCAACAATCTACTTAGCTCCATTATCATGTGTTCAACAGGAGAATAGTAACTAATATTCCTTTGTTGTTCACCATATTTTGTCCAAAACTCAGACACCCACCTAAGATCACCTAAATACAAAACAACCCCTCTATTCATATAGTTCTTCACTAAAGTCCTAAGCTCTCTAAGTTTGACCTCAAACTCTTCTCTTGAAACATTTCTAAGTGTGAAAAGTGGTACACTTATGAATTGTACATGTTTCATGTCTCCTTGTACTTCACCTTTATCAAACTTATCTATAACTCCTCTAACAACCCCTTCACTTGTGGCTAAACACTCACCAATAACAACAATGTTTCTCCTTTTCTTGAAATTCATCATACTTTCCACAACACTCATAACATCATCATTCTTTACAACTTGATGTTGTCCTGTTTTACTAAGTGACAAATTTAGAACATGATGATGACTAGTTGATGATGTTATTTGTGTGTTTGTGTTACCTAATACCAATGGCTTTGTGCTACTAATTATCTCCATACTAGAAACAACTTGTTCTACATTGTTTTTCACTTGTGTACTAGAAAAACCAGCCTCCCTCATGACTCTACTAATACTAGGATCATCAAGAATTGAGATCACTAGTTGTTCTATCTCAACTTTAAGAGCTAAGATAGGTTGTTGTTGATTCTCTATCGATCCACGACGTTGATGAGCTTGAGCCCTTTTGAATGCAGCAACTAAGGCATTAGAAAGTGAAGGGAGATGAGAATGAGGACCCAAAATTGGACTTGAAACTGAGGTGGGAAGTCTATTAAGTGCAACATTGAAACAAAGTTCAAGTGCTTTACATTGAAGTGGATGTGTATGGGATTGAAGACAAGCTCTTTTAAGAAGACCACTAGAAGATGAAAGCATAGCACTTGCTACATGAAGAGGAGTTACTTGTGCATGTCCTCTTCTTCTAGCTAAGTTCACAGCTTGTTTAACTATGCTTGAAGATTCAGAAGTTAATGATTGTTGAAAAGTATAACCGCCCGTCCTCATGTTATAGAACGTCGATTAATTTATGATGAATCCTCACGATACGATACAGAAAAAAACCTTGTTATAAGTAGGAAGGAAACTAAATTTTCATTTAGTGGATATATAGTGTAACAAGTTGTGTTTTTTTGGTTATGTAGTGAAGGGAATTAATAGGAGTTGATGGGGGAGTTTGTTCTTTTCTTGTAGTTGTTGGTTTAGTATGAGAAAGTGGAAAGCATGTGAGATAAAGCTAAAATTGTCTCTCTCTTTATTTTTATTTTTTTTCTTTTTGGCTCTCATATAAAGGGATAAAGGCAAGATGGATATTTAGAAGTTGGACTAAGCTAGTTAGCTTTTCTAGAAAGAATGATTCAAATAAATTTAGGCTATACTAAGTGTTTTTTTTAATGAAAAAAAAAATTATGTGGGCTTTATCTTTCACAGATTTGTATAAAGGGTAATTTTTATTTAGACTAGAAGTGTTACTTTTACTTGGTTACAAAATCAACATATTTGAGGGGAGAAAAATAGTAAAGTGTCCCTTATGCTTGGAGGTAAGTTCAAAGTAGTCCTTTTTAAGTATATATTGAGTAGTTTAAGTTTGGCAAAAGTAAGCATTTTGTTCTTAAGTTAGATATTTTAAAATTTTGGGTGGTTAGATTTAATGGGAATTGTGAAAATAAATAGGGTTTGATCATATGAACTCACATTTGATTATTTTTTTCTGTAGTTTTTAACTATTAGTCTATTTTTAGAATCGGATATAGCTTTTTTGAGGTGTATTGTCTGATGTAGTATCTTCATCGATGAAACGAGTTAAAAATCACGACAAATTATAATACGAATTCGAGCAAAAAACAAAAAATACTAGTTGATTTCTTCGCATCAACTCAAGCTCTAGGTATAATTTTGACATAATATATAAACATGATTCTTAACTTGGCTTCAGTTGACAACAATGATCTTTAAATTTGAGTCTGCATAAGTAGACACTCAAACTTATAGATACATTCATCCTACATGGCATCTTGCATGACAATTTTGTAGTCCTACATGGCATCTTATATGTAATTATGTCACGTAGAACACGTGAATCTACTTATTCAGTTTTATACAATATACATCCAGATCATAAAAAAAAACAACTAAAATCAAATTAAAAGACATATTATATCTATAATTTTTTGACACCTAAACTAAAGTAAAGCAAAGTATTGATCACATAAATAACTAAAAGTGAGTACAAACTAATCCAGATACCATTATTTAAAAAAATAAAATACAAGATGTTATGATTATAGAAAATAGAGTGATGAGTATGATATGAGTAGTAGTTTTTTTTTTTAATTTTATGAAATGAATGAGAAGTTTGGTAAAAAAGAGAAAAGGTGATAATGAGGACTGACTGTCGGTTTGAAAGAATTGGGAAGTGTGTGTTTTTTTGTGGTTGAAGCTTCAATAATCTTCTTTCTCTTTAACACTCAAAAAGAGTAAGGAATAAAGCTTTCTTTGGATCATTACTACCTAAAAAGTATTCTTTAAAAAGATGATGATTGGGATTTTATTCTACCATTTGTAATATCAAATTTTGATTAGATCATCATTTTCTTTTGTTGTTAAAAGAAGATAATTATTTGGTTGATCGGATTTTTCAAAAATAGGTATAATACATAAACACGTGATCTTTAAACTGGTTTTAGAGGGTAATGACTATTCTCTCTAATTTTGAGTGTGCATAAATAGACACTTAAACTTGTATAAAATTGAACAAGTAGGCACACGTGTCTTACATGACATAATACACGTAGGATGACGTGTAGGCTACAAAATTGTCATGTAGGGTACTGTGTAGGACGAGTGTGTTCATTTGTGCAATTTTATGCAAGTTTAAGTACATAGTTGGTGCATATCTAAAGTTAAAGATCATAGTTGTCACATTACTGGAAAAATGTGAATTACATGAGGATTTTTCTTAGGAATTAGTATATGAAAACCCATAGCTTACTTATTTTCTTGTAAATTTTCATACTAATCCACATGTAATTCACTCTTTTCTAGTAATGTCAGCTAAAACTAAGTTAAGGATTATGTATATGTATTATGTCAATAAATAATGTCATTGTTTGTTGATATTTTTGAAAAGTTTAAGCAACATAGCATCTCAAATATATCGACTTTTCTTCTGTAGTAGTATATAATATAGTTTTTTCAATTTCTTTGTGTGTTTCTCTTATAAATATAATTATGGTATCTAGGTCAGTGTGCGGATATTTTGGCTAATATTTTGAGGTGCTTGTTATATTACACTGACAAAAGTATCAGATATTCATCAAAACATGAATAAATAGAAAACTATATACTCTCTCTGTCTTGATTTGATGGTGTTCGACTGGGCACGCAGCAAATAATGAAAGAAAAACTTCTAAATTTATGATCTAAAACAAATTATACTTATGTATAACGGTGAATAATCTTACTAAAAATAAATTTAAAAAATTAAAGTTAAATCATTACTAAATATAAAATTACTTTTTTCTAATGGATCAAAAAGGTAAAAAAATGTCAAAAATATTGAGACAAGGAAATAATATTTTCTCTTCACTCAAAATTTCATAATTCTCAATAAAATTATTTTGATAAAATTACTTAACTCCACAACTGTTTTTTTAATCATATTTTTTAAAAAATTACAAAAAAATTTATTTTCCTCACTCTCTCTCTCTTATTTTCGGATCTATCACTCTTCTTCTTCAGTCTTCATGCGCAATTTCCCCAATTTTACACCTAAAACCACGACATGTATCAACGGGTTCCTCCAACTCACTATTTTTTAATTACACATGTATATTATTCTAGTTTTCTTCATTGATTTCAAGTTCTTGAAAAAAAAAATTTTATCACTTTTTCTTTCAGTAGATCAGATTTTGATAAATGGAGGAGGGGGGGGGGGGGCCG
>NC_028647.1:1341205-1384582 GCF_001406875.1 Solanum pennellii
GGGGGGGGGGGGGGGTCGATGGCTTTAGCTTTAATATACAGTCTTCTCTTCCCAAGGTTCAAATTTCTAATGTATCTAATTGATATTTGTGTGTTTACTTATGTATCGTGTTTATGTTTCAACTCTCAGATACATTACAACTTTATTTGTATACAATGTATCTTGTACAAATATTAATGTTGATATATAAGTTCAATTATTTTAAATCTAAATCGATATGAATCTTATTTTTAGTTGTGTATTTGATACATAACTATGCCAGCTTTCATTATATTTTAGTACCCGGCACATACCGTGCCCACTATTATATATCAAATGTATAACTAAAAACACCTAATACAGAGTTGACGCAATACATATGATCATGTATCAGATTTATACTAGGTGTGTTTAGGTGAGTTCAATTATGTATCAGAATTATCTTCTATGATGTTGTAGACACTAAAATTTTGTGGGCTTCTACATAACTGTTCAATTTGAATTGGGGCTCTTAGAAGGTGTATTCAGTTTCAATTAGAATTCTTAGAGGCTATTCAACCCTTTGACCCTAGTTTATGTCGATATAAAGGGTACTAAATTCTCTTTAAAGACATATCAAAAATTCCATTAGAGAGATCAAAATCTTGAATATTCCATAAATTAATGTATTTGTTTTGAATTAAGTGTCTTTAGATGTGTTTAGTCATGTATCAACCTTTTACCATCTAATATCTTATTTTTTCATCAATTTCTAATCCAATTGCAATTATTGATTTTCATATTCAAACGAAAATGTGTTCTCCTATAATGATTTCATCGCTTTTGTATCATTCATACTATACTTTAGACCTCCAGGCTTCTGAATGTCAAAGCAAATTCAGTAATATTCATGATCTATCTTTTTCAAATTTGTAAATTTTTTTAATCAAAGTTGAACGGATGTTGGACGATCTGCTTAAACAATTTTGAATTTTAATTATTGAAGTTGTTACACATTGCGAGGGATTAACTAGCAGTGACTAAATGTGATTGTGTATTATATGAATTGTAAAATGATTTTTCTTTATTTTAGTGTAACATACAGAAGACTTATGTATTGGCTAGGATGTATTCAAAATCTTTAAACTTTAAGCGATTTTTGTAATCTATGAATGTAATGTAATTAGCTTTTAACACTTTAAAATTTATGTAAAATATACTTCTTCTTTTTTTCTCTCTTTTTTCCTTTTTCTTTTAAACTTTTGTGTTTTGAGAATAAAGTTATAATAACGGCCCACATAAGATTTTTTGTTCTTAAAAAGATATCATCTAATATTTTGATCATATGCATGTTTTGTGTACTAATCATATATTTTTAACCACTAATAATTCATGAATCATTGAAATATGAGCTTATATTTTTTTTGTACTAATCATATAAAAAGAAATTACATAATTAAATAAAATCGATTTACTATATGTAACTCTTTATATCAATCTTGACGTGGTAAGTTTTTTCTTTTTCTAAAAAATAGAATGATAATTTATATAGCTAAAAAATAAAATTTCATTAATAGTTCTTTTTTAAAAGAAAGAAAAAACCAATATATATAACAAATTCATAATCAAATGATAGAACTATACAAACAAAAACTAAGTGGGTGCTTCTAGCCCATCACACTCTGATGGGCCCAGTACATTTTGGGCTTGGTTAAGTGGAGGAAACTGAAAATGGGCCAACAACAATAAAAATAGGAGAAACCACGTAATTAGACGTACTCCACTATCATATATACTAATATTACATATATTTTAAAAATATTACGTATTATACCACTAATTAAGAGTTTCCTACTATACATTATGAAAGATATACCTAGATACATGTGTTTTGCTATTGGATACACTAAAATAGGGAGAGAGACAAGTCAGATGGGGAGGAAAGTGAGTGAGATACATCATGTATCTCATATACATGTAAATCACACTATATATGCAGTAGATAATATGTATATGTATGTTTACTGACGGGATTCACATGTATCTGGAATACCAGATATATAGAAGAGTGGTGATCGAGAGAGGATAGAGACGAGGAAGATTTGTTATGTATCTCAGATACGTATAAATATACTTAGATATAATATATCTATAACAAATTACACTTAATTTTGACCCCATATATCTCGAGATACATGTATGTGATGCACCAAAATATGTTAAGATTCATAATATTACAAATTAGAGTGTATTTGAGTAATTAGCTCCTAGACTAGTGAATTTATGTAAGTTTTATTTAATAATATACCCAGTAAAATTTAAGAAAAGTAGAATATATATAAATTAGCTCGAATTCAACAAATCAAAGTAGGTAAATAAAAGTGGGGTTACAAAAACCCAACTTTGGGTTGCTATTTAAGTTGTTGAAATTGATTTTTTTGTTTGTTTGTAAATAGATTGAATTTTGTAACCACTTCAGACATATAAGATTGATAATATATTCCTTTTTTTCGAAAAAGGTTTGAAAATGTTTCAACGTATTAGAAATGGTTTAAATTTTTTCACCTTTCACCTGTTGGATTAAATTTGTCCTTTCTTCTGTCTATTGAATAAAGAATGACCTTAACCTATTTGAAATATTTCAAATTTGCGCCTTCTTCTACCTAGTAGATCAAATTTACCCCTGATTCCACCTATTAGGTCAAATATGTCTTTAATGTATGAGAAAATAATTCAAATTTCCCCTCATTCTACCTAAAACTATATTTACCAAAAGTTGTTAAAATACATGTATCATGAATACATGCGGGTCAAATCAAGTATAATTCATTTCAAATAAACCTTATTCAAGAATAATTTACATGTATATAAAATACACTCTATTGCTTGCTTCTCTCCCTATAAATCTGTATTTTAAAATGTATCTTGTATCAAAGATACATATGTTTAGTATCAAAAGATACTTGTTGATTCTCTCACTCTGCCTCTCCTCTCTCTTCTCTCGCCCACCTCTTTCCGTCTCTCGCTCACCTTTCCCCTCTCTCGCTAACCTTTCTTTCTGTATCTAGTATTAAAAAAATACATGTATCTCAAGTATCTCTGATACATATTATTTCAAATTATAGAGTTAATTAATATTTATAATAGAAATATTTGCATACTTTAGATAGTTTTTTCCTAAAAATACTCTAATAGTATAAATAAAAATCCTAGTCTTTTTTACCAAAAAAAAAAACATTTATAATTTGATGACCTCCAATAAATACTCCAAATAAAATAAGAGAAAAATGAAAAATTTTTGTGAACAGTAATATTTTTTCAAAGAAAGATAAAAAAAAAATCTACTTTCTCAATTACTCTATATCAAAAACAAATACATGAAGTAACTCCTTTTGTGATATAACAATTAAAAGCAAAAAGTAAAAATTGTTAGTAAAGTTTTTAGTTTTTTATTATTTCCAAGTTTACTCAAAAGGGTTTCCACATTTTTCAACAAGCCCCATCTGTGCTTGAGCTACTGCCCCTCTGCTTCTTTCAACAGGTAAAGTATAACCTTCATTTCTCTGAAAATTATCATAAATTTTCATTGTTTAGCTTCAAATTCTGATTTGAGATTGTTTGAATTCAATTTAAACGAAGCTATTGGAAGTGATTTGCATGTATTTGTGTTCTTTTTTTGTTTTTTGCTTCAGTATCTTCAAATTGATTGTCTTATGTGTGGGTTGACTTATTGAGGATTTACTGGTTGTATTAATCTCTATGATAGTTGTATATGTGTGAGAAATTTTAATACTAGAGCTATGTTGTGCTGATAAGTGATATCTAGAGAAATTATTGTAGATATACTAAAATAAGATTCAAAATGTGTACTCAGTGTAGAGATTAGATTAGCACTGAAGATATCTGTGATAAGGTGGGGGTGCTCTTTATGGTGGATAAGACTAGGTAAGCGAGACTGAAATGGTTCAGCATAAGAGGAGATGGTGTAGGTGCCCTAGTGAGGAGGTGTGAGAGGTTGACTATGGTGGGTTTACAGAGAGGTAGAGGTAGGAGGCCAAGGAAGTATTGGGAAGAGGTGATGAGACAGGACATATCATATTTTCAACTTATAACAAGAGGTGATGGTGTGGGTGCCCTAGTGAGGAGGTGTGAGAAGGTGGCTATGGTGGGTTTAGTGAGAGGTTGAGGTATGCCGAGGAAGTGTCACCATTTAGGAAGAGGTTTAGATAGGACATGTCACATCTTCAGCTTACCGAGGATATGACCTTAGAATAAGAGGTTGTGGATTAAGGAAGAAGGTGCGTAGGTAATTGATAGTTGACTCGCTATCTTGTGGATAGGCTTGGTGGTAGTTTGGTGCAGCATACTAGTTTCTCCTTTCATACCAGTAGTAGTAGTATTCTCATATTTTCTTGTCCTAAGATTTTTGTGACTCGTTGTTGTTTCATGTGCTTTGGTTATCACATTATTTAGCTATTGTTTTTCCTTGTTTTCCCTTTTATTTGCTATGTCCTCTTTACTTCTGTATGTTTCTATTTTAAACTACTTTAACGTGCGTTACTTGAGTTGATGGTCTTTCTGAAACAATCATTACCTTTATGAGGTTAGGTAAGCTCTGGTAGACTCTACCCTTCCTAGATTCCACCTATGGAATACCCTGGGTATGATGTTGTTATTGTTATCGTAAGATTTGAAATGTATGAAATGACTGCCCAATGAATATGTCAAAGATCCAATCTCTTTTCTTGTTCCACAATTTATGGTTCGCAGCAACTCGAAAGAGAAGTGGCTTTACTTTGTTAGTTAATATGAAACTTGTTTAGATTTATTTATGAATGTCACCTCATCTGTTTGCCATTGATTCTACTAGTATTAAAGGTATTTTATCATGAGAGGATGATAGAGGATAATTGTGATTTGATAAAGCCTTGGTTGCTGCTAATTCTTAAGATTTATACTCTACTGTTGTACTCCTCTTCTATATTTCGATGGATGCCATTTCTTTTTGGTAGTCAGGGGTGTGTGATGAAGTTCAATTGTGGAAAATCATAGCATTCATATCTTACACTCAGACTATTGCATGTGTAGCATGATAATGCTAGATAAAACAGACTAGATATCAGATTATTATGTCCACAGTTTATAATGACCTAAAAAAGGCGTTCGATGACTAAATGGTATCTCCCGACTAAACCATGTTGATAGCTAAAAACGCTATAGGGTGCTGAAAAATGTGCATTATCTGTTTTATTTACTTTTGATTGTTTAGGAGAGATTGTCAAGTTTTTCTTCATTGATGAAGCCCATAATTGAATGCTTAGTAGTACGTACTGGAGCATGCACCTGAAATTTCTATTCTTACATTATCTTTCTGGCTTATCTTCTGAATTTTGCAACCCCGATGATGTGGACTCTAATTTGTCTTCAATTTGCTTCCTCGGTCAGGCTAATTTATAGCTCAGCTTAGCTTGTGGTAGTATCTATTTGCAATGGCAGATGGCCAAGAAAATGACAAGAATATTGAAATATGGAAAATGAAAAAGTTAATCAAAGCCCTTGAATCTGCAAGAGGAAATGGTACCAGTATGATCTCTCTTATTATACCTCCTGGTGATCAGATATCTAGGATTACCAAGATGTTGGCGGAAGAATATGGTACTGCATCAAATATTAAGAGCAGAGTGAATCGTCAGTCTGTCCTTGGTGCAATTACGTCTGCCCAGCAGAGGCTTAAACTGTATAATAAGGTACCTCCGAATGGTTTGGTCCTTTATACTGGAACTATAATGACTGAAGATGGGAAGGAAAAGAAGGTAACCTTTGACCTTACACCTTTTAAGCCCATTAATGCGTCTCTATACCTATGTGACAACAAGTTTCACACGGGACCTCTGGGTGAGCTTTTGGAATCAGATGAGAAGTTTGGTTTCATCGTCATGGATGGTAACGGTACTCTTTTTGGGACCTTAAGTGGCAACACTAGGGAAATCCTTCACAAATTTACTGTTGACCTTCCCAAGAAGCATGGAAGAGGAGGTCAATCAGCTCTGCGATTTGCTCGTCTTCGAATGGAGAAACGCCATAACTATGTGAGGAAGACAGCAGAGCTTGCTACTCAGTTCTTCATTAATCCAGCCACTAGTCAGCCAAATGTATCTGGACTAATACTTGCTGGATCAGCTGATTTCAAGACGGAGCTGAGTCAGTCTGATATGTTTGATCCACGTCTTCAGGCAAAGATACTTAATGTGGTTGATGTGTCCTATGGTGGGGAAAATGGATTCAGTCAGGCCATCGAGCTATCTGCTGAGATTCTCTCAAATGTGAAGTTCATACAAGAGAAGCGCTTGATAGGAAAATTCTTTGAGGAGATCAGTCAAGATACTGGAAAGTATGTATTTGGTGTGGATGACACAATAAAAGCTCTGGAGATGGGAGCTGTTGAAACTCTTGTCGTTTGGGAAAATCTTGATATAAACCGTTATGTGCTGAAAAATAGTGTTACCAATGAGATTGTCATTAAGCACCTAAACAAGGACCAAGAGGCTGATCAAAGCAACTTCAAGGATTCTGAAAATTCAGCTGAACTGGAGGTCCAGGACAAAATGCCGCTATTGGAGTGGTTCGCCAATGAGTACAAAACCTTTGGTTGTTCACTTGAGTTTGTCACTAACAGGTCTCAAGAGGGGTCACAGTTTTGCCGAGGATTTGGTGGCATTGGGGGCATCCTTCGTTACCAGCTTGACATGCGTTCGTTTGATGAGCCATCTGATGAAGGGGAATATTTTGAGGATTCTGATTAAGCTTATTTCCGTCTCCTTAGCCCATATGATGGATAAAGAGATGCAATTTGTTGAAAGTTTTGAGGTTATCTTAGCAATGAGTCTCCTGCTATCATCCTTAGTATCAATCACCGAGTCTTTGATGTTGTTAAAAATTGTTTGCTTTTCCTTTACATGTGAAACAGGTTTCATTTCGGGACTATCTTCAATTGGAAACAGGACTTCTTATTGTTTTGAGCCTATCTACCTTACACTTGTGAGTTTGCTACTGCTGTTATGAACTATGTCTTGCTTGTAATGGGATTTAAATTGCTAGTCAGAACCGCGACCCACCTCGCTATTTAATTTCCTCCTATAACAACTTGGTTACTTTGTTGATTCTATCTGTTGGAAACCTTGTTAGTGCAGCTTCATTTTTGAACTAATGCTTTGTTCAACTGATACTTGTGCCTTGCTTGATTCTAGTGTAACGCCTGTTGCGCGAACAAAGTAGATTTGGAAGCTACATATAAGGTGTAGGATCTCCTAATGGTGTGAGGTTTGTTACGAGTATCTTTAGGCTGATTTAGCCCAACACTTTTTGATATTTTTCTTGCATGGGTATGTGGAAGGATAAGTTTTCAGATTGATCATGATTGGCGGATTCAGGATTTAGAATCAGTCTATTCTGACTTAGACACAACGGATACGGCCAAATCCCATGTGTCTACTCTATGTTGGCCATTGTTTGTGAATAGAATTCTGTTTGGCAAGCAGCACAAATAAAATAATTACGTTTATGTAAATTGAGTTGGGTGGGGTCTTGACCCGTTATGTAATCCATTACCTAACCCGTTTTGATCCAAGCAAATATTGGTTGGGTTGGATTTTGACCCAACATGTCCAATTGTCACCACCCCTTGTGTTTACTCTTATCAGGCTAATCATGTAGTTGTACATTGCATGTTCCTAATTCTTTCATAGGCAAAAGGATTTCAAAAAAACTTTGTTCGCAGGAGTACTTGCTAGAGACGAGGTCAAAATTTGAAGTTTATGAGTTTGAGATTCTATATCAATAATTTGTATACATTCAATTGATTTATTTACGACACGTACATGATTTGGACCAAAACTACTGCGTTTAGCCAAACCGCCCCAGCTTCGCCATTTGACCCCACCTCTCCTCGTGCAAGAGGCAAAGTCAAGATTAAGAGTTTGGAGGTTCTAAATTTCGTTAATGACTGTCAATCAACTTCGTTAGCGGTTCACAAATTAATATACATAAATGTTTTATTAATTTTCTAGTACAAATATAGGATCTACGAAAAAACTAATGGATTCGTCCGAACCCATGAACCCCAACCTAGCTCTGCCTCTATATTCATCGCTAGAAACCTTTTTCTCTACTTTTTTAAATGCAAGCAATACTCGATTTGATATGTTTTGCTTGAACCAAGGGTCTATCTTCACAATAAAGGGGTTAGATGGCGTACACATAACTTCCTTCTCATACCTCACTTGTAATGAGATTATACTGGATATGCCGTTACTCTTTTAAATGCAATACTTGAGTTTAACAAGTATGTTTCACTTGAACCGAGGACTTGTCAGAATCCTCTATATCTTCACAAGGTAAAGAGTGAAGTTGCGTACACACTCACCTCTTTGGACTCCACTCGCGAAATTATATCGAGTATATTGTTGTTACTCTTTTAAAATGCAATATTGACAGACTACAGTAGAAAGCAGGTGGTCGGTTTGCACTTGTTTTTGAACAAAATAGATGATGAGTGATAGTGATGTAACAACAAAAACAATTGAATGAAAAAAAATACTTTGATCATTTGTTATTTGTCAGTTTATAATAGTGACCTCATTTTCTGTATATATTTCACTATTCTCTTACATCCATGTGCTAAGATTGTATACAAACTATTCATCATCATAAAAGCAATGTTGTCATAATTCCATTTTTTCATCATGAAATGGTCAAATTACTTTTTATGTTTGTTTCCTTTACAATAACAACACTGTTCTGATGAATTCTTGCTTCTTGCTCTTTTTTGCTAATAATTTTTTTTACTGTTTATCCTTTTATAAACATATAGGGTCAATATCGCGATCTGGTGAAATACCCGGTAGATTTGTAGGTAACACTTCGTAAAAGTCATATAATAGGAGTCTACGAATTAAGTGCTCGTTTGACCATAGATAAGTTTTACCTTTTTGCCGTTTTTGGAATTTTATTTATGGAAAACTATTTGGACGTAGAATTGTGGTGGAGTAATAATTTTTGGAATACAACATGTTGTGGGATGCCTTTATGTATGGAAATTAAATGTGTTTGCCTCTTATATTTTGATTTTACAAGTTTACTTTTCATCCTCAAAGTTGAGCTTAGTTATGATATTAGTCCCATAATTATTCACATTGAGTAAATTCAGCCTCCAATTTATATTAACTTATATGCAAACATGGTTCCTCCAATGGGAAAGAGCAAGTAAGAATGAGAATAGTGAAAACTCTCACTAGTATTAGTAGATTCTACATTGATGTCCTTCGAGATCATGATTTTAAATAAGAAGATATGAAAATTACGAATTAATATTGAAAGGTAGTCAATAGTGGTAGTTGCAAGATCTTTTTGTTACTAGCTTTATTCATGTATGTTGTTGCTTTTGTTATTTGTTATCTTCGACTGTTTATTGTGTTTTGGATATCACATTTTGCTACTTTACTTTTATTATTGTTCGTAGTATGTTAAGTATGTATTACTATCACGTTTTCTTCAACACTGTGATATTCCATCGATTCCTTATTCTTTGTCAACTTTTAAATTGACACGCCTATTAAGAAAATAATTATTGACATAGTAAGTTTATCATTTTAATCCTATTAGTTATTAAGTGGATGAATCAAAATTTAAGATTTTTTTAAAAATTAATTAATTGAGAGCATAATATTAAAAATCGTCCTTTATTGATTTATCAAAATGAACAAGTAAAAATTAATAAAAAATTAGATAAGCAATTAAGAATAAAAAGAATAATAATTATTTTGATTGTTACACTTTAAATTAAAATACTTCAAAAATAATATCTCTATCTCCACGAGATCGAAGTGATAGGAATAGGAAATCTAAACTAGTAGGGCACAAAATACATGCAAGACAATTGATTGGTGATCCATATGTCTTTTCTTGGGAAAGAAACTTTTGACTTTTATTAATTCATGCTTTGACAGGGTAGAGGAGCTAGAGATTTATATTTCAAACTAAAATGTAAAAGATATTTATAGGAATACATAAAAAAAATTGAAAAATAATAAATCACTTCAATCATTTTTTAAAGACCATTATTTTTAATGGTTTAAAATTGAAGAAATTCGATAATTAATTCACCTTGTAAAAGATAAAATTGAGCGTAAACAGATAACTTTCAATGAGAAGTTAGATTAGTAATTAATTTTGAAAATAAAATAGATTACGTGTTATGACATGATAACTTCATAGTCTATGCTTTCATAATGCTTAATTTACATGCACCTTAGTTAATTTTACAAAATACTTTTAACTTTTTTTATCAACAAAAATACAGTACAACTAAAAAAAATAAAAGAAATTATTCATAAAATTTGTCCATACAAAAAAGTAAATCTAAAATCTTATAATTATCGATCCACCTCGTTGATCACTAGATCAGTCACACCCATGGATCATGTTACTTGTACACAAATTTCACTATCTCCCTTTGAATGTCATACAAGATTCATGCCTAACTCTTAATTAAAGTCAAAGAATATGGTCCAAAAATAAATAAATAGTGGGCACATAGTTGAAAGACATGGCATTATATTGTTTGAGCTACTATGGTCCAAATTAATATTAACACCTATAAATTATAATCCTTGTTATCCAGGCTGTATGAATATATATACATATAGAAAACTACTTTTAACTAATGTTTATAGAGACATTATTCTTATTCACACCACATGATCTTCTAACTACCCTTTTTTAAATCATAAAGATGTTTTTGACACAAATTCCTATCAATGAACACATGCTTCTTTCTATATGTAATAATATATTTTTTCTGTTTCAAATTATTTATCTTTTTTTCCTTTATACGCTACTTGAGAATATTAATTATAAAGAATTTTTATTAATATTATTTTAATCTAGTTTGTATCTAAATTGTAATTTCTCTTCGTTAAATATTTACTCAAATTTATGTGTCATTTTCATTAATGAGTATGCAATTGCTAAAGTCACCTTGCCAAGAAATGTAGAAACCTGAATAGACACCTACAAATAAAGTACATTGTAATCTTTAATTTGATTTTAATTGATATCTGTACGCTTTAATTTAAGTATGCACAAATAAATGTTTAGATTTGTATAAAATTTAACAAATAGTGATATGATACAATTAAGACACAAAATTATCATGTAGGATGTCAAGTAAGATGCATGTTTAACTATCTACTTGTGTATATAGTTAGAAGACATAATTATCAGTTGAGATCAAATTAAAGTATATATTTATGGAATAATTGTATAGAATGACAAATTAATAATATAAAATATATATAGTAGCTACCCTTTGATTTATTTGTGTTCCATAGCAAACTGTTTGTCAGTCCCTCTCTCCCTCATATTCTCGCTCGCCACTCTCCCTCTCTCGCTCGCTTATTCCTGTCGCTCGTCTCTCTCGCTTTATACAATAGAATTGTATAAGTTGTGTTTCTAACTGTATAAAGCGAGAGAAAATTGTATAAACACATGCAAATACATATATTTTCGTCCTATGCACTTATAATTATACAATACAAATATTTCTCTGCCCAAGTCTCTTTCGCCTTTCTCGTTTTATACAAATTCAAATTGTATATAATTTCTCTCTTTCTCATTTTATACAATTCGATTCAATTGTATATTCCATGCACAAGTCTCTTTTTACCTTTTTCTCTTTCTCGTTTTATACAAATTCAAATTGTATATAATTTCTCACTTTCTCGTTTTATACAATTCAATTCTGTCTTTCTCGCTTTCTCGTTTTATACAATTCAAATTGTATATAATTTCTCTCATTCTCGTTTTATACAATTCGCTTCAATTGTATATGTATAGCGAATTATATATATAAATTTGCTATGAAGCGCAATTATGCAAATTTTGCTATGACATACAAATATAAATTTTATATTTACTATATATGAAAGTTACCCTATATTTATTTATTATGCCGATAAATTAAATTAACAACTTCAAGAAGTAAATAGCGCCTCATATCAAAGACTTTGTAAGTTTCAAGAAAAATTATACCAAAAGTAAAATAAGGAAAAATTAATTAATTTTATCGTAAACTTCAAAATCGATAAAATAATTTTATTATTTCAGAAAAAGTGACAGATAATTTTAAATAGAGGGAGTATCTAAATTGTCTATCTATTATGCTTCATTTAATGTTGCCAAACATTGTCTTAAAACCCATGAAAAAGGCAGAATGATAGTGTTTGTTGGTATGTCAAACTCAAAGGAAGGTACTTTTAATCATGGTAAGGTACAATGATACTATATCAAAAATAATTTTTAACGATAATTAATTAATAATATAAATATTTTTTAAATTTATAATAATATTCGATTCATTGACAATTAATGAATAATGACAAATATTTAACATTTTTTATTAATATTTATAAACGCTATATTATGCAAGGGCATCACTCTAATGAAATTGTTAGAGGCATTATTCTCTTTGAAATGGAGAGCCACTCGGAGTAAGGAGATTAATGATAATGTTACATATTATATGTTGAAATGGAGTGGATAAAATGAAATTTTGTATTCAATGTCTAGTGCAATAAAACTGTGTTATCATGCTTTAAAGAAAAATTATATAAAAGGATGATTTAGATCAATTATGTTACCTTTGTATGAAGTAAAGTATTTGTCGATTAGTCAAGAACTCGTACTTTCAGGAGATGAGGATAATGAAAATAAGAACATTAAAGATCAATGCGTGCACATAGAGAGATATAATCAGGATTCAGGAATGGAGTTATTCAAGACAATATGTGAATGACCTTCATAGTAAAGAAGATACGGAAAAAGAGACTGAGATGATTCAAACATATAAAGACAGATACAGATATGTTCTACTCCATCCGTCCATTTTTATTTGTCATGTTGCGCTTTTCGAAAGTTAATTAGACTAATTTTTAAAGTTTAATTACATTACATTAATTCGATATTTTAAACAAAAAATTTAGATATTCAAAAAATACTATAAACTGCAATTTTGCATATTAATATGATAAAAAAAAATCTTAAAATATTACTCTTTTTATAGTTTGACTCTAAAAAATAGTAACCTTTACAAATAATGGTGATCGGAGAGAGTAATAAAATGGTACAAGGAGAGATAAGAGTAGAACACAAGAAGTCTCGGGGACAGAGACACGACACAAGTGTAATTCGCTGAGCACATGAGCCAAGATAGAAAGATAAGAAAATCGAAGAATAGAGCAAAATATTAACAGGTAGTCGAACATTGTCTAGTTCCGTTATCAACATTGTTATTATCACCATCCTACCAAATATACATAAATATTACAAATTTTTTTTACTAGTTATCACTATTCCCCCTTCTCCTCAATTGAAGATAGAGGAGAAGAAGGAGCAGAAAAAGAAGAAGCAGCAGAAGAATAACAAGTAATTGAATCACAATTAGAAGGTGTAAATCCAATAAGTAAATCAACAAAAGCACCAATAATAAAACCATGATTGATTTTTCCATTCATCTTCAAATACCATTGTAATAATTCTTGTAAAGATTCCCAATCTTTAATCTCATGTGTATCCACCATTTCTTCCATTGATTTCTTAAAATCCAAATATGGATCCTCTGACTCCAATGCCAATGCCACACTTTCCTTAAATGGCAATTCTTCATCAACATCTTGTTCAATTTCTTTTAATTTCTCCTGACTCTGACTCTGATTCTGATTCTGATTCTGATCCTGATGTTGTAAGATTGATGAGCTAGTACAATTTGGCTCAAAGAACAGTCTTTCGGAGCGAACCCCTTTAATGATTAACTCCATTAATGGTTCCCCTGTTTCTTCAGACTCTGTTGAAAAACTTGCTGATTCTGAAGAATTTGTGAACCAAGATTCTGGTGTGGTTTCAATTTCAACAACCCCATGATGATGATCAGTGTTTGAAGGGTCTAAAAAGATTGAATTTATAGTCTTGAAAATGTGGTTTGCTCTAAAAGATTGAGTCTTGGAATGAGTACAAGAAGGCCATTGCCATGAACCAAGATTCATTTTCTTGCCCATAAAAAAATGGTAACTTTTTGGGATACAAAGAAGTTGTGATTTTTTTGTTTTCAAGAATTCCAACTTTTGGGGGTTGTTTGTATTGGTATTTGGGATATACAAAAAAAAAAGTTGTAATTTTTTTTTTTTATCAAGAATTCCAACTTTTTGGGGTTGTTTGTAATGGTATTTGGGATATACAAAAAAAAGTTGTAATTTTTTTTTTTCAAGAATTCCAAGTTTTTGGGGTTGTTTCTAATGGTTTTTTAGGTACAAAAAAGTTGTGTTTTTTTTTTCAAAATTCCAACTTTTTGAGGTAGTTTCTAATGGTTATTGGGATACAAAGAATTTTTTTGGGGATAGTTTGTATATTCTAGTGAATTTTTTGGGATTTCAAAATGTTTGTGATTTTTTTTTTGTTGGTATTAATGGTGATAATAAAAAGGAATAGGGAGAGATATAAAGAGAGAGAGGTGAGAGGAAGGTGGAGAGGAAATGGGAGGGTGGTGGTTAGGTCTATTTCATGTGTGTTATTTAATTGTAAGTTATGTTTTTTTTATATATATATAAAAAAATTAAGAATTTAATGGTTTTAATAAATGCACTATCACGAAAAAATAGTGCAATTGATTGGAACTGAAAGTTATATAACAAAAAAAAATTCATAGTAATATTTTTCCGTTTCTAAATAAGTGATGTTCTTAGCTTGGACGTTCTCTTTAAGAAATTACTTATTTCGAGAAATTAAAATACTTTTATCAGCAAAACTTTAAAAAAGATATTTCAGAAGAGGAAAGAGAGTAGATCGAGAGTAGGATAAAATATATGTATATTCTAATTTTTCAGACTTTACTTATTAAATTAAGTGGATATATTATTATTATTATTATAACTTTTGAAGAGGGGTGCATAAGAGAAATGTTACAATTATTTTTTAATCATCAAGTATGCTTAGCCAACAAAATGCAGCCTCATAATAATTTAATGTCTTAATCTTATCATTGATAAGCTCTTATAATAATGTTAGCTACAGAATTTCATGATAAGATATGTTCCTTCAAGCTAAATCATATATGTAATAAATAATAATACAAATAGATTTCTAATATCTTTTTTTCTAATTTATTTTTGGTCCTTTGTGCTTTCTAAGAACCAACATTATTTGCATAATTCATTTGTTGTTATCAAACATTTAGGGTCATTTTACTTTTGTCATGCATAATCTAGATTTGTTTCTATATACAATTTTTTTTTACACTTAAAAAGCTATCAATTTTATTTTATCTTTTGAAATCTAAGGAAATTTACGATCGCTATTATTTTTAATGTGCGTTGTATGATCACTCTCATATATATATATGTATATATAGATAGATGAATTTCTCATAGCTAAGTTAAGGTAGAAAAGGACATAACTTATGAAGATAGGCAGACATCATGTGAGTTCTTTATAATTGATATAATACATAGATATATATACAATTTAAACTTCAATTAATAACTAACTATTTTAATTTTGAAGTATAGACATTCAAAATTTATATGGTATAATAATATCGTATATTCACGAAACACGATAAGAATGAATTCAAATATTTAAATCAATGTACATTTTCAAAATTAAAATATTTACTTATCAACTAACATTATGATATAATTTCTAATACATCAACGTTATTAAAGAAATCAGAAATTCAGAGAAAAGGACATCAAAATGTTGATATTCAAAATTATATAGTAAAGTTATAAAAGTATAATTTGCTTCTATTTTTTACCTTTCCATTTATTTGCAATGAATTTATTATTATTATCATTTATAAGGCTCCTCATATACTCACTGTTTTTTCCTACTTTTATTTCTCTGCAACCGCTAATAATTTATGTTTTAGTTTTTTCTCTTTTTAATTTTAAAATATAATATAAAGTAGTCAACATGTAGTACAACCATTAAATAACTATGATACTTCAAATATTGAAGTGACACTTCAAAGTTTAAATTTCCGTAAATTTAGATATAGAAGCTTTAAGAAAATTTAAAAAATTATTAAAGAATATAAAAATATTATAAAATGTGATAATCAACAATTTACAAATAATTAAAAAGGCATATAAAGTAAATTTAATCAATAAAAAAAGTTGATTGACTTTTAACATTCCAAATATCTTGCATTAATCAGCACTAAGGAAAATATTAGAGATGTCAATATGGGCTAGCCCACTCTATTCGGGCTAATTTGTATAAGCTTTGATATTTTACGGGTCAGGCCGGGCTAGTCTATTTTTTGTATGGACCGGAAAATGATCGTTCCAATCCACAAGTACGTAGGCTACAGGTTTGCCGGGTCAGTTCACTTTTTAAAAAATTATACATATTTTTTAATTATTAATTTAAATTATAAATTATAATTTAAATATATTATCATAAATATCGACAAAACAATATTACATGATGTTGATGTTACTACTTATTAAATTTACAAATAAAATTGTCTTTATAAAATATTTATTAAGTTAAGTTACCTTTTTTTAAAAAAAAAAAACTATTAAGTTCTTTTAAGTATAAATATCTAAATAGAAATATTAACTTAATTGTTTTGAGTTTTGACTCTCATCAATTTTAAATTTTAATATTATATTATATTTTTTAAAATAAATTTTATTGGTCGTCGGGCCGGCCCTACCGATATTTCTCAAGCCCCTCAAATTAACAAACTTATTCAGGCCGGACTAAAAATCCCTTTTCTTAAATGGGCTCCAAAAATCTTAGCCCAGCTCTACTAAATTCCGGGTTAGGCCAGGCCGGCCCAACGGACCTAGCCCATATTGACGGCTCAAGGAAATATTAATTTTGAAAAATTATATCATTATTAAATTATTTTTATTTCTAATTATATTCTACATTAACGGGTAAAACTCTCCCTAATAAAAGCAAGTCTGTAACCCGGAGAATTTAAACTATATTCCACATTGTTTGTTCTACTATTTTTTCAATTCATTTCAAAAAAATATACTTTTTATTTACAATTCTTTGATTTCTATTTTTCCATGATATATTTAAAATGACGAATTAAACAATATTTTTATTCTACATGTCTTTAGTAAAGACACTTGAATATTAAAAAAAAAAAGGCAAACAATTATCATCTTCCTATTTATTCTTAAAAAAATTAAAAATTGTTTTTTTAAATTTCGTGTCAAATTAAAATTGAAAAAATAATTATCACCTTCCTCTTTACTGTGTACTATCATTAGAAAAGGCACTTGAGTATACTACTCATGTAACAAATGTATATATATAAATGAATAAAGACAAGAGTATATATATACTGTAGCAAATAAAGAGAAACATCTTTCAACAAATAATTGCACACACAAAAACTCACACATTAAATATTTTCATTTTTCTGTTAAAAACTTTGGCTTAATACATAGTCAATAATTTGTGAGTAAATTTTAAATAGACATAATTTGAATTACAATTAATTTTTCGACCATCTAAACACGTAATAAAGTGTTCCTATTATATATACTTTTAATTTCAATTTTAAAAATAAATTGTGTATATTCACAAGTATTGTATATTACGTAAATAAGCTAAGTATTTAAAATATGTTATTTTTATTTAATTATATATATATATGCATTAGTTCAATAAGCAACAAAGCATTAGACTTATTTCAATTGAATTTGATGCGTATAACTAAAAAAGACATATTTATCGTGGTTATCTTAACTTTCTAACGGACTCTTTAGAAGACACAATTCTTTTTAATCAAAATTTGAGTTCAAGGTTTCCAATAGAAATGCTTAATCATGCTCTTAGTTAAAACAGGTGACATATCATTTCGAGTGTTTAAATAAAATTTATCGAGAAACTTAAAAGTCGTCTACCTATTAAACCAAAAAATATTTGAAGTGTAGCTTAATGAAAGACAAGAAGGGGTCATCATTATGAGCTATATATCATGCATGCATGCATGCAATATAATCATGATTAAACTCTGATAAAAGGTTGTCATAACTCATATATATATATATGTAATTGAAGAAATTGGACCATAGCCTAATAATAGTGAATCAACAATTTTTTTGCTTCATAAAACATAGAGGACATTTCTTTTAACTTGTGGACAAAACACATGTGTTCTATCTCCACCTCTATATAATTACTCAAGAGGAAGAATTTATAATGTTTCAAAATTACTCTTTTAAAAAAAATATTTTTGTAATTTTTTTTCTCAAAATAAGTGAGATTTGATGTAGATAAAATGTTTTTAGTGTTACTAATATTTATCAAATAAAAACGCGATAGTAACAAGTTTAAGAAAGTGAAACTAAGACGGGAAATTCACCTTTTTTCTGACTTTTAAGTAAGTAAGACCTTGTCCTCTTCCTTTTCGATATCAAGATAATTGACGAAGGTAATGCTTTGAACATTTTCGCTGTGAAGTCGAAAGATAAATATAAAAAACTTTTATGTGGATACCCCCTTTTACTCTCAATAATGCTTGAGGTTCTATACATTCTTTATTCAATTCATTTATATCCTTTTATTTTTAGTTTTTAGGTTTCCTTTCCTCTCCAAGCCAATCGATCGCCTTCTAGCTAGCATTTGTTTTAGACTGATTAAAATTAAAAGTATGTCGATCATATAATTAATTGAAATTAAAAGTAATTTTTAATTCAACAATAGCATATCTGATATAATATCACAAATAAAGTTAGTAAAAGGCGAATGAAAAATAATTCCATAAGATATAACACATAATTAATACACATGCCACATCCTCTTGTTATCATGATAAATTTTTTTGAAAGTACAAGTTTAAGAATTATATATATATTCATAAAAAAACTATCTAAGTACAAAGTTCCAACAATATTAGGCTATTTTATTAATCTAGTCTCAATTATTTTTAAATTATCAAGAAATTTCTTCTGATACTTCCCTCGTGTGATTAATTAGAAAATTTTGTTTAGGAATATTGAGATTCTTATCTTCATAATCTTAATTAATTTATTTTTTTAAAAAAATATTTTCTCAAGTGGCAAAAATTTATGTATATGAATTGTTTTGTCCCCTCTCTACCACTCATCATGACTAGTAGGGTGGGGTACATAATGATATATTGACCTTAATTCTATGATTAGAGTTCAATTATATTTACCTTTAATTTGCTCTAATTGTTCTCATAATTACTTTCAATTAATTAAAATGATAAATTTTGATTATAGTCTTTGTAGAATTGAATAAGTATATTTAGCCTTCAATTAATTGAGATGCGGTGTGTACTTTTGATCCATTTAATTTATTCGTGAATAATCACAAATTTTATGAATTATTATAAATCCTTTCATCACATATTGCGTAGACATTTACTATGTAAAATTTGTATTATTATTAAAGGTAATAAAATTTTAAAAATAGTTCAAATATAACATATTTTCTAGCTATAGACACCATCATATAAGACATATTTTAATTATTACTAGAAGGTTAATTATGTTAGCCATATAAGATCAAAGAAACAGTTCAGTGCACTAAGTATTTTGTACTGACATACGTTTCGGTAAGGGGTGTGATGTAGGCCATCTATCCTGATGCAAAGCATCGACTGTTTTCATGGCTTGAATATGTGATCCCGTAAATCACACAGAGATAACTTTACTGTTACTTCAAGACTTCCCTTTAATAATATCACGATTCACAAGGACCAAAATAAGAATTTACTAATAACTAGGGGATTAAAAGTGCCATTATGCTAACTGTTATTTAATTAATAAAAAGATTTTGAAATACGTGAATGACCAAATTCAGATAATTATTGTAGGTTCTGAGATATGTTTTTAATAATAGAAGTCAATTAAGGGAGTTGTAACTAATTAATTATCAATTCTTGCATTTCTTAGCATGTTTTAGGATAGTGATAAATAATTATGGGACAATTTTTTATTCCTAATTACTAATTAAGTCTGACATATTCAGGTCAATATTATGCTGCTATTATCCAAATATATTTTTTTTCGAAAATATTTCACGTTTTATAAAATTTAGGTGCATTCAATTTAGAGGAAAGTTCTTAAATAGCTTTATTTATTTAATTAGGAAATGCAACAACATTTAGATTTTCAAAACATAGTGAAATACATTATTTATATCTAACAAAAATAACTCATATGATTTCATTTTAATTGGAAGTAATCGCTAACGAAGGTGTAATCTTTTTTTTTATAATCACATAATATATATACGAAATACTTTATGCACCTGACTGTCTTTATCTTGCCCTTAAATATGATCCCAAGCATTTCTATATATATAAAATTAGAATTAAAAATAGGAGTTATCTCACTTTAGTACATAAAAATATATGTAATTCAAATTTTCAAATATTTATTTAACAAATTACTACATGTCAGGAAAAAGAAAAAAAAAGCTTTTTACAAAAAGAAAATAGTTTTATATCTTTTTCATAAGAAATTTTATTTTTATATATAAGATATCTTTATTTTTTTCCACATGAAAGATGACAAAAAATTATTTTTCTTCTATTCAAATCGTAAAAGGCCAAGAGATCTCGTTTCATCTATTCAAACCTCAACAATTAGCACTTGAACTAAACTTTTATTATTTCCATTTATTTGTTTTTTTTTTTGTCTCATTTCTTTTGTATAAGCATCTTTTTGTTTCACCAAGATTCTTATCCTCTTCCTTTTTAACCTTTTACATTTAGATAGTATTGTTTGCATAGTTAAATGGAATATAGTACAATTCCTTTTTTTTCTTCTTAAAATTTAGGGAACATAAATTATTACATCATCTTTTTTTAGAATATAATAAAATCCAACAAAGAATTTCCAAATTTCTTGTAACAAATTCTATGCTACTTAGTGTCTAGTAGACCATATTTTGATGGTACAAACATGCCTTAAACAAAGCAAATTTTAGTACCATATGTTCGTGGTTTCAATTTATGTAGCATTGTTTGATAGGACATAAAATATAAAAAATAGAAAAAGACTTTTGAAATTTATGATCTAATATAAAAAAATTGTGTGACAATAATCAAGTATCATGCAACTAAGGGTGAAACTTAATATTCAATAGAGTGTGTGAAAATCACGAGAGATTAGAGTTTAAATCTTAGCAAAGGCAAAAAAGTTAAGTGCTAAATAAGACACCAATCAGAGATAAAAGTTAAATTGAAGTTCAAACGTTTTTCATTAAGACGTAAGAATTCAAGGGTAAGGGCAAGATGACTTTTTACCGCGATTCACCATTTCAAAAGGAGAATTTAGTGTCTTTCTGGTTCGTAATGGAAGTAATCGTCTCTAGTCTGGACACCGTCGTTTGTAAAAAAAAAAACTCAACCAAGGGAAAAAAACAAAAAAAAAACATAATATACATTTCAGGTTGAAGACACATGATTTTCTGTTGGCTACAATATCTCCAAGATATCTGGAAAAAAGTAAAGACATTTACAACAAGAATAGATTGAATTTTGCAATCTTGATCAGACAACATGAAGACACAACTAGTGTCAAAATTTCATCTACATCTAACACCTCTTTTCTGTATTTTCTACACAAAAACAGCTCAACCTAGTACATCTAAACAGATGGAGAGCGTGGCAACCGAATTTCATCAAGCTACGCAGGGGCATTTGTATCATCGTCACTGTCAGTCTCATAGAACGGACCATCATCGTAATCATCGTTGTCTGACCCTTCAGTATTCCCAGTGTTATTTGAAGGTGCATTAAGATTTCTGTGGGAAATCCAATCAGGAGGGAAGGTCTTCTGAAGTGCTTCGGTTAAATTACCTCCGGTCCTCTCAATCTTCCGCAAGCATCTGGACCAATGAACTGCAGTTCCCATATCAACAGTCAATCCAGACTCCACCATCTCTTCACAAACACGGTGGATCCCCTCTATAATGTAATATTCAGCAACTGTGGCCCTTGACAACAGCGACGTCATTAAACAATGATAGACGGCTTTGTCTGGCTTCAAACCAGATCGCTTCATCTCTTCAAAGCATTTTAGAGCCTTTTCAGGAAGTGAAGCCCGTGCCCACCCGTGTATGAGAGTGGTGTAAGTTTTAACATTAGGTTTAACCCCAAACCTTTTCATCTCTAGAATTGTGTTTGTCGCTTTCTGAAACGAAAAGAGAACTGATTGTAGTCATTTGGATATTTGGGAAAATAAAGAGCATACATTCTTTTGCCAATAAAAGCTACCACTATGCAGAGCATACGATAAGAGTCAAAGCAACTACACTCAAATTCGACTAGCAGAAGCATTAGTAGAACCACGAAGTTGGAGACTTGAAACGCTACATGAGTCAAAACATATTTCACATAGTATTAAATTCCAGGATGTTCATAGGAAGTGCTTGAAAAACCCAATAAGTCTAAAGCACATCATTACTGAAAGTTAAACGTATAGAACAGTACACAAAGCAACAAACGAGACCAAATATCCATTTGCAGGCATTTTGACGAAGCTGAATTAGCAAACATGAAAGCATCTAAACTATATAATATCATCAAATGGATACCTGCATGTCTCCAGCTTTACAACAAGCATTTACGAAAGAAGTATAGGTATGGATGTCAGGTTGAACCCCTTCTTGCCTCATTTGTTGCATCAGGTCAGCAGCCTCCCAAACATCACCTCTTCGAGCCCATCTGCACAGAGAACATAGCAAATATGACGCGATACAGTATAGAAGATAGCTGGAGGCAAAATACCATCAAATAGAAGGTTTATATAGCTGTTAAAAGCAATGTGCTAATCAACATTTATTTCCTTCCTCCCATCCTCCAAAGATCCAAAATCAGATGAAAGTTCTGATGCTATAAAATAGTTTGCAAGCAGCAGATACAACCAAATATGTAGAGTCCATACCCGTCAATTAATATGTTGTACACATAGGTGTTCCTCGGGATGTTTTTGGCACTCATTTCTTTTGTCACTGCCAAAGCACTTTGCATCCTGCCTGCTTTACAGCATGCCTTGAGTAATGCCTCATATGTATATATGTCAAGCTCCAGACCCTCATCTTTAATTCTTGAAAAATACTCAAAAGCTTTTCCTGTATCGCCAAGAGATGCATAACCATCCATAATGGTTGTATATGTACGCTCATTTGGCCTAATTCCTGCAAGCAACATCTCATCTAAAACTTGCACAGCTTTCTCCATCTGCATCGAGTTAAATATAAAGCAAACAAATGAAAAAGGTCTACAAAAATAAGTTTGATAGGTCTGATAATTTTCAAACATGGAATTACAGACTACACTATGAGAGTTGAACCCGTAAGTAAAGGAGTTCAATCACACAGCAAAAGACCAGGCACAAGATACAAAAGTTGTTGATCCTTAATATCCATATAGCATTTCATGCTGATAATGTCCACAGTTTGCTACATCAACTCCAGATATAGATCAGTTTATTTCTGTCTAAATGGTCAATGAAGGTTTCTCTTCTTTGAAAGGTCACCAATTTTTTGTCATAAGGGCTGTACAATACTTTCTACTATACGGAAGCAGGAAGAATGCACTCTCAAGTTGTAAATGAGAGTGCATTTTCATGAAGAATCAGTAATTTGGCACATGAATTCATTTGTTAGGATAGGTACGTTAGAACTTAGTCTAACTATGCTGGTTTGCTAAGCATAACAAAGCCATAAAGCTACATCTTTCCATTTGATTAATTTTACGCCTGATTACTTCTCGGTCAACCCAACCAGAATGACTATGAGAGAAAGTTGTTCTTCTATTTTAACTTTCTACAGGAAGTGCAGATGAGTGGTGAGGCAGAAGTCCACAAGTTCACCACAAGAATATATTTTCATGTGAATTCTTGGTGGTTTATAATTGGTTGTTTAGAAAGTTACTAAAAAAAACAAATACGTATATAAATCACTGGAACCTGTCAGTCAGTACACATACCACGTCCAGTACCCTTTATAGAAATGGACAGGTAACACAAATATTTCTTTTTTAAGCGTGTCCAAATGAAAACTAGATTCTGGAACATAGATTTACCTGAAGTTTCTCAACAAGTCCAAGAATTAATGCGTTGAAAGTCTGAACAGTTGGGATGCAGCCACTCCTTCTCATCATATCAAAAACGTCAAGTGCTTTTCTTATTTCTCCAGCTTTAGCAAAGGCATGTATAATTGGCATAAAAGTCCGTGAAGTAGGTCTATGCCTCTCCTTTTTCATTTCCTCAACTATACGTACAGCACGTTCTATGTTACCAATGCCACAAAATGCTCTGATAATGTTATTATAGAGGACCACATCTGGCTTCAAGCCGTCTCTTATCACATCCTCAAAAATTGCAAATGCATTTGCCCAATCTTTCAAATTAATGAATCCGTTGATCAACATGGAATATGTCTTCATGTTATGCTTTATGCCAGCCAACTTCATCATTTCACTGACCTCAAAAGCTTTGGAGACTTTACCAACCTGCCAGGGTACAAAATTGATATACAAATTTCAAATTGATTAAGAAGTTGTGCAACAACTCATCAGCAATTCAATATATTGCAATTAGCAGGGGCAGATGCAACCTTTTCGTGCGGGGTTCATCCAAAACCAATATTTATTTTTTTTTATTTTTTTGATGACAAGGGAAACCCGCAGCCGCTATCCTTTGGGTGCGCACAGGGTAAAACCCAATATTTTCGACGTGGAGCACAGATATATATGTGAAAATCTACTGAAATTTCAACATGCACTAGATCTGAAGTTATCTGAACCCATTAATTTTTTTATATAATGAGTTCAGGTCTAGAACCTCAAAGGCTGAACCCATCAAGTTTAAATCTTAGATTCACCTCTGGAGATTAATTACTAGAAGTATAGGCCCAAATGAGTAAAGTTTTCATATTGCAGGAATACCATAGCTTTAGACCATGGAATTAGTAAAATATTTTCTGATAAGTAAGAATAGTAAAACATTTAAATTTGAGTGTTGGATTGATACTTAAAACACTTCACCAGATGTTGTTCGTCTTTACTTAGTGTTATAAACCAGCAACGCTGTAAAAGCCAGAGAAAGCAATAGCCTCAAAATTGAGACTATCAAGATGGCATATTGCACCTGTTATTCTAAGACATGAACAATGTTGAAAGACAGACACCTTTTAAACTTGCTGTATATAAGGAAAGGGATGAATGCAGATAATAAGACCAAGCAATTCAATTTAGTTAAATAACTGACTTGATGCACATGACTCTAGTCTCCAGCACCTTATGGGAACTTGCTGCTTACAGAATTGCTAGAATTTATTGGTTTAAAAATTCCACAAGCTAAGTCAACCGTATTGTTGGAACTTTTGGTTTTGAGGAGGCAAACTCTGGGTCTCCAGTAGGAGACCATGGTCATGACTCCCAGTGGAACTAAATTATCCTTTTTGCCCATTGCTACTATTTATATGAACTCTGTTACAGGTATCAGATCAGAATGTCTTACAAAAGATCAAAAAACAAATCAGCATGCTAATGAATGGAAGTTACAAATTCACTGGCAGGAATGACAAAAAGGCACCTTGATAAAGAGATTCATTAAACATCCATAGCTGACAACTGAAGGTGTAAATCCACACTCCTGCAAGAGAAATTACAATACCACATTAGACAATTCAGGAATGCAAATAAAGATTCAAAGAACGCATAGCTGTTCATGACCATTGCTAGGTCTACTCAGAAGTCCTATTTCATATTCAAAACACTGTCAAAGATTTTGTATTTTCTCCTTTCAGAACATTGTTCAGAAAGGTGTTTCTTTTTTTAAAAGAAATTATAGTATCCTTCTGTGAAGAGTTCCATACTAAACAGTGACATCATGCATTTATTTTGTAGGTTGATAATTTTTCATACTATTCTATATTGTATGTAGTACAGAAAAACATTTGACCAAGCATAAGTTCCATTCATCTATGCAATTATCCTGAATGATACTTGCCTTAAGTCTATCAAATAAAATGAGACATTTGTCCTCATTTCCTATCGAGGTATAACCATCCATCATGATATGATAGATATCAATTGGAGCATCAATACCCTCTTCTTCCATCTCCCTAACCAACTCTTCAGCTCGGTCCATATTGCATGTTTGGCTGTCAGTTCATTAAAAACCCAAACAGATAACATTAACTTGCAATGATATCCAACAAACATGAATGAAATATCAGGGAGCGTGAAGAGTGAATTTCAGTGAACACTGGGAATCGGAAAAATGGTTCGCTAGTTTGAATTTGCATGCATAATATAAGATCATAATGAACTCCAACTTAAAATTGAAAAGCAGAAATGCTAAATATTAAAGAAAACATACCAGTTAGCATATATGATGCTGCCATATATAATAGCATTTAAAGTCAGATGCCTCTCTTTAGCCTCCTTAAACCATTGCTCTGCAGCTCTTCCACAAAAATGAACAACCTTTGAAAGATTAGGAACAAGGTTCTCACTATGTAACCCAAACAGAAGTTGAGATAACTAGTTTCTCCCAAAAAAAAAAAAAACTTGATAGCACAAAAGTAGCTTTAGTGTGAAGACATTGTTTCAGGTATCATGTATTGACCTCAAAGAATTCCAGCATAAAATCAAGACTACATTGTGGGAAGATGTCATTGCGTACAATCAGTTTCAATTACTTCAAGAGCTGTCAAGCAACAAAATAATCTAGCAAGCACTCCCACAGTTTGAGACAGGACATCTTATTCCCGCAGGGGGTTGTGTTGGATTAGCCCATAATCCATATAGCTATCATAATTATATACACACTAAATAAAACCTAGAAATAGATTATATATTTCTATATTCCAACAAATAACTCAGTAATACAATTATGCACAGTTAATATATCCACATTTGCAATACAGTCAATAAAATTGTTGTTGACTTACGGTTGAAATTTTAACTTCAAACTTCAGTATTTTATTTTACATTTCCTATGTCATTTACTAAACCAAGATTAAAATGAGAGCAATACACTTTCAAACTACACAACCTTATAAAAATCCAATGGAAACACAACCAAAATATCAACACAGACAAAAGCTTTTAAAGAAGAGGTAACCAGAGACGAAGCTGCGTGAATAACAATTAAAGGCAGGTCGATTCCTCACTCTATATTGCCCAGTTTTGCAAATCCATCAACAAGGATGCTGTGAGTCACGAGACTCATTTCAATTCCTTCATCTTTCATTCTCCTCACACAAGATAGTGCTTCTTCCATGTCTCTAGCCACTGCATAAGCATGGATGAGGCTGCAATAACAATACAGAGAATATGGTAAAATTAAAGCTTTTTGAGCAATGAACTTGAAGCCCAACGAGTGAAGTAGTAAAAATTTCCTAGATGCTTTAGCCATACTAAGAGAATGAACACAAACATTTTGAGTATTTAACAGTGAATAAATATTTCCAACCAACATTGAAGGAAAATTTCCTTTTTCGAGTACGAGAGAGTAAAGAGAAATGGAGGAAGAGTGGGAAATTTCATGGGACAACCACTGGACGAGAAGAAAATTAGATAGAGACACAATGAAGATGGGCAGTTCTAAGTGAATAAAGTTCACAAGTGGAGTCTATTTGAGATGGAAGGAAGTCCCAAAGGTCCATGCAAAGCTACTTGGAAAAGCAGGCACCAACAAAGTAGAAATGTTTTACATGGCTAGTGGTGACAAAAGAATGCCTCACCCAATGAGGCACTTCAGAAAAGGAAACTTAAGTAGCCTCTAGATTCCCTTTACGTGTGGGGGCTGCAGAAACTAATAGTCACTTGTTCCTTCATTGTAAGGTAACTACACAAGTTTGGGCATTTTTTATCTGTTTGGGTAGGGAGGAATGGACAACGTCATAGCACACTGCAGATTTACTAAGCTGCTAGATAAGAAGAGGTGGGAGTAAGAGTAAAAAATGATGGTAGAGAACATAACAGCCAGTATTTGGTGGAATATATGGAAGGAGAAAAATGTGAGATTTTTTTGAGGCAGATCTAGTTCCATACAAAAGATAAAAATGGAGCTGTATCACAATTGTATGTTTTTGGTGTAAAGAGTAATGTAAAGATAGAAGATGAAGTTCAGATAATGAACTTCTTAGGAGTTTTGTAATTAATATTCTCCTTGTAAGCTCATATTTGGAGGTGGCCAGCGTTAAGGTATGTAGAGGAATACATGTTCCCAGTTTTCAAAAATAAAAATAAAAATGAAGGAGCACAAACTATGCAATTAATAAATTAACTCATGTTCAAACCTTGGGAAAAGAGAAAATTTCAGCAAGAATTATGTTAAGAAAACAATGAGAATAAGCGATTATCGAAAAGATTAATAAAGTAAAATAATGTTAAACAACTGTTTGCAACTCCTACACCTAAACTCCTAATCTAGGGCCTAGGCAAGACTCTTAATTGAGGTAAGACTTCTATTCTAGGCGTGATTCCAAATAGGATATGCAAAATGAGGGGAAAAAGTACCAAAATCCAGAAAAACTACAAAATAGCAGAAAGTAGAGGAAGCCTAGACAGTTACTTATCGACCAAATTCCACCAGGATCATGGTCAATTGTCCTAAGCAATAGATAAGAAGAGGAAGCGGGCAATGAGCACTGGCTTCAGGAAAAGGGGAAGGGAAAGAATGTCAAGAATGGATGGAGAAAAATACATTGGCTTTCAACATATCTACTCACTAGTGTAGGGAGTAATTTCCGACAATATTTTGCTTAACAAAGGACTAATTAAAACATAAACAACAGTTTGGCAGGGGAACTTACTTGGTATACACATGAACTGTTGGCTCTATCCCTCGAGCACGCATCTTTTCAAAGGTTTCACGTGCACGATGCATGTCACCACGCCGTCCATAATAGTTCACCATTAAACCAAACTCTTTCCTGGATGGCTACAAAAAGAAGGTATCACTTCCTCTGAAAGAATATGATCAAGATCTCTGCAGAAGCATGTTGTACTTTACCCACTTCGAGTATAAATTAGCTAATTACCTGTCAACCGAAGTAAAATCCATTGTTTCATAGAGAAGAAGCTTATGAGACTCGAATAGATATAGAATATAGCAAGAATATACATGACCTTTTATTTGATAATCACATTGTGGTTGTGGATAAGCAATAAAAAGAGCAAGTGTATAATCACAACTTGCACTAATGAGACTCATATTTTTGGCAATATTAAAACTTGTATCCTCATATAAAATACTCTTCCTATAACGGGGAGTCCAGAATATTAGCCACCATTTTACTAACAATATTGTTCTGTACAACATTCAAATGTTTCAAGAACATATATTCATTTACATAAAATGGGCCAGAGGTACATCATTTTGATGGACAAGCTACATCTTATGAAAGAAAATTGATTCCCTTCATTTTGCAGCCTAATAATGGTAGCATTATTAGCATGTCAGGACTCAAAAGGATATTTTGGCCTAAATTCCAAGTCTCTGGGGTATAAAGAAAGAGTCAATCAATTCAAAATAACCAAGTAGATAAACATGCACTGCATATGAAACATGTTCACAGCCTATATCACTTTTGAGGGATCTAGTTTAAGCTTTGCTAATACGGTCAAGACTATCAATTACTCATTAGTAAAAAGTAAAATCACATTAGCATGCAAAAGTAAGCACCAAAACTATAGTTACAAGAACAAATCCCATACTACATACTTAGAATTCCAATTCCTTATCTTCCTTCATTGTTTTGCTCCAACCTTACTGAAATTACACTTCAAGGAGCTATGAGCAATGCAAGAAAAGTAAATTGCGGGAAACTCAATATACATGATACCTTCTTGATTCTCTCGAAAGCTTGCACAACGGCCTGCCAATTCTCTGGCTCTGTATCTAAAACCTTTCTGAAACCATTTCTTGAGCCTTCCCTCTCCTCATGCCACTTGGACCTATACTCCACATCATCTTCTCCTTCCACCCACCTCCTCCTTTCCTCGGTTTTCGCCTTCATTCTCCTCCCATCATCCAATTTAACAGTCAACACCCTCCCGTGAAACTCAACCCCATCAAACTCAACAGCCTTCATTGCTGCCTTTTCTGCAGTTGAGCCTCCATATATCACAAACCCAAATCCCTTATTCATTTCTGTCTCATGATGACCCTTTATCAAAATCACATTCTTGATAGGCCCAAATTGTCTAAAGAACTCAGTGAGCTCCTTCTTCTTAACCCAAATTGGTAAATTCCCAATAAAGACTTTCCCTTTTTCCCTAAATTCACTACTTTTTTGCATTTCTTCAACATCTGAACTGTCTAAATCACTCTCATCTCCTTCAGTGGGGGGACTCGATGGTGCGGATGGGGGTGGGGGTGGTGAGAGTTTGTTAGATAACCAAAGTTTGTTACTGAGGATTGGTGGTGATGAAGTGTTAGGAGGGGAATTAAGGAGAAGTTTTAAGGGGTTTTTGGAAAATTCGAGATTCTGAGAATGAGTGGTGATATCAGGGGGCTTATTGGTGGTGGGGCGGCGGAGGCTGGTGGAGGTGGTGGGTTTTTCAGTGGAGTCAGAGGATGATTTCAGGGAGAGGATGCAGGTGGTGGAGGGATGATGTTTTCCGGCGAGAATGGAGGTGGCGAAGGGTGGCGGAGATGGTGAGTAGTGTGCGGTGGAAGAGAGGGAGAAGATAATGCTGTCCATTATCATCAACTCCACTGAGAGAGCTCAACACTGTGTTGAGAGTTCATAATGTTAAAATGCTCTCTGGCACTTCAAGGGCAATTTTGGTAATTGATAAAAATACACTTCACTCTCTCGATATTTGATATCCACGTTAGGTTTATGTCGTGTAATACTCGTTAAATGGACCGTGTGTGACCAATATTAGACCCTTTAAGAAATTCAGAGCGAAAATTCACGACCTCTAATTAAGAGTGAAAGAATTATCATTCAACCACGATATTTCGATAACTAATTATCAAATTTCATAATTTCATCTTAATCAATTCAAAATTTAAACCACAAAAGAGTATGATAAGATAGGTTTTTGCGACTTAGGTCAACTAACATAAAAATAATACATTTCACTCAAGGATTGTCTTTGATTTCCAAACTTCATATGGAAAACAAGTGTTGTTGTTTGCTAGATCGCTTTGGACTCATAGCTTAACACTATACTTTGTATACGATAATATCAGTATATTATTTTTAATTAAAAATCTTAAGTTTTTTGAACTAAGAAATTACGTTACCTTTAATATGAAGGACTTTGCCCCTAAAATTGAACTTTTGAACATGAATGCAAATTAATCAGATTTCAAAATGAATTGGACATTAGGTTAAAAGAAATGGAATTTAACTTTATTTAAAATTATTTGTGCCATCAATTCCCCTGAAAAGTAGTTACTAAATTTTCAACATTAGAAGTGTAATTAATAACCTAAATGCTAATCATACTATAGTATATCTTCTACGAAAGAACGAAAATGCACCATGTTAACACTCTCCAGAAGCAAAATGTAATTGGAAATAGATAGAGTGCATTTAGAACCAAAGATTCAATAGTTCACCATCATCTCTCAAAACAAAATAAACATGGAACTTTGGCATAATAATCCTTGAACAAAATTAAGAAGATATATCTAAAACATGTAGTCTACCAAAAACTCGATTTAAATTTGTTCACATCTTATATTGTACTCTCTTAGTATTTCCTGCCAAAACCACCAGCACCGCGACCAAAGGTTGGGAGAGCTGCTACTGCTTGTGGTTCTGCAGCCTGCTTGACAACGCCGGGAAGGTCAGACATGCCAAGAGCTGAAAGCATGTCAAGGGTCTCCTTGTCGACCTCAATCAGATCGGTCTTAATGGCAGACTCATCAGGAACAAAGTCCATACGTCTCTCACGTTCCTCCTCTTGCAATTTCAGGGAGATGCCTCTAACAGGTCCCTTCTGAATACGCTTCATAAGGTGGGTGGAGAACCCAGCAATCTTGTTGCGGAGACGCTTTGAAGGAATAATGGCAACTTCCTCCAATATCTTCTTGTTGGTGTGGAAATCCAAGGTCATCTTGGAGTAGTACCTCTCAATTACCTGTCTGGATGACTTCTTCACGGTCTTGGTACGTACACGACCCATCCTCGCTGAAGCTTCTTAGTATGGAAACCTGTTAAATAGATAAAATAAGAATTACTGAAACAGTCCTTCACAGTAATCCCTTACTGTTGTACTGGATTTTTGTTAGTCGGAACTAATCGAGCACTAATCAATGACTCAATCACAAACAAAGTCAAGATTAGATACTATAACAATGCACTCCGTTAGGACGTGAATCACTCCAAATACTACTGTTTTGATAAAGATGGTGCAAGGACTCACTCCACCACACCCTCCAAATATTAATTGAAATTACCGACTTTTCTAGTACTCCTACCAACTATCAATCACCAGTATATCTGAAGAAAATCGTAGCATATCCACACACAACTAGCTATCCAGAAATAACAAAAGCCTACAGCGTAAACAAGACACTTATACAAGTCAAAATCAAAACCCTGTATTACATCCTCATTCCAGGTGATGCTCTCACATTACATATCAACCATTCAAAACTCTATCATGTGAAGCATATATAGCAAAAACTATCATTGTGGAACAATCAACGGAAATCGTTCACTCAAATAAACCAATTCAAACAATAAATGACCTACCGTAAACTTTCCAATTTCAATTACAGCACACATCATCTTACTTCTTCAGCCTAATAACATGAAACACTAGAACAATGCTACCTAACAGATCTACCTTAAATTTTCAAGTACAAACAAATCATTTCGATAATAAAAATTACTCAGTGAATCAACTCCAAAATACAATAGTTTATCTTATCTTCTGTAACAAAAGATATAACACAAACAATATATTCAACTGTTCTAAACTTCTGTATTAAATCATGAATTATCAAACTAATTAACAAAACAGCAAATACTACCAAATTAAAACAGCTAGTCACTCAACTATCACTTGCTATCTTAATTCCAGTTTTTCTCAACACAAAACATAACTTTATGAGATAATAACTACTCGTTGAATGACCGTATGAGAGAAAAAATCACAAATGTACCAAACTTCTATATATATTCGATTAGATCCATAAATTAACAGATAAATCATGCAACTAGACTATATTCATATTACGAATAAACATTCAAATTTGTGATCAATCGATACAGAAAGAAGTGAAATTTGCAGAAAACAAAAAGCTTACTTGAAGAATTGGAGCGGCGGAGGACTCGACTGCGGCAACTGAGAAAATGTAAGCTTTCAATGGAAAAAATATAAGTGAAGGAGATTAGGGTTTTAGTATCACTCAGAAAAAAAATGGGCTTATAAAACTTCCTTTTTTTTGGCCCAATTGTTTTTGGGCCGCTGGTATGTCTAACTTTGGGAAAAAATCCTATGTACGTATATTGTTAAATTTCATTTAGTTATTATTAACAAAATAAGGCCCAAAAAAAGAAAATAATTGTCAAATATAGAAAACGCAAAAATTATATTTATATGTTATGTTATTGTTTGCATAATTGCATTTTATAGCAAACTTTAATATGTATATTTCGCTCTATGTCTATGAATATTAATATGTATATTTCGCTATACATATATACAAAGAAGCAATTGTATAATCTGTTTCGGTATATATATATACGAAAGAATCAATGGTATAGTTTTTGTTTGTATAAAACAAGAAAAGAGAGAAAGACAAAATACGATTGGGCAGGAGAAGATTTGTATAAAGTTTTTTTCTTTTGTATGTTTGCTAAGCATAAAATATAGGGAAAAATAGTTCTATTTTCTTAATATGTTAAAAGTGACAGATAAAAATAAATTTATTTTTAACATAATGGTTAAAGTAAAAATAAACGGAGAAAGTAACATTTGGTTGGATATTTTGGAACTTGGGACATGTCTCTGTCTTTCTAGCGGAGCATTGAAGCTTTCAATTAACTTGATTAGTACTTTGATTCTATTGGATATCTTACGGAAAATATTTGTCACAAGATACGCATTGTATTTTCATAGTTTGAGGGGTATCGATAAAACACCATCTTTAAAAATATTTCACTTGATATAAGTATATTTCCAAAATTTAATAAACTTGTCTCATATAAAAATTAGAAACACACAACCTAACAAAAATTAAATCCAAGAAAAACCAAACACATCATTAAGATATAAGGGACAGAACCAAAGAAAAGGAGTAGAGATAAAAGGGTGTGTTCGGTACGAAGAAAAATGCTTTGATGGAAAATAAGTGAATTCTTTACTTATTTTCTTGTGTTCGGTATATAAGCAAAAATATTATCCTAAAAGCAGTGAAGATGAGGTGGGTTAGAGAGTGAAGAGGGCACAATCAATATGAAATGCCACTCATGAAACCCGTAACCTTTAGGTCCTACAGAGACAACTTTACGGTATGTTACCGATTGGAGTTAAGTCCCTCCACATAACTCCTCATCAGAAAATGGACTACATTATACAGCCTCTATTCACACTTCAGGAGTAATGTAGTGAATACAGCTTCTCTGAGCTAAAATATCAGCTAAAAGAGCTCAGGAGGTAAATGAGCTGTGCAGCTTCACAAGCGAATAGTATCTCTTTACGTTCACCAACCAGGTTACCTCCACACTCAGTCAGTCCTGTCAAGCTATCAGTTCTTGTGTGATCGAACAGTAACAACAGTCCCCTTCTGCTCGGTGAGGAGACCATTAGGTTGAGAGGTAGTATTGTTATGATTCACCTTTCTCAATCTCCAACTTTCCACCTGATACAAATCACGAATCAGTAGCTGCGCAGCAAAGTCACAAAGTACACACTCTTCCATGTTTTTCTCACAAGGACCATAAGATTCTAAATGACTTGGTGATTCCTCTCTTGATTATACTCCTGGATAACTTTCCTTTGCTGACGCTGACCTGACATTACGGACCCTGTAAAACAGGTTGCTAAATTTGGAGTGTGGAGATTCTAACGTGATTGTTGGCAAGAGGAATGACCGACCAAGCTATTCTGGCCCCTGTCTGGATGTCATAAGAATCTAACTTGGTGGTGTTAGAAGATGTAGTTGATGGCCTTTGCTCATCATATTATGGGAAAGGCACTGCCTGGAGTCCAGGTCCAGCTTGTTTACAAAGTTTGTAATCACATCAGATGCTTAGAGGAAAGTGGTTTTTGACCAGCTTGTTGTTGTAACACCATTATGTTGACATAACAGGTACTCCGTGATGTAATGCCTCTAATTTCTTACACATGTCGAGGTATACAAGAGCCAGATTTTAATTACTTTTTCCACGTTTCTGAACCAAAACACTTGGTTCAGAGAAAGGATCTAAAATCCAAGCAGTTACATTCTTTACCAAAATTCTCCACATGAACATGATCCATTAGTAAAGTGATGAAAACGATTAACATCTCTAACGATGATTTCCCTCCGTGTTACTTTTGAAGCAAACTTCATGAAGGAATGACAGTCCCCGCAGATCCTGAGGTTCTTCATAATTCTTATAGGAGCATTTGAGGGCAAACACATCAATCCATATGTAAAAGCAAGCTTCTCACTATGATGTCTCAGAAACTCATGTTTTCTGCTCACTTCCACATCATGCAGATCGTGTTCGGTTTCACCTTTGTAACCTAACTTCTCCATACCTACCAACAATTCATCCAATCTTGAATAAACCTCTATAATGCTTGGATGATTTCTTTCCCCGACCATGAACGTGTGAACCTTGTCTTTTATCTGTATCCAACTCTTGCCTCTTTCTTTCTTCGCTTCACTGTCTTTAAGAAGCTTTCTTGTTGATGCAACGTCACCCCACCTTTTCTTGGAAGCATATATGTTTGAAAGCAAGACGTGGTTCCCAGCATTATTAGGCTCGAGCTCGAACAAATGCTTAGCAGCAATTTCAGCCACCTCAACATTTCCACACACCCTGCAAGAGGCCAAGACAGAACCCCACATGGAAGCAGTTGCAGCAAACGGCATATTTTCTATTAAATCCTTAGCTTCTTCAACCAAACCTTTTCTACCAAGAATGTCAACCATACATGAATAATGATATACATTGGGAGACAAGTTATGTTCTTTCTTCATCTTGTCAAAATATATCCGCCCCTTGTCAACAAGACCCATATGACTACAAGCAGATAACACAGAGACGTAAGTCCTTTCATTCGGGAAAAATCCCACTAACTGCATTTTCTCAAACAACGTCATAGCGTCTAAAGACCGTGCATTTCTAGCAAAGCCAGAAATCATTGAATTCCATATTACATCATTCTTCACCTCAGCATTTGAAAAAACAATATACGCTTCGTCAACACTTCCACATCTTGCATATAAGTCCACAAGAGATGAAGCCACATAAACATTGGCACCAAAACCCGTTTTCCATACTATAGCATGCGTTTCGTTCCCTTCTAACAAAGCAGCCATCGCAGCACAAGCAGATATAACCGAAGAAAGAATAAACTGATTATGCTCTATCCCGGACTTTTGTAGCCTATGAAAAAACATTATAGCCTCCTCATATAACTCATTTTGAACATATCCAGCAACCATTGAACTCCAAGTAACCTCATTTCTCTCATTCATAGAATCAAAAACACGAAAAGCATCTTTCATCAACCCACATTTAGCATAAACATCAAGCAAAGCAGTTGACACAAAAACATTAGATTCCGCTGATACCTTAATAGCAAAACCATGCAATTGTTTACTTTCTAAAACAGCAAACTTAGCAGCACAAGCACAAAGAACACCTGAAACAGTAAACCCACTAACCTGACTACCTTCCCTTTGCATTCGAACGAAAAGACGCAAAGCTTCATCTTCATCTCTGCTCTGTATATACGAACCCATTAGTGTGTTCCATGAAACAAGACTTCTCTGAGACATTTCGTCGAACACCTTGCGAGCAAAATCAACAATGCCGCACTTTGCATACATATTGATGAGCATGTTTGTTGTCAATATATCAGCTTCATATCCACATTTTATAATCTGGGCATGCACCGATTTTCCATTTATTGCAGTCCTCTGTTTCGCACATTCTTGTACTGCCCGGTGCAAATATGGTAGAATAATTGAATTTTTGGATTCCCCAATAACGCTGTGTTCTTCATCGTCGGATTTATGAAGTGTAGCATCGGCGACGGAGGATAAATTTCTCCGGCGAGCATTACAGAGATTGAAAAAATTGTATCTTTGTAAGGCTTTCATTTCATGGCTTTCAGTTCCAAGTGTTTAAACTGATCAATACTTATAAGGGGAGGTTATTTTCTATATTTGGTTGTAACTCTAAAAAATAATTATAATTCGATTCGATATGGTTTGTGAATAATATAATTTAAATTTTTTACTATTATCTATCGTTTTTGGTTTCGATAGTTTGCGAAAAGTTATCATTTTGAGTTTAATGTAGATAAATATCGTTAAGTTGAAGGACAGAAATGGCCACGAGAGGAACTATTAATGGTAATGGTAGGTCGATAAGGATAGGTTTTTTAGGTTAAGTTATGTATGCTGAAAATTCAAATCAACTTATTACTTTTATGGCATATCTCGATATCAATAATGAAATTAAAGATTTGTGTCTGATTAATTGATTATAAACTATCCTGATATGCAAGTCATGATGGACTGATATATCTTTGTGTTATATTCAATATATCGATGAATTACTTGCAATAATACTAGATCATCGTGAAACCTAAAATGATCCCTCATCTTAATTTATGTCACTTTTTTCTTTTATTTACGTCTCTTTATTTACTTTATTTAGCTCATGATACGTTCTTCATTTAGTTATATCATTTCACGTGTGATACCTCTTTTTTACAATTTCAAAGCTACACAAAAACAAATATTCCAAAACATTAGTATGTGAGGTATAACATATGACTTCATGTTATATTCAAATATATGTCTTATTGAATTAGTCACTAATTATATCATTGTGATTTGACTTTCGTTCGTGATTTTTCTTTTAAACTTATTATTTTCTTATACCTCTCATTTATTTATATCATTCCATGATACCTCTTCCCTTTATTTCAATCATGATACATCTCTTTTATTTAAAGCTACAAAAAGAATCATGTGACTCATGACAAATTGAAATAATGTCATAGTACGGTCAATCTAACTACCTTGTTAGATTAATCACAAATAATATCTTATCGTCGTCAAAAGTTCTCTATTGACTAGAACCATAACTTTTTCCGGAAGCTTATTTCGACCTCGATCTCAAGGACATATATGTCATTTGCCTTGCTCGTAAGCCAAAATATACATATTTTTGATAAATCAACTTCTTGGATGCCAAAAATACAAAATTAATTGGACCACCATTAGAGAAGGCTTTAAGCCCATCAGCATTAGCATTTTTCATGGCAATTTTGGATTTGTTTATTGGGCCAATTTTAAATGAAGCTTACACTGACTATTGGCCCGATAACGGCCCACATAGATTGTTCAAATTATTTCTAATTTTATTACATGTAAAAATTACCTTTAATTGGAAAACTTAGGCGGAATGGAAAATCTTTAGAAAAAAGGGCAAAGGACATAAATTACATACTTTTAAGGCAAAATTATCATTTGTCCCTTATATGTTTATAATTACGAAAATCCCTCAAAGTGATACAATAATATAAGCGCTGATACATTAATCGTTAAGTAAGATATATTACATTTTATACATGATACACTAATCTGATGTAAATTTTATACATGATATACTAATTTGATGCGTGAGATACATTAACTTGATGCGCTGATACATTAATCTGATGCGTGAAAATGATGGGTTTTGGGAATTTGTAAAACTAGTATGGGATAATGGTAATAAGAGAATATAAAGGTGGGGATTCTGTCATTTATCCTAGAAAATATCATGTAATATAGCTATAGTTGAAATATTTTATAATTTGTGGCTAAAGATTTGTAAAATTTTTTAGTCAGTTTCTAATTGTATAAAAATTCAGAATTTTACTCGAGCAATTGAGCTACGTCTTTTAAGAACAACTATATATCTTCTTAAGATAAATGTAAGCTTTGGGTACACATTGTTTTTTTAAACCTCACTACTTGTGAAATTACGCTGAATATATAATTGTTATATATCTATATTTCTTACTAAGATATTATTTGTTCCCCACCCGACACCAACCAATATTTCTTTTAAAATTTTGACTAATTTGAATTCGTTATCATATAAGGACCATTAAAGATGAATATCCCCTCCTTATCATCACTATACATTCTACTTTCACAGTTCAAACACAAATAATTTAACTAAAAATAAAAAAAATTTATTCATTTCATTATAATTTTGATTAGTATAAAAAAATATCAATAACATATCAATATAATCCTACTTATAGTGACATGTGGTGTATTTCACTTCATTTTTATCCAAATATATATCACCATATAATATATGAGGTGTTCCATTTAACATCCATCACAAGTGTTGCTTTCATAAGCAAAAGCAATCCACATGAAATTGGAAATCTTTATGAGCTACATTTGCTATTACCACATATAATACCTTTCTCTTTCATCAAAATGATGGTGGTCAAGTATAAAGTTAGTGTATTTTAATTATTTTATCGAATATCTATTATTTCACATAATTTTAAATATATAAAAATCTACAAAAAAAGAAAAATAACGACGGGTTTTTTGTATATATAAAAATGAACTTCTAATTAATTTAAGAGAAATATTTTTACCCTACTTATAAAATACGTTTTTTCAATGAATAGGGTTCTGATGAATCCGTCCGATCCGGTCCACCTAGATTTGCCCATGACTTATTGAGGACTAAACCATATCTACCCTACTTGCAACTCTCAATATATGAAAGTTACATTTCAACAAGTAGTTCAAACTAAAAAGCAACCAATAAGCCATCTATCTCCTTGTGTTACATTGTTTTCTCTTATTAAATAAATAATTAAATAAAACCACCATGATTCTATTTCCAATAGTAACCAATTGACTTTGAAGAATTAATAATGAGAAAAAAAAAAGAATTCCATTAGCTCAAAAGGATAAAACAAAAAGAAGTTATGGGGCCATAAAAAAGTTATGAGACAATTGTAGATAAAATTGGCCCCTCCATTGTATCTATTAACATCCAATTCTTATCACAAATAGTCCCAAATTCAATCACAAAAATCATTACACACACAAATATACACATACAACATACAATAAATATATATATCATTATAGCATATCTTTGACTAGGATTATAAGTAAGAAAAAGTGATAGAAAAACTATGATTTTCCACTCATTATAATATTACTCAAACAGCACAATTCTTTAATTTCTTGGTGTATATATAAGCAGCCATATCAATCCATAAGTCAGAGTATACATATAAAGTTGTTTTATATAGACAAATTACATGTGATTTTTTATTTAGTAAATGGATGGATGGAGAGTCATGACACCACTAAAGTTGGTCATTGTCTACCACATCCTTCATTAACCTATACAAAAACAAATAAATGAAAAAAAAATCACAAGCTACCCTATATAATCTATCATGAAAATAACGTTTATCAATCACTTTTTAATTTATTTTATTCTTAAAAGGCAGATAATTTTACAGCATTTCGAATTTTATGGATGAAACTTTATGACTCTCAATTCCCCTACATTTTAACGATCCATCAACTACTCTTCGGTCATGTTTTTAATGAGATAGAGTTTTAAATTTCATTAGTGAAAATTTTAGGATAATATCATAAAGTTCCATGCATATATGAAATTTAAAACTTATATAAAAATTGTTGTTTTCCAATTATAAAAAGTGAAAAGTGACTATTTGTGTTACCCCCCACATTGTCTCACCATGGTTTGTGCATTTTGGGCTCCAGTTAGATAAGTTCTAAATGTTGACACCCTAAGATTTTGAAGAAAAAAAAACAAAAAAATTGGATAAGAAAAATATTTTTTTAAGCTAAGGTCCAAAAACTTTTTAACAATATATATATTGTTAAAGGTAAGTAGAAAACAATTTATAAGGGCTCATTTGATTGAGAGATATTTTATGTATGGAATCAGAATGGAAGGATTAATAAACAAGAATGATAATGTAATAGTTATTTACTAAATTTCTTAAAGGTCGTTTGATGGCTGATTAGAAAGAAAATTATTGATAATGTAATAAAATTTACATTGTTAAACTATGTTGAGTACTTTTTAATTGTTTCAATTTCAATATGAAATAAATACTTTAAAGTACTAAAACTTTTGAAAAATATTTAATTTCAAGTGAAATTTATGCTCAAACACAATATCAACCTCAAGTACTTATGTTTCATTATCAATCAAGGAATTGTCCAAACAATCGTAAATAATTTGAAATATATCTTTTCTTTTATTCTTTCTTACGTTTGTCTTTCAGACTAATACGTTACATAAATATATATAAATCTTATCATACAATATCTGTTAATTTTAGGCCAGTAATTTTATTTAACCCTCCTTTTAGTTTCTACTAATTTTCAAGCACATGTTAATAATGATATGGTATCCATGTGCTCATATTCTAGCAACTTCATTCATTGTGGCTTTAATACTTTATTGGATTAGCAAAAAGAAAGAAGGAGAAATAAAGTAAGGTTAGTGGTATTAATTAATTAAGATCATGATGGCTATATAAGTAAGTTCTACACAATTAACTAAAAACCATAAGCATAATTAGAACATCATTAAAGATAAAAAATTTGTGTGGAGTATTTTAAACCACCCACATAATATATAGTTATATTAGTGGCCAAGTGCATGCAAATCTTTGTGGCTACTTTTGTAATTGCTAATTTTCAAGTTGCTATCAAGCATTTCTACTTTCTATTCTGACCCAATTGAAGCATCACTAATGATGCATTAAAACTTTTGGGATAGTTATTGATACATACCTTTTGGTTAACTAATTTATTAATATGATCGAAATATATATAATACATACACTATACATACCTCAAGAGGAATTTTGAACCCCCCTATGGCCTAAAATATTAAGTCAACCTTCACTCGTACTTTTAGGAAATCAAATACATAAAAAAAAGACCTTATATATCTATTGTAACTTTTTGCTGAAAGAGTTCAGATGAACACCCTCATATTCTCGAAACATTCAAATGTATATTTGGTATAAACTATATTTATCTATACACTTTATACATATTTTATAAATTAAATGATTTAATATTAATTCAAACTCATAATTATTTTTTCAATTATTATTTTGATGTTTTTTACTTAATACAATCAGATTTGTGATTACCTTTTATACTAAAAATAGAAAAACTAAGTTCTATCGACTACAAAATGACACTTCATATCGATTAGGTCCACCATACTCTCCACGCTTCATATATGTGTGTATATATATATACACCACATTATTACATGAGTCAAGGGTATTAATAACTTAGGAAAAATTCCCTTAGTTCTTTTGTGTAACCAAATATTCATATGTGGATAAAAAGTAGACTATTAGCATCGTATCATGAACCAACTTTAATTTCATGTCAAAATCAATTGGGAAGTTTACTTTCTTATCATTTCTGACTTTCCTAGTAGTGGAATATAACCAATTGGATACAAAAAAATCAATTAAACTATAGTTCCTTATTGGTATATATGCCTTTTGATAGAAATCTAAGATATATTTTAAGCTAGGAACCTTTATCTCATCTATGATTCATATATGGAAAAAAATTACCAACCATGGTAATATGTGTGGATTCCTTCGTCCTTAATTAGGAATTTCAAATTAAGTTGTTCAGTATATTTTATTTTTTTATTAGAAGCGTTTCTTTTTTTTTTTGAATGAATACTACACGATGTGAATCAAAATTCATCATGATTTCAATATAAATATCGATCACTGAATTAAAAAAAAATACTTTTTGGTAATAGTAAACATTTAATTGCATATATTGCTCGTGAAATGATTTGACTTTTCCCTCTTAGAAATCAAACTTATATCGATGCATAAGTTCTTTTAGAACATAATACATACTTTAGAAAATATTAATAATTTAAAATATAAACTTATGCCAACACAAAAAATAAAAAATATTTGCCTTTAGAATAGAAAAAAAAATAATTAAAAACCAACTCATAATATGAGCAAAAGTGTTAAGGGACCCAAATGAAATATTGGATTGAGGGTCCAATAGAGACTTGGAAAACCGATCAAAAAGGGAACAATTGAATACTCCCTCATTGGATGGTATATAGTAACATACCCCAACC